>NC_056498.1:11639879-11680194 GCF_014905685.2 Nematolebias whitei
TTGTGTGTGTATATAAAACGTTTCCACCATCCGTCCCGGCCTCCCGCTTGCCAGGGCTCGGAATCTGGCCTTTGTGAGTACGCGAGGCCGGGGCTCAGGGTCCGGCCTCACGTGCTTCAATGGGTCGGCGGCTCGTATGATCCTCCGCGGTGACTTCGCTCGCTCAAATTTTGTCGTCGGTCACCAGACACAAAATACACTTAAAAATAGATCCAGTCTCTGCTCCGAGTTCCAAGAAATAGCAAATGGAGGATCGGTGAAAAGTTTCTGAGATCCTGTGACTGCTCCCCCTGACAAATCTGTGACCTGCATTCACGTTTCAGTCCCGACTCAGCTCGCACGGTCCCACCAGAGAAGCAGGGACAAAAAAAGGTCCAGAATCAGCCTCGAATCAGCTAAAAAGTACTGGTGGAATAGAAATTTTTCCATGGAGGGTTGAGTAGAGAGTCGGGGGCTGAGTAGGAGCAGTGCAAATGGGGCATAACATGCATGTTTTTGATTGGTGGGAGGAAACCAGAATACCCAGAAAAAAAATACACATAGAACATGCAAACTCCATCCAGAAAGGCCCCCCAGCCAGGATTCGAATCAGTGGCCTTTTCTCTGAGAGGCAACAGCTCTACCAACTGAGCCACCATGCCTGATATATAGATTACTTAAAAAATGCTTTTGAGCTTTGTTTTACACCAATACAATAAAACATTGAACTAATAAATGTAGTGTTTCACTGAAGAACCTTTCAGATTTCCTCTCTAAGTCAAGTTTCTGCTCTGACATATTATTTGCTTCAACTTATCACTACTGGATAAATCTAGATTTTTCATCCCTGCTAAAACAAGTTCACTTGATTATTGCCTTAAAAAGCTCTTTGCGTGAAGTTAGGGGTTTGAAAATGCTTCTCTTGCTGACAATGCCCATCCCTGCTTTTTTTCAAATATAACATCAACACTTTTCTTTCCCCAAATCATTTCCTGTTGTTCTCCTGAGGCTAAATATAGAGACAGAGAAACATCTCAGTCAGACATTTTGTCACATCATCTTTTTTTTGTGCTGATGTGTCTAATTATGACTGAATGACATTCAGGGTAGACGTTGTTGGAAGTCATTTCACTGCAGACAGCAGTTAATAGGCTTTTTGTCATCTATTTATGTTCTTTCTGTGTGGGAACAGATAGGAGTGAAGCTAGTATGAGACAATGTCTCCCAGACACCTCCAATTATCATGAAACAAAACACAATTTTGTTTAAAATCCTGTACTGCATTCAATCAGTTTTATAATGTACAGTCTATTTATTTATAATTTATTTTGTAACATGGGCGGTGGCTTTGTTAAACAGTGATGAGCCATACAATTATGACCATTTGACCCATATTGTACCCATCCATCCATCTATCCATCCATTATCTTTTACCCGCTTCTTCCATTTTGGGTCACGAGGATCGCCTGTGCCCATGTTCAGCAATTACTGTGCGAGGGGCGGGGTACACCCCGGACAGGTCGCAAGTCCATCACAGGCATACCATACCCATACCATTTTATTTATAACACACTTAAAACCAGAAACAAGGCCAAACAAAGTTCTGAACAGCAAAAACATAAGCAAAGGGCACAGCAAAAAATACATTGATCACACAGAAGTAAAGTTAAGAACTAAATGACTAAGATTATAACATATAGACAAGTTAAAATCAATTCACACAGTGTCAATAGCCAGGGAATAACAGTGTTTTCAAACAAGGCTTAAAAACAGTGAGAGTGGGAGCCTGCCTGGCATGTAGTCAGGGCCAGATTAACACTTCGCTGAACCCTGGGCAACATTCTTCAAGGGCCCCATCATCACGACCCCAGAATCACCATAATCTGTCAAAATACAGAATAAATTACCACAATATACAGTTAATATACTTCAAATTCTTTTTTTTTTTTCTTCTGATGGCCTCCCTTCTCCCCTTACAGCCATCCTCTCCACACCATTATTATGAAATATTTATTCTAGTGACTATCTAGTGTAGGGTTTTTTTGTTTTTTTTTTATAGGATAGAAAGAAAGAAAAGACAAAGTAAGACTCCAAAATATAAGAAATATACACAAAGAGAGCACACGGCAAAACACCCGGCCACTGTCTGTTCACCTGCAAAGAACATGACAAAACACAGCAACAAAATACATATGTATAAAGAACTTAAAATATTCATGGCTTTGCAGTAAGTTTCCATAAATATATATACCCATACCTACGCCTATATACATACATACATACACATGAATATACATTCATATACATATCTATATATCTACATATACAGCCTACATAAGCACCCCTGCTTCTATTTGTGTGTGGTTGTGAGCATGCATAAGTGTATAAGGCTTCTCTAATAGAACATTTAATAGTAACTGTGAAGCAGCAGAGACCCGACCCCCAAGACCAGAGGCAGACGAAAAAGGGGGGACCAGAGCCCAAGACCCCAGGAGGGACCCCGACCGCGGAGCCCCCAGAGCCACCCACACAGGACGAACCACAGGGGAGAACCGGAAGATCCCCACCACGACCACATACAGTGACCCCCCGGGGCCAACAGCGACAAACTCATAGGCCTCCGTCGGATAATATACTTCAAATTCTAACTATCAAGTGTATTTTGATGTACTGTATACAAATCCAAATGCTCATAGAACTATAAATGCTGTGTCCTCTTATTGATGCAAATCATCAAGACTGAATTAAGTTGAACACACCTTGAACACCATACGACACCATGTGTACTTGTTTAGCAACGTGTTGGCCACTGGTGTCAGAAGCATTTGTAAGGGGCGGGGGGTGTCCTGGGGTTCGTCCCCCAGGAAATTTTGAAAAAAGTAGATGCCATTTCCTGCATTCTGGTGTATTTTAACTGGTTGTAAAACATCTAGTTTTACCTACACAAGTAAACACTTGATTCATTAACTATGTTACAGTTAATGGCACAACAAGAAGTAACCTGACCAACAGCTGATTCAATGAATTAAAAACATATATTCAAAGGTGACAATTTGATGCCCACATTAAAACTAAATGTCTGTAACTTAGTTGACTTCAAATGTAATTAGATTATCAATGAATGTTTCCGACAAAGTATTTACTGATTATAACAAAGATTCTTTCAAGAAACCTCCCAATATAAATCATAAAATCATAATGACTTCTGCTCATTCTAAATTTGTCAAATGGCCTAAATTTCCTAAAGTGAAGGAGAATCATTTTAAAATAATAAATAAGATATATCCTGTAGCCATGTTTCTGCAAATAAGATTTAAATTTGATGTTGATTTGTGTGCCTTTTGTCAATCAGAAGATGAATCCCTTAAGCAATTTTTTTTTCATGTCGATACAAAGTGTTTGGTCAGACATCAGAAACTGGATTAATCTCAAACTTAATATTCCTTCTTTTGAAGCTTATGCCATTTTACTTTATGTGGATAACTTAAGCTCAGCTTTCTCTGATGCCATAAGTAGTACTTTTATCAAAGTACCACATTCACTATAGTAAGAGGAGGGATAATAAGCCCTCCTTCCTGTTTTATGAATGATTTTAAGTAGATTAAATAACTTAAAAACTGCTAGAATCATCTCACAACAGATCAAATTTAGTGTTTTAATTCAAACAACGTTTTTCATATAGTCACACACCTTTGTTTTTTATTCATTAAATTTTTTATGTTTATTTATTTTTCTCTTTCATTACTTTGTGAAATGTAGTTATGACACCCTTCACGAGTTTGTATTTGTATATTGTTGCATTGTTCTGTTTTGTGTTGTTAATAAAATTCTAGAAAGAAAAAAAAAAGCCTGACCAGCTTGTCAGCAGGTAAGGGGCTTTTACCTTCAGGACAAATTGAGGTTGTTGATTGGTCAGTTGCTGACACGCCTGATTGACAGGTTGCGCCGTGAAGGATCCGACTTGGTTAAAAAAAACAACAACAAAAAAAACGAGAGCTGTAGCAACCAGCGCTGGGAGGAGGTGGGCCGGCCCAATTCCAGCAGCAGCGCAGCCATCTCTCTTTTCAGCGCAGGGCTCCAGGAGATGACCAGATATTTTGCTTTTGCACTCACTGCTCTGGGGCCCTTAGAGATCGTGGGCCTCTGGGCAGTTGCCCAGTTGCCCGTATGGTTAATCTGGCCTTGCATGTAGTGGTAACTCATTCCACAATCTTGGACCTGTAACAGAGAAAGCCATGTCACTTAAAAAAAAAAGCAATTATAATTGATTATTCCACCATTTGCTGCCAAAACATCTCCTACTAGTCAGTGTGGAAGTTCTGCTCTGTAGTCACATCTGAGCACCAATCAGTAGGACCTGAGGCTCATCGGCTTGATAAGTAAGAGGAGCATAAAAGGCTGCAGAGGGCATCCAGTCAACACTGGAGCATTACCTGCCAATAGTAGTTGTGTTCAAGCCTTTTACATGCGAGTTAAATTAAGTAATAACCGACTTTATATCCTGATGCATGCTAAACAGACTTTATATTTCTCTGTATTTCAGTGTAAAATCCCTGATATCCTCCTGCCCCCCGGATTCTCCTCTGGGGACCTTGAGCTCTCCTGTGCCTCCTCAGCTTCCTCCACACCTTCCTACCACTTGCCTGCCTGTGTGTACCTGCAGCAACATTATCACCCCTGCTGACAGATCGTTAACCCTATTTATAAGACTGAGTTTTCTTGCAGGGTTTCAGACTGAATAAGTATTTTTGGATAAAAGACGAAACCTTTGAAAAAAGAAGAATCTATCCAGATGACCTGACTTATCCTTGTTAGATTTTCTACCTGGATTATTGAGCACGCATCAGGATGCCATAGAAATCTAGTTTACAGGACAAAAAACATTGCTGGTGAAACTTATTGTATGTCTAAAGGTGTGTTCTACTCTGAAGTCACAAATTCCAACTTCCACATTGGAGAAATCAACTGGAATATAAACAAACTTTGCCATTCTGACCTGGAAAGTCAGAGACTATAAACAACACTGACCTTTTACTCAGTACTGCTGCTTTACATTTAAAAAGTGGTAAAAAAAACTGTAGGAAAGCATATTTTCATATATCTCTTCATATTGTTTTCATATTTCATATCTCATTAACTCAGTCATCAACACAGCACTGTATAAACTCCAATAGTGAAGATGATACTAAAGTGTTTGGTGTAAGGAAATATGTTGTTGGCTGTCATTGATAATGATATTTAATTTAAACACTGGATATGATAATTTGAACATTTCACTGGTTTTCTAAGTTTTAGCTGGAAGACAGTTAAATTAGGGGTGACAATAATCAAGCTGCAACTTCCAATATAAACAGACCACAGCGAGTCATCCTCCTCCATCTCATTCTGTCCTCTGCATCCTCTGTCCTCACTCCAACAACCTCCATGTTCTCTCTAACTGCATCCATATACCGTATTTTCCGCCGTACACGTTACACCGCCCTATAAGTCACATCGGTCCAAATTTGTCTAATAAAGTGGAAAAATCCATAAATATGTCGCTTTGCCGTATACATTGCATCTATTACGTGTCACCGCTGATGCGTTGCGTTTGTTACGCGTCACCACTGACAACCTGGAAATGTGGGCTGAACCCGGAAATATAGGCCGGTGTTGTGCCAAAAATTGATTGACTGTCAAATGACAGCTGCGGGAGCATGCAAGGGAGGACTTTAACAAGAATTTAACAAGATTAACACTTAAAAAACTATTATTTGTTTGCCAAACTTGTAGTAAAGGTGTGTCTTAGTTGAACTTTTCCTTAATAAATGCACTTTGACAGTCAAATCAGCTGCATTTAGCCAGGGCGGCACAATAAAATGAAGCTGATTTGGTTGCTCCAGGAAGACGACAGTGGAAGGCTAGGGCAAGCCGACTGTGTTATTAATAGTCACTTTTACCTATTACGTGATACAACCACATGCTATACTACTCGACTGCCATCTAGTGGATGAAAATGGTAGTGTTCAAAATTTTCAGTCAGAATGAATAAAAACGGTCATATCTCAGCCAAAAAATGTTTATAAATATGGGGGGGGGGGGGATCTATAAATATGTCTCTTCGGTGTGTAAGTCGCAGGGCATGTAAATTAAGCAAAAAAATCACAACTGGTAAAGCAAAAAATATGGTATATCCTCTTTGGCCTTCCTCTTTGTCTTTTTCCTGGTAGCTGCATTTCTAACATCCTTCTACCAATATATCCACTGTCCCTCCTCTGGACATGTCCAAACCATCTCAGTCTGGTCTCTCTAACTTTATCTCCAAGTTATTCAACCAGTGCTGTACCTCTGATGATCTCACGCCTAATCTTATCCATTCTTGTCCCTCCTAAGGAGAACCTCAACATCTTCATTTCTGCTACTTCCAGTTCTGTCTCCTGTCTTTTTTCCATGTCTCTGTCTCCAGACCATACAACATGACTGGTCTTACCACTGTCTTGTAAACTTTTCCTTTGATCTTTGCTGACACCCTTTTTGTCACAAATCACTCCTGAAACTTTTCTCCATCCACTCCATCCTGCCTGGACTTTCTTCTTCACTTCTTTACCACACTCCCCATTTTCTGGACAGTGGACCCCAAGTACTTGAAGTGAAACGGAACACAAACTATCCTGATGCATGCTCAATAATCCAGGTAGAAAAATCCAAAAAAGTTAAATCTGGTCCTCTGGACATTCAAAAAAACAAAAGCAAAACAAAGCAAAAAAAATCTAGAAACGTTTCGTCTCTCATTCAAGAGACTTCTTCAGTCTGAGGTGCTGTTTTCAGCTCAGTCTCTTAAATAGCACCTTCTTAGAGTGGATCAACCAGTTTGCTGATGACAACCAAAACCAGCTGATCACATGCTCAAGAAGGACCATCAGCCTAACAAAGGATCATTAGCACACTGATGGCTGTTTACTGTTCACAGAGAGCTGAGTGATACTAGCAATCACAGCATTGTAAGAGGGGGACAGTTGAACCCGGAGGCCTCCACCCCTGTTTAATGATGGACGGTTTCTTTTCACAAAGATGGCCTCCTTTACTCCTCTCTCAAACCATTGTTCCTCTCTGTCCAGGATCGTCCATCATTAAACAGGGGTGGAGGCCTCCGGGTTCAACTGTCCCCCTCTTACAATGCTGTGATTGCTAGTATCACTCAGCCCTCTGTGAGTAGTAAACAGCCATCAGTGTGCTAATGACCCATTGTTAGGCTGATGGTCCTTCTTGAGCATGTGATCAGCTGGTTTTGGTTGTCAGCAGCAAACTGGTTGATCCACTCTAAGAAGGTGCTATTTAAGAGACTGAGCTGAAAACAGCACCTCAGACTGAGGAAGTCTCTTGGATGAGAGACGAAACGTTTCTAGATTTGTTTTGCTTTGTTTTGCTTTTGTTTTTTTGAATGTCCAGAGGACCAGATTGAACTTTTTTGGAACATAAACTAATTTAACAATTTTTTTTTTTTTTTTTTAATAAAATAGAGGTATTTCTTTTTTTGCTATATACTGATTTAATTTTTTCAAGCAATTTTGACAGATCCGTTGGCCAATATCTAATAATTTTGTGTAAGCTGAAAGTATCACTGCATTAGTGGACAGCTCAGAGCTTCAGTTGAACTTATTGTTCAGAAAGACTGTCCTGAATGTCCTCTACCCTCCTTCCTCTGTCCCCTATCCAACCCAGGAATGGGCTGCTGGCAGAGATGAGACACACAGATCAGGCCTCCATGATTAAAAGTCCACTCCCAGTCACCATGAGTGTCAGCTTCTGCTGCACAAACACCTTCCAAGTGCTGTGGTCTGGCCGTGTGTGAACCCGCCCTGCTTGGTTTGGTCACTGAAAACGAAGTGGGGGTGGTATGCAGGCCGTCATTCCCTTCTGATGGATGAGGAACATTACGGCTCATGGGGACAGGTGCCACCGACGATTAAAGGCCCCAGCCAGTGGCTTGGAAAGAATGGAAGTGGAGAGAAGAGAAAGGAAGGAAAGGGAAACTGTTGCTGCAGAACGAGTAAACACAAACCCTGCAGGGAAGCAGATGTGAAGTGAGCGGTGAGATAGGGGGTATGCAGGTAGAGAAGTGACAGATGGTAAGAGTTTTTTTTCTTTGACATTTTCAGTTTACGTGTGGTCCAACACAGCTGCCTATGCAAAAAACAGTGATCTCACAAGTCTTAACATTTCTGCTAAGAAGTGCAGAAACACTTTGCTCTGTCCTTTTCAGCTTTGTTTAATTGAGACAACACTTTCTGCCTATTTGTCGGAGTTCAACAGCTGTTCTCTTCTTTCTGTTGATGGCATTTGTTATCTAAATTGTCAGAAAGCTTTGCCTCAACATTTCTACCCTCTTCTTCAGGACCAATTCACCTGTCTGTCATTGGAACTCCTTCTTCCTATCTGCATTATCAAATGATCAGTTTTGTGTGATGTCATGGTTTGTTCCCGCCCTTTTGTGGGACTCGGTCATTTCAAGATTCCATGAATTCAGTTGTGCACCAAAACATTTCAGTGAAAGGCCTATTTTTTTCTTGATAAAATCCATATCATCATTGCATTTCATGCAAAGGTTTTAAATTAAGATCATGAGAGAAAGGACATACTTAAAACCTTTTGGTCAAAATTTGCACATTCTCATGCAGCTTAAAGCTTGGATTATAGTGAAACAGAAACTGCATTACCAGTTAGTGAAAATATTCACTAACTGGTAATGCAAAGGTAGTAGCAAAGATGTTACACAATGTGTGGCACTCAGAGTATGTGTTGGGAAGCAGTCTTATTCAATAACTCACAACACTTTAACTTAGTGTATGTAACAAGACTGAGGTATAGGAGAGGGCCTTTAGGACGTCATGTATTCTTGCTTTCACATTTACCATCAAGCCCTCTCACATTCATTATCAAAGTCTCTCATCTTCACTGTCACTTTTTCCTCACTTGCTCTTGTGCAAGACAGGTGCTTTTTCCTCCTCCTCTTGCTCTCCTGTCCTCCTCCTGCTCCTTTTTGCTCTCTGTCTTTGTATTGGAGCTCTTATTTTACACATCTTCTGAAACTAAAACTACTGTCATGAATCTGGTCAGCTGGACTTTCAACACAATTGATAAAATATTTTCAACAAAGCAACAAGGTCCTGGAGAGCCCTCATGCCCTGCTGAGACACACGCGGCAGGATATGTCATGGATTCACAGGGAGTTTGGAACTAATGTGTTGTTCCCTATTGTCTCAGGAGGACGCTGAGGATGTTTATATAATTGGAATCATGATAGCAGGGTTTCTGTTTTTTGGCATTGGCTGATTCCTATGTTATTGGCCATTAAAGAAGATGGTGGCAGCAGTTTCGGCCATGGCAAAACATGGCAAAACATCTGTGTGAAGGTTTGGTTCATGCTTCAAGTACCCAAAATCAGTTGATTTATGAGCTAAACCATAAGATGGAAGCATTTTGTGAGAATCACACACCTGCGGCTTCTGGGACTCGTCAGCATGTTGGGGACGACCTTGGAGGGGGCTCATTAGCACGGACCAGTGGAATTCCCACAGATCTGGTCATTGTGGGATAAAAAGTACCAGCAGGACTCAAGGCTGACAAGAAAAAAAAACAGTCTGCCTGAAAAAAAAAAATTCAACAATTGTGGCTTATTTGAATCTGACTTACTCGGTTGGTCTTGAAGCAGGCCAACATCAAATTTCTCCTGGGAGATGTGTAAATTAAGGAAAAGCTATGTCTAGCTCACACTTGAAGTGCTTGGAAGTGCTTCATAGACAAGTCTCATCGTCTTGCCGTCAAATGCATATGCAAATGCGCTTGCTGGTAGAGTTTTTTGATGTCTTAAATTGTGTCCTGATAAAGGCAAGGTGTGAAGAGATATTTTTTTGTAATACCATTATCCTAGCCTCATGGCCTTTTCCCTTTTATCTAAAAAGTATTCTGAAAGAAAGATAAGGGGCCACGCTCTCAAGGAGCAGCAGCAACGTACACTCCACTCATTTTTCGGACGACTGTAAGAACATAATGTCACTGTATCTCAGTACAATGATAAAGGTTATTCTGATACAAAGTCTCCCATGTTCACTATCAAACCTTCTCAAATTTATTATCATCTCTCACATTCACTATCAAAGTCTCTCATTAACTTTCAAACACTCACATTTACTATCAAATCCTATAAGATTGACCATTAATCTTTGAATGTCGAATATTTTCATTAACATGATATTAAGCCCCCAATTGGCAGACTAAAAAGAGACGAGGACAACATGTACAAAAAAGTAAATGTTTATTTACAGTGCAGGAAATGGGATGGGTTTGCTGTGGGGAGAAGCGGAGGGCAACACGAGTCTCTTGACGATAATATTTGATTTGAATGTTCTTTATAGGTGGAAGTCTTTCTTTGTGTATTCGTTTGTTGCAGGCGGTTTGAAATCTCATTTAACTGTGGTGGCCATTAGAATCAAGTTAGACTGTAGATGTACATAAAATATTTAGATGCATTAAAATATGTGCAGTGGTTCATGAAATATTTTGCTAACAGATATCCATTGTTGACTCAAATAGTTAACGTCAGTGTTTAAAAAAAATATTTTGTACAATGTGTAGTACTTGAAATATTTATTAGGCACAACTTTCATCTATCACCACTTCAAGTTCTAGCCTAATATATTTAAAATTGGATATGTTATACCACTTTTTGTGTTTTTTATGTCAGCCGGCGGTGGCAGCCATCTTGAATTGGGTTGCTCCAAATGTTATTCAGTCACAAATGTATTTGCAGTGATTGAGTTCTAAGAGTTTTTATAAAATATGTGAAGTGGTTCATGATATATTTTGCTATCAGACAAATTATGTTGACTCTAACAGATTAAGTCAAAATTTTAACAAGAATTGTGTGCATTGTGTACTGCTTAATATGTGTTGAGTCCAACTCTCATCTACTACCACACTGAATTTTTGCTCAGTATTCATAAAACTGATTGAGGTCTACCCATTTTTGCATTTGTTAAGTTGTTCTTAACTAAGGTGACCATTTGGATGAGGTTGACTCCAAAGAATCATCTGGTATAGCTGTACATCCAACGATAACTTTCTGAAAGTTTCATAAAATGTTATCATCTGGTTGGGGAGATATGTTGCCAATACTACAGACAAATGAACACGCACAGATACGTGCAAAAACATTATTGTTCCCCTTTCTTCTTGTTAAAAAGACACAATAATAATACCATAATCAGATTGCAGATCTTTGCTAATCATTTAAAATGATTATAAGATCCCTGTTAAAAAGATAAAATGTGACTGGGAGTGATAATGAAGCAGAAATCAGCATTCCATGAGGAAAGGGCCACAACCTTGTTGATTGACTGTGGAAATGAATCTCTCCAAAACCAAGGCAAGGAATAATGGGCCCTGGCAGACAGAGTGGAACTATACTTTAGGTTTCAACTGCAGAGTGAAATGTACTGCCCTCAACAGAGAAAAACGAGAACGGGCAGGGACCAATGTCTATCTCCACAGCACCAGTGATTATCTGGAAATTGCTTTGACATTCAGCTATACTTTTCAGTGTAATTATTGAAAATAGCTGGAGGATGAATCCCCCCAGATTGCCATGTTATCAAAAAATTGTGCTAGTGAAAAACAACGTTCACATTTGCAAACAACCAGGGGAACCACAGCATGAAACTATCTATTTCCTCTGTTCCATATGTAGCACTTCTAATCCAACCTGATTTTTCCCTTTTAGTTCTTATTTTCTTTCTTTTTTCTTAATCAAACCACAACCATCAGCATTTACAGTTATAATATTTGCTCATCTTATTACCCATAATTCCTATGCATACATTTTATCTCCTCCTTGGCTTCTCTAATACAAGTTGTCATCATTGGTGAATTAGCTCCTCTAAACTTTTTAGGAATGATAAAAAAAACAAAAAAAAAAACCCAACTAGAAACAAGCTGTACATCGATGCCTCCTGTTGCTGAAGGATCTGAATAGTGAATGTTTGTGGTTTTTGAGATAAGTGGTTTTCTGGACTGGAATTGAACAGTGAATGGAAGTAAAATCTAAATGTTTTGGGGCAAGATATTCAAAAGGGGAGGAGTTACTTTGTGTATTAAAAGAGAGGTAGGTAGTTTTTTTTGTGTCCAAAGCAGCACAAAGTGATGGATCCTAGTAGAGGAAGCAATTTTCTCCACCAGCAGGCATAATGGCAGCGCCAGGGGGTGGCCAATGTTGGACTTATATAGCCACCATAGATTAATATTTAGCCACCCCAATCATTTAGTTTAACTATATATTTTTTTGACTTGGCAACCCAACATTAAATAGTGACCTGACTAGCACCCAGAAGCAGCCACACTCCAAAATGGAAGTTTGCATGTTGCTCATTTCTCAAGTTATGCAGCTCACATGGTTTGTACATACATACAGTATATGATGGCAGCCATCTTGAATTTTGACACAGTAACCCAATTTTTGATAGGGATGTTTTTTTTTATGCAAATGCAGCCATACACCACAATGAAAGTTGGTACTTCACTTATTTCTCAAGTTACGTTCACAACTAGCATGGACGGATGAACAGAAGATATTTCCAATTCCCCCACTTGGCTTCACAACCTGCCATTGATTTAGAACAACTGCATATGGTTCACTGCCTTTTCATGCTAGAGTTTTAAACTAAGATCAACTTGTATTGATAAATTATAACTATTTGATCCTTGAACGTAACATTATGCACAATCTCATGTGCAACTATAATAACTCAACCATCTCAAAGTGGATTGACTCCAAAAGTGAATCCAGTGTAGATGTAATATTTTTGTATTTTGGTGTATGAAAGTGTTTGCTAATGCTACACAGAGACAAACACACATATGCAATGTTGTATTGCTTTGCCTATTAGTGCATTGTTTTATTAATTTTCTGCCCTATTTTTGTCAAACACAACATTTTGATGACGTGTAGTATTATGTGATGTGTGTGCACAACAGCACCTAGCTCAACAACCTAGCTACATCTTATATTTGAAATTGCATTGTTCCATATTTTCCTAACAGAGAACTTCACACTCAGACTGCAGGCTTACTTGAGGTTTCCAAAAGCAGAATAGGAGGAAGATCTTTCAGTTATCAGGCTCCTCTCTTGTGGAACCAACTTCCAGTTTCGGTCTGTGAGGCTGACACATTGTCCAGTTTAAGACTGGGCTTAAGACTTTCCTTTTTGATAAATCCTATAGTTAGGGTTGACGTTATGCTGCCTTAATCTTAGACTGCTGGAGGAAAAATTGACCTCATTTCCTTAAATGAATTGCTAAAATTGAATAATTGTCAATTGATATTATTTCTATCTTAACATGTGATTCTTGACCTGTCATTGTGTATCTGTTCCTCCTTCCTGTTCCTCTCAAACCCAGCCGGTTGAAGCAGATGGCCGCTTGTCCTGAGCCTGGTTCTGATAAAGGTTTCTTCCTCACGAGGGAGTTTTTCCTTTCCACTGTCGCATTCATGTTTGCTCAAGATGAGAGTTCTGTGATGGAGTTAAATTCAAAGCAGTCTGCTCCTCAGATAAATAGTATTAACTTATTTTTTATATGTGTATGAATGTTTCTGTTCAGTGCCCTGAGACGACTTCTGTTGTGACTTGGTGCTAAATAAATAAACTGAATTGAACTGACACCTTACTACTCCAACACTTACCTGGTCGAGTAAACCACCATTTCTGGAATCACCTCCAGCTTCCCTCACAGGAGAGGTCAGCTCTGCCTTAGTTCCACCTGCCTGCCCTCTCCACACTCACCTGTCCTTAGTACTCACACAAAACACAAATCACAGATCAAAAGTTTAAACTGAGAGAATGTATCATTTTAAGGGAAAAATCTGTTGTTTCCAAATTTCATGGCGTCAACAAATCCCAAAAAAGTTGGGACAAGTCCATTTTTACCACTGTGAGGCATCCCCCCTTCTTCTTACAACACTCAACAGACGTCTGGGGACAGAGGAGACCAGTTTCTCAAGTTTAGAAATAGGAATGCTCTCCCATTCATGTCTAATACAGGCCTCTAACTGTTCAATCCTCTTGGGCCTTCTTTGTCGCACCTTCCTTTTTATGATGCGCCAAATGTTCTCTATAGGTGAAAGATCTGGACTGCAGGCTGGCCATTTCAGTACCCGGATCCTTCTCCTACGTAGCCATGATGTTGTGATTGCTGCAGAATGTGGTCTGGCATTATCGTGTTGAAAAATGCAGGGTCTTCCCTGAAAGAGATGACGTCTAGATGGGAGCATATGTTGTTCTAGAACCTGACCAAAGTTTTCTGCATTAATGGTGCCTTTCCAGACATGCAAGCTGCCCATGCCACAAGCGCTCATGCAACCCCATACCATCAGTGATGCAGGCTTCTGAACGGAGCGTTGATAACAACTTGGGCTATCCTTGTCCTCTCTGGTCCGGATGACATGGCGTCCCAGTGTTCCATAAAGAACTTCAAATCGTGACTCATCTGACCACAGAACAGTCTTCCATTTTGCCACACTCCATTTTAAATGACCCCTGGCCCAGTGCAAACGTCTGAGCTTGTGGAGCTTGCTTAGAAATGGCTTCCTCTTTGCACTGTAGAGTTTCAGCTGGCAACGGCAGATGGCACGGTGGATTGTGTTCACTGACAATGCTTTCTGGAAGTATTCTTGAGCCCATTCTGTTATTTCCTTGACAGTGGCATTCCTGTTTGAGGTGCAGTGACGTTTAAGGGCCCGGAGATCACAAGCATACAGTAGAGTTTTACGGCCTTGACCCTTATGCACAGCGATTGTTCCAGATTCTCTGAATCTTTTGATGATGCTATGCACGGTTGATGATGATAACTTAAAAGTCTTTGACATTTTATGCTGGGTAACACCATTCTGGTATTGCTGCACTATCTTTCTGTGCAACAATGGTGGAATTGGTGATCCTCTTACCATCTTGGCTTCTGAGAGACACTGACACTCTGAGAAGCTCTTTTTATACCCAAGCATGTTGTCAATTGACCTAATTAGTGTTAATTGGTCTTCCAGCTGTTCGTTATATGCACAATTTCCTTTTTCCAGCCACTTATTGCTACTTGTCCCAACTTTTTTGGGGATTTGTTGACACTGTGAAATTTTGAATCAACTTATTTTTTCCTTTAAAATGTTACATTTACTCAGATTAAACTTTTGATCTGTCATCTATGTTATATTACGAATCAAATATTGACATTTGCCATAACCACATCATTGCATTCAGCTTTTATTCACAATTTGTTTAGTGTCCCAACTTTTTTGGAATCCGGTTTGTAGATTAAAACACAAAATACCCTTTATAAGCTGTGCTAAGTAAAACTAACCCTAAATTTTACCAATTACTTAAGGCCTTTTAAAGAACTGATGAATAAATAAATAAATACAACCATACCTAAGTGGTGATTTTCTAACAACCTGCACATGCTATCTAATTATAATGAAAGTGCTGTTCTTCTTGTTTTTAGCCCACATTTGATGGGTTGTCATGTGGGTTTCTGCTGCCTCTTGAAAGTGTCCCTTTATCAGTGAATCCATGCAGATACTGTTCAGAGCCTCTTGGCAGCTTATCTCTGTTAGACTGTTAATTAGCTCGAAGTGTAGCAATTACACTCAAATATCCTAAGCAACAAAGACACAAAGAATGGCCCCCTCCCCTCCACCTCTCATCCAAACTCCCCCATGCCGCCGTCCACCGGCCTTAAAATTTGACCAGCTCCCACCAATGACAACAACGAGAGAAAAGGGTGGAGAGAAGGGAGATTTTTGAAGACAGACTTGGATAAGACTGTGCTGTCATTTTTAATTGGTTTGTCTCTCCTGAGAGGAGCCCCAAATCTGCACACATTTAGTTGTTAAGCCTTCTGTTATAAATGCCTGTACTTTTGCAAATCTGGGCATATACATAGTAGAAGCTGTGTGCACATGCAACACTATAGCAGTTGAATAACCACTAAAATTGGACAGCTGAATGTATGCACTGCTGATGTCCACTGAGGTTAACCACACAATGAATGGTATGGTAATGAATATAGCACCTTTCTACTGAATCTGATCAAGATACTCAAAGCACTTTACACTAAAATCTGTGCCCTCATTTACCCATTCATACAGCACTCTACCATAACCATTCATTCAACCTTTATTTATACAGGTTAGTCTCATGGAGTCACAAGACTCATTTACAAGAGAGACCTGCTTTACAAAGACAGCATACAGAATGAATTACAGACAACAATAAACTACAGTAAAAATGCAGTTAAAATCAAAATAGTGTTATAAAAGAATAAATCAAGATGCCATATAAAACAAGGTAAAATACTAAAAACAAGAACATATTTGTTTTGATGTTTCTATTGACATTATCAAATGTTTAAAATCCCCTAAAGAAATTAAGATGAATATCTTCTGTTCCTGTTGCAATATGTTTCAGGTTACAGAAGCAGAGTAAGAAAAGGCCTTTTTTGCAGAGGTCAGTCTGCACTGAGGGAACACCTGTAACTGCACTGATGACATGACAAGAGGGAGGAGATATAAGAAGGCAGCAGAGCAAGGAGGGATTTATAGATGAAAATGAACCAGTGTGAAAGCCTACGTGTAGATAACAAGATAAGATAGAACTTTATTGATTCCACAGGAAATTGTTGTGCCAGAGTTTCAGTATAAAGGAACATACACAAGGAATCACACAAGATATAAAAAAATAAAAGAGGATATAAAAATACCATCAATTAAGTTTTAAAAGAGGTCAGGTGCAAACAGAAACATTAAAGAGTTTATTGTGGTGCAGGATTAATTTTATTGTCCTATGTGCAGAAAGGGGGAGGATTTGAAAAGTTTGAAGGACTTCCTGTGGTGTTCTGTGGAGCACCTCGGTAGTCTCAGTCTACGACTTAAGGTGCAGCGGTAAGAGTCCAGTGTGTCATGCAGGGGGTGTGACATGTTGTTTGGGATCTGGAGCAGGTTCCTCAGCATCCTCTGCTCAGACACCTCTGTCAGAGACTGCAGCTCCACTCCCAGAACTGAACCAGCTCTCTTGATGAGCTTATCGAGTCTGTTGGCGTCAGCTTTCTTCACCCTGCATCCCCAGCACACCACAGTGTAGAAGAAGATGCTGGAGACCACCGAGTGGTAAAACATCTGCAGCATGGTCCTGCAGATGTTAAAGGACGTGAGTCTCCTCAGGAGAAAAAGGCGACTCTGCTCTTTCTTGTAGAGGGTGTTGGTGTTAGCTGTCCAGTCCAGTTTATTGTCTAGTGGACCCCAGGTACTTGTAGCAGTCCACAATGTCCAACTTAGTACCCTTGATGTTGATAGGGTTGGGTGGCAGTGATCTTCTTCCTGTAGTCCACCTGCAGCTCTTCAGTTTTTCCAACATTAAGTTGCAGGTGGTTCTGTCCACCTCACCTCTGTACTCAGCTTCCTGGTCACCACTGATGTAGCCCACAATGGCAGAGTCATCCAGAACTTCTGCAGATGGCAGGAGGGTGGCCGAGATGGTGTAGAGGCAGGGCAGCTGGCCCGGTACCCGAAAGCCCCAGGCTCGATCCCCGGTCACTGCACACTTTGTGGTGTCTCTGGGCAGCACACCTCATCCCCAAAATGCCCCCCCCCCCCCCACCACCCTCAATAGCCGCCCACTGCACCACCTGGTGGTGGATGGGTTAAATGCAAAGACAAATTTTGCCATTGTATGGAAACATACAGTGATGACAATGTGTAACATTATTATTATTATTAATATTATTATTGTGAGTTGTACCTGAAATCCGAGGTGTAGAGGGTGAACAGAAACTGAGAGAGGACAGTCCCCTGAGCAACCCCTGTGCTGCTCAGTTTGGTGTCCGAGGTGGTGTTCTGCAGCCTCACATACTGTGGTCGACCTGTGAGGTAGTTCCCATCCAGGTGACCAGCGAGGCATTCACCTGCATGTCCTGGAGCTTACTGCAGAGCAGGTTTGATGATGTTAAAAGCACTGGAAAAGTCAAAGAACATGACTCATATTGCTGCCTGCCCTGTCCAGGGGTGTGTAGGCTCTGCATCAGGTAGATGATGTCATCAACTCCAGTGCATGGCTGGTATGCAAACTGTAGGGCAGGGGTCTGCGACTGCAACCTTTACGATCAAAAGAGCCATTTCCGACCCTTTGTTCACTAAATTAAATGTTACCGGAACCACCTGCTACAACTGCGATTCTCAACTGGTGGCCCACAGACCACTTTAAGTTTGTTGGAGGGCAGTTTTCTGGACAGTTGGGGTGATTTTATAAAACTAAAAATATCTAAAGGTTTTTAAAATGTATTGATATTTTTACACTCTAAGACAAAATACAAGATGAGATTCTTGCAAAGAAGGAAAACATAATGTATGCATTCATATGTGATTTTTTTTAATTGTAGAAAAATTATGTATCCTACTTAAAGCATAAAGTAAAAGTGAGTATGTTTAACTCCTTGTAACTAGCCCTTTTAGTTGTTGTTATAACAACCAATAAAATTCCATTTTATTTCAGTTTTGGTCAAAGCTTGAAAGAGCTGCTGCAGAGGGATCAAAGAGACGCATGTGGCTCTGGAGTCGCAGGTTGCAGACCCTGCTGTAGGGGGTTCAGGTATGGTTCCACCACTGATCTGACGTGCTTCAGAACCAGCCTCTCCAGTGATTTCATGGCATGTGATGACCAGTGAATACAGGGTGCAGTGATGGGTATGGTAGTTACAGACAGTTATGAATCAGTGCACCATGATAGACAGCATCCAACATCTGCAAGGTGCTGGCAGAGGCATTCATGTAAATAATGTCACCGTAGTCGATGGACGGTGGGAAAATAGCAGTTACAAGGTCTTTCCTGGCAATCAGAGTTAAGCAAGATATATATCAAAAAAAGAAACCCCGTTTTAATCTATACAAAGAATAATCAGTGCTTTATCACATTCACACAGATGGGACACACATAAGAGGCAATGAGGGGTTTAGTGTCTTGCCCAGGGACACTTCAACATGTGACTGCTGGTGGAATGGAACTCCCAACGCTCGCATTGGAGGACGACTGCTCTAACCACTCAGTCTCAGCCGCCCCAAATGGACAAGTATTTTAATCCAGAATTCAACCAATAAGTACAAGGTTGTTGAATGAAACACTGTAAAGACTGTCTATCTGTACCTACAGCTACTTTTATATGTTCTCTGAAAAATAAAACGATAGTGTACACTTCCTATGGTACAAGTTAACTCACTAAAGGACAACTGAATTATTGAACGTTTTAGGTCAATTATCAGAAATCCTTCCATTTTAATTAGAGGTAAACTGCTATATGGTCTGTTACTGAATAATACAATAAAAATTATTCTGGATTGTATTGAATTTCAATGTACAGTTATAAAACGGTACTGCTGTCAAATCAGAGTACACCTGTATATAAGTCGAGAACCAACATCACAGTAGATTAAGTGAATTCTTATAGGCTACCTTCATTGGTAACAAGCTCAGGAAATGAGTTTGGATGTTTCTAATTGTTTTTTAAATATGGTCAGGAGAATATAATGTCAGAGGACAGAAGGTGTGGTTTCAGGAGAGTTAAAAAATACGGCCCATTTTTGGATGAAGGTAGCTTCTCACTGGGCCACGACTAGTTGGCAAACAGCATTTCTGATGGCGTCTTCAGAATGTCTAATGTTTGCTGGGATTCTCAGTTTCTGTGCAACTCACAGAGATGCACAGTCATGCTGCTTGAGTTTTGAACACTTTCATACTGTAAAAATGTGTGCAACAGATTTTCTCAGAATAGTCGGAGTCAACTTGAGCATTATGAACCCATTTTGATCATGGGTATCTCCAACCCATCTGAAGAACGCTACAGCTGTACTTTGACACCTGCATGAAAGCCTTCATATGACAAAA
This sequence comes from Nematolebias whitei, assembly GCF_014905685.2. Lineage (NCBI taxonomy): Eukaryota > Metazoa > Chordata > Actinopteri > Cyprinodontiformes > Rivulidae > Nematolebias > Nematolebias whitei. Next base: position 11,659,810 of record NC_056498.1, read on the forward strand.
AAACATTAAGGCAAATGCTCCAATCTAAAAAAAAAAAAAGATAATGAAAAAAATATATAAAAATTGTCTCAATCTGCTCATTTTTATTTATCAGGGATTTATCATGATTATGTGCCTATACTCTAAGAATAAACCTACAAATGACTGTTTCATTTTATGCCTCCAACTCAGTGGCATATAACACTTGTCAAAAGGCTTCAGGTATTGTTCTCAAAGACTGCAAACAAGAAAGTTTCACAATTTAGTTGGATTTCAATATACCCAGAATACCGGCTGAGACAGAAGAGCCTAAACAACTGAAGTATAAAAGGTAAGTGTTTATTTACAGAAGTGACGCTCTGCAGGAAAGGCGATCTGGTGAGGATGGTTCTGAAGAGATTTGGTTCTAGTCCAAACATGTGATTGTTACACTTGTTTTTTCTTTTTCACATGTTAAGAACGAGGACCGGGAAGACCAAGGAGACTAGGGGTGCATTCACACCAGCCCTGTTGTCCCAAACTCTAGTCCGTTTGCCTAGGAAGTCCGGTTCGTTGGGGGAGGTGTGAATGTGCCATCGAACTCTGTCACAGAACAAAAAGGTGAACTCTGGCCCACCTAAAAACCTAGGTCTTGGTTTGGTAGAAGAAAACTCTGGCGCGGTTCGAGTACAGTGTGAATGCAAGCAGACCGGACACCGCTTCGCAAGCAGGAAGTGGACTACAGCGCAGGGCAAACAAACCCACATTTCTCTTACCTCATATGGAGCCATCAGCTTGCTTTGTATGAAAAACAACATTCTCCATGGTCTTTTGCCTCATCTTCTGCTCATGCTGAGTCCATTGTTGAAAAATGACAAAATAGAACTCCTAAAACAGCTAAAATTTAACACCACTCCGTTTTTGTTTTTAATTTCCAGAAGAAGAAGAAGTGTCTTCTTCAGAGGTTTTTGTGTTGTTTCTTTCACTAGTTCTTGGTGCAGCGCCACCACAGGTGAGTGGGGGAACAGGTTGGTTCAACAGGTTGGCTCGACTGCACAGTGGAGTGTGAATGCAAACGCACTAGCTCAAATGTAAACAAAATGTTATGAATAATGGTCCCCAACCGAACCAAGTCTACTGGACTATCAGGTGTGAAAACAACCTAGGTGAGAGAAGGATAAAAGTGAGGAATGGCAGGACAGAGGATCCACAACCTCTCCTCCTCCACCATAACCCTCAGCACTGGCTCTCCTCAGGGATGTGTGTTGAGCCCCCTCCTGTTTACTCTGCTCACATATGATTGTGCAGCTATCCAGGCTGTCACATTGTAAAGTTTGCAGATGATACAGCGGTGGTGGGATGCATCACAAACAATGATGAGTCCAGCTACAGGCAAGAGGTGGAACACCTGGAGAGCTGGTGCAGAGAGAATAACCTTCAGATTAATGTGAAGAAGACAAAGGAGATGATTGTGGACTTCAGAAGGAACAAAAACACCTACACCCCCCTGAACATAAGAGGATCTGCGGTGGAAGTGGTCTCCAGCTACAAGTACTTGGGTGTACACATTAATGACAACCTCAGCTGGAGCAACAACACCACCAGCCTGATCAAGAAAGCTCATCAGAGACTCTACTTCCTCAGACGGCTGAGGTGAGCTGGTCTGGGAAGCTCAGTCCTCACCTCCTTCTACAGGTGTGCAGTGGAGAGCATCCTGTGCTCGAGCATCAATGTGTGGCATGGAGGCTGCACAGCTGCAGAAAGAAAAGCTTTGCAGAGAGTGGTGAAGGCTGCACAGAAATCTGTTGGAATCAGCCTCCCCACCATCACAGACATCTACACCTCCAGATGCAGGAAGAGGGCCACCTGCATCATGAAGGACCCAACTCACCCAGCACACACACTTGTTGCCCCACTCCCCTCAGGAAGGAGGTTAAGGAGCATTAAGTGTAGAACCACTAGACTGAGGAACAGCTTCTACCCTGAGGCTGTTAGACTCATGAATCTCTAACTAGAATAATCACTGTGAAAAACCATATCATGTTGCTGCTGATCTGTTTCATGTTGCTGCTGATCTGTTTCAATGTTGATGTGTTCATGCGTGCACATCTGCTCACACAGACTCATGTTCATGTTTGTGCTGATGTTCAATGTTTTATGTTATGAGTGATAGTGTATATTTAGTTGATCTTTTTCTTAGTTCATATCTTAGATGTTATTACTGTTTTTCTTATACATTTTATTGTTGGATGTAACTGGGACTCTGTGTACATAATTTCGCTCCACCACATGTACCACATGAGGTGCGAATGACAATAAAGAAACTCTGACTCTGACTCTGACAGACCTTAAGGCTGGATGGTAAGATGTTTGCTTGTTGTCTTACAGACATCTTGCAGCTGGAAGTTCCAAGAAGGGATCCAGGGAGGTTCTGGGAATGCAGGTACGGAGGTAACATTTTTTTTCAAACTTTTTTTTTTTTTTTTTTGCTACTCTACGGTGAAACCAGATGTGTTTTCCCTCGCTGATCCCCCAACCCGCTTCTCTGCTGCGCTCTTTTGTCCTGTGAACCCTTAAAAAGCCTCTTTTTTTCCCCTGCATACCTCTTAATTGGAAGGATCAGCTGGTCTCTCAACAAAATCGATCAACTTCTCCCGACAGGAGTCAGGGTAAGGAGGACACTCTGAACTCTAGAGGAAAAACATATAACGTCTGTTTATGTTGCTTTGCTGTGGTAGGTTTTTTTGATGCCTCAAATTGTGCCCTGTCTAGGACACGGTGTGAGAGAGCTTTTTTTTATACCGTCTCTCCTCATGTTTTCTTTCCTTTTCTTATCTAAGCAAAATATTATTCTGAGTAAGAATAAGAAGGCCGCGCTGATTATTTTAGCCGCAGCTTCATGCACTCCGCCCATCTTCGGACCACTGTACGTACATATTCGCGTTGAATCTCGGTGCAATGCCAATAAAGTTTATTCTGATTCTGACAAGGGTAACCCAGGGAACAAGGAACTGAATCACTAGAGCTACGAGAAACACAAGGAACAACAAGGTTAGTGCCATTTTGGGTCACAAAGATCTCCACTAGGACCAAACATAGGAGCAGGTAATGGACAATGTTCCAGCAGAGTCAAGTTGATCCAAACAGTACTGAAAGCTCTTCGTCAGCAGACTGGAAAAAGCTGTGGATAATTGGCTCCACCCTGTCACTCAGGAGTTAGGGCTGTAAAAAACACCAGAGTCCCATCAGACAGAGTCTAACATCTGGAAACATCAGCGATTCACACAGTCCCCCATAGCATTATCATGAACAGCTGAACTCTTGGGGACAACGAGAAACATAAATTAGGATGTAGCACATAATTATATAGTCTCTTGCACTAAACAACATTATTTTAATCTTAATATGAATCTGTAATCTGCATAAAAAGCCTTATGTGAATGTAAAGCTTGCAATGTCTGTATCAGCTATCAAGACATTGAATAAAATCATGAAAAGGCTTTAAATTCAATTTAAAGGTAATAAACTGTATAATACACCAATGAAAGCTGACACGAGGTCACAGTATTGTAGTTAATTTTAGATATGAATACACACTCTGAATGAAATTGAAATATGTCCATTGTGGCACTAGAAAACAAATCAATACATCCATCCATTATCTTTTACCCGCTTCTTCCATTTTGGGTCACGGGGGTCGCCGGTGCCCATGTCCAGCAATCACTGTACGAGGAGCGGGGTACACCCTGGACGGGTCGCAAGTCCGTCACCGGGACACATAGAGACAAATGAGACAAACAACCATTCACTCTCTCACTCACACCTTGGGACAATTTAGAGTTACCAATCAGCCTAACATGCATGTTTTTAGTCTGTGGGAAGAAACTGGAGTACCCAGAGAAAACCCACGCATGCACAGAGAGAACATGCAAACTCCACCCAGAAATAACATTTGATTATAAATAAATAATGATTTATTTATTTTTGCCATGGTGTCTAACTTGCTTTCAGAGCTACAATACACATCAATTAGTTTGACTGGTGGTTTCTATGTGTCATTATGTGTAAACCTGAGATTATATTAGTCTGTGGTCCAACTCTAATCTCCACAAAGTCACTCAGATTTAGGGCTAGTGCAAAAATCAGCACATACAACAATAATATGTCAGTTCAAATATTCAGTATAAAACTAGAACCTAAGATAAACTTTGCTATCTTTTATCATACAGGCATTCATCCATTTTAACTGCAAATCTTTGGTTGTGTCGTGAAGGCAACAGGTCCATGAAAAAATCCAGAAGTGGCTGTCACCATCATCACACTCTTCTTGGGGGATCATGAGGTATTCCTAGAAAGAATACTACTATTTTCTCTTTAACTGTAGCATGTATGAGTGAATGGAGAAAGAAGGGTGACACTTGCTTTACTACACTTATTGATTTGCACTCGTTAAAGCAGGACACCAGCAGGTCAGTTTACAGACCAGGAACAACTTAATTAATGTGTTCACTTTTTAATAATCCAAACTCAGTCACTGAAGTAAAATCTGTTCATTCTATACCATAAAACATGAATATTCATCCAAAGGAGTAGACCAACATTGCTATTGAAATTGTATTACAATGTAGTATGAACATATGCTGTCATATATTCATAGATAAAACGGATTCTTTCATTTTTCTGGACTGTATAATGACGTGCATCTGAATTTAATAAAATGTGGACGTGAGACGTTAATTATCTTTGACTCACCAACGACAGTGGGTCATTTATTAGCAGAATCAAGTTTAACACATCACACATTTACATTAATTGGCAAAAAATGAAAATAACGACAGCTTATTAATCAGTTTTACAGGAAGTAAACAATACGGCGATTGTTTTCTCACTTCCAGCAGAACAGCAGACATTAACCACACGGCGGTGATTGAAAAACTTTGCTTCAGACATTTCTAAAAATATCTGTAATGATTTTTAGCAGATAGAAGAATTTTAAAGATGGGAAATGAAGTTTAAGTTGAGAGAGATGTGTGAGGGAATTTGTCTGTCCTAACCAGAACCAGCACGCTCCTTCTTTTCCAGCTTGGCCCAACGGTACGCTTTGGTTGAGATCGACTCTTTTACCTTTGCAGATGATAGTTTCAGCGTTGGTGTAGAGCTCTCCTTTCAACTCTTTCAGCGTCTCCGTAAGAACAGCTAAACCTCGGGAGTCGTGAGATAATCCAGAACAGACTTTTCATAATTCCCAGATCTTCTCTCGTTCAGCTTGATTTTTCTTCCATCAGCATCCTGAATTCCAGCCTTCATGAACTCTGGAACTGCTGTTAACTAGGAAGTGGAACCTCTTGCAGCACTCACCGTGAACTAGGAAGTGCCAACATTTAGAGGGCTCTATTTCCGGTTCATTTGGGAGTTTCTGATTGGTCGATGGACCAAAACAGAGGTGTGTTTTGTGATGTAAGGTGTTATGAAAAGTCAAGGAAAAAGATTAAGATTGTTTAAGAACAGACAAAAGATATTATGAAGAACTTCAGACTTCGTGGAGTCAATTCTCTAGTATCTTGCTGTAAAAGTTAAACATGACATTTCTTTTTCAGTAAACTTGCAGTTGACCGAAACTTGAACTTTGACCAACTTACACACTTGCTCACTTCAAACAGACGATCAAGAAATTGAATCATTACTCTGTAACATATTCCAACTTGATTTCACTTTGAATGAGGATTAAGAATCATTATTACTGTTTCACAGTTAATAAAAATGAGTAGTTCACTTCAACATTTAAACATTGTTTGGACTAACACAATTTGATTATCAAACATTTGTAAAATAGTAATGATAATCGAAAGTAGTCTTCTTTTACTTGATTAATTCAAGAAAGAAAGTCTCAGGATGGGTCAACCTGTATTTCTGGATTCAAATCAATGAAATGACAGTTTCTGTCCCATATGCTCCTTAAGGTCAGGACTTGACCTTAGGCCTAGTTCACTACAACAAAAATAATTAAACAAAGACCAACAAAGTCCATACTTAATAATCCAAGTAAGTCAGGTCATCTGGACAGTTTATTTTTTTTTTTTGTGCTGAAACGTTTCACCTTCCATCCAGAAGGCTTCATCAGTCAAGGAAACACACAACACAAAACTGATTCTTCCCTGAACAGCTTACTCCAACATGGAACAAACCAGTTATGTTGGTGCTAAGATGGTCTCTTTGGCACGCCCCCTCCTCCGGTGTTGGCCCTCTCCCTCGTCGACAGTCATGTCAAACTGGTTCAAAACCAACAAAGTCCATGCTCAATAATCCAGGTATACAATCCAACAATTTTCAATCAGGTCATCTCGGTTTTGAACCAGTTTGATATGACTGTCAACGAGGGAGATTCTGGCACCGGAGGAGGGGGCATGCCAAAGAGACCATCTTAGCACCTTTGTTTGCATCAGGAAGGACATCTGGCGAAAAACCAATTCCCAAGTCTTTCTGCGAGTTAGTTCACTGTGGTGACCCCTGAAGAAAGGAGCAGCTGAAAGAAGAAGAAAATAATAATTAGGTGAATAACTTGTTTTAAAAGTAGTAGAGCAGTAATGAACAATCGGTAACACTTTACAATAAGGTACACAAAATTTGACTAGGGAACGCCTCAGGAATGAATAAGGAACAAATCAGGAGCCAATACTTACTGGGGAACACACAGCCAAGTCTTATTAGGGGACACTTACACATCTAGATAATTGTTTTACATATATATTCCTAAAGTAACAAAAATACCGATAATTAAAATGCGTCGAGCAGATGTATGTGTGCAAGCTGTGGTACCAAAGTGTGCCTACAGCAGCTTGCCATTGTTCCCTTCTCGGTCTTGGAGACAGAAAAATTAAATACATTCTGTTTGTATGTTTCATGGTCAACTTTCTCCCAAACCAATATGTCAGACTCCTTGTGCAGTGTGTTCACGTTACCAAGTACGACTTTGAGAATGTCATCATTGCGTGTAGCGGGGTGTCCTCCTTGGCCCTTTACAGTTTCTCTCTGCTGCTCACACCCGGGCTCACAATGAACCAGAGAGCACGCCCTTCTCTGCTCTGATTGGGTAGATCTGTGTCTCTGGTTCTTTTCATTTGTTGTCGGTTTAATCCCTTTATCATCATCAGATTGGATGGCTTTAACAAGGCCACAACTAGGCCTGTCGCAAGAAAACAATCGCATGTTAAATGATGCATGATAAATTAAAATTATCGACCTAATTTTCATTTATCGGCTTTATTGTTTCCTCATGTGTCTCTCTTTCTACTGAAGACACTGGATGACAAATAGCTCAACTCTGGTGCTTTTCACTGGCCCCTCCCTTTCTCTTTTCTTTTTTAAATCTGTCCAAAATCATGTTTTTGGATCATTAAAAACAGCTAACCTGAGAAGCTAAGCTAACAAGCCGACCTCGGGGAAAAAACCTCCGTCTTGTCGAAGCTCCAAAATTCACGGTTGACACCTGTGCTTTTGTGCAAAAAGTTGTTTTTCTCAGCAAAAAAAAAGAGAATTTGTTTACTGATTTTTTTAAATTAAAAGTTTTGCGTGAAAAGTTTTATGCTAAAGAGCTCAAACCACACCGAGCGTTCGCCATTTTGAGAACCAAAAAATAAAAAAGGAAAGAGACAGCCCATGTCACGTCAAGGGGCCTTCCTCCCATTTTTATTAAAGAGGCTTGCTCCCTCACTATCCATCCTTTTGTTCAGTCAGCCTTATACAGTCATCCAGTGGTCAAAAATACGTACTATACACAAAAATTAACCAACATGGTGGTGCGTGAACAACGTGAGTGTCAGCGTCTCTCCAGAACATGCTATTTAGTGATTTTCTACCTACTTTTGACCAGACTATTCATCCAAAATTGCTTGGTGTTGCTGTTTTACAGCAGACAGGAGCTTCTGGACATTTGGACTCAAAACTCTGATAGTTTTGTCGCCGATCTCCAGAACACCGGAGGCTGCTTACTCTTCCCGGCCGAGCAGAAGTACACGCAGATGGCGCTGAGAATGTAAACAAAGGCAGGGTAGGCGCAGAAGACTACGGGCTAAGCTAAAACTTACACCGCATCAGCTGCCCTTACCCAGCATTTTACTCGACAATGTCCATTCTCTGGCAAACAAAATGGATGAAATATGGCTCTCCATCGCCAACAACAGGCAGATTATGAATTCAAACACCATGTTTTTCACTGAAACATGATTAAACAGCTGCCTGGACAATGCTATTGAGTTAGCAGGACACCACACACACCGAGCCAACAGGATAATTGAGGACTCTGGCCAGACCAGAGGTGGAGGTTTGTGCATTTATATCAACAAAGCTTAGAGCACAGACTCTGCTACTACCGCGAGACAATGCTCACCTAATGTGGAGTTTATAATGGTCAAATGCAGACCTTATTTTCTCCCCAGAGAACTCATTTCCATCATACTCACTCATGCAGTGTATATCCCCCCAGATGCTACTAAGCTGGCTATGAAAGTACTTTATGCAGCCATTAGCAAACACCAGACCAAACATAATGAGGCTACTTTTATTGTTGCTGGTGACTTTAACCACTCCAACTTGAAGACAGTCCTCCCCAGATTCCACCAACATGTCTCCTGCCATACCAGAGGGGACAAGACTTTGGACCATGTTTACTCCAACCTGACTGGAGCATACAAAGCAACACCCCTCTCCCACATTGGGCAATCGGACCATCTCTCTCTTTTCCTCACACCTTGGCACTCACCACTCATCCATTGTGTGAAACCCACTGTGAGGACTATAAAAGTGTGGCTTAGCACCAATACGGGATGGTTCTTCTGAATTTCATGAGCCGTGTTTCAATAAAAGTGTGGCTAGAGGGGACAGGCGCTGTGCTCCAGGACCGGTTCAGAAACACTGATTGGAATATGTTCACTCACACAGACTTGGAACAGTACACCTCATCTGTACTGGACCACATCTCCACCACTATAGACAGTGTCACCACCCATAAACAGATCACCATGTACCCCAACCAGAAGCCTTGAATGAATCAGGATGTCTGTCTCCTGCTGAAGGCCCACAACATTGCCTTCAGATCAAGGGATGCACAGGCCTACAGTACAGCCAGGGCTGAGCTGAAGAGAGACATCAAAAAAGGCCAAACACCACTAGAAGGGGAGGATAGAAGAACATTTCTCCAACTCCAACCCCTGACGTATGTGGCAAAGATTCCAGATCATTACAGATTACAGGGCCATCAACCCATCCCCCGTCTCCTCTGATGCCTCCTTTCTCATCGAGCTCAACAATTTCTATGCTCATTTTGAGAGAGGGAACCCAAGAACTGCAACCAAGGCAGATGTTTCTCCAGACCACAAACCACTGACTCTTTTCCCCACCGATGTGGGAGCGGCGCTGAGCAGGATTGAAGTCCACAAGGCTGCAGGTCCTGATGGCATCCCTGGACATGTTCTTAGAGCGTGTTCTGGGGAGCTGGCAGGAGTACTGACGGACATATTCAACCTGTCCTTGGCCCGTGCTGTGGTATCGACCTGCTTCAAAACCACCTCCATCGCCCCATACCCAAAAACTCAAAACCATCAAGACTCAACGACTACCATCCGGTAGCCCCCCCCCCCCCCCCCCATTATTACAAAGTGTTTTGAGCAGCTGGTTCTAGTACACCTCAAATCTTGTCCCCCCACCCCACCCTGGACCCCCACCAATTTGCATACTGCCAGCACAGGAGCACAGAGGATGCAGTCTCCATAGCGCTGCACTCAGTCCTTTCACACTTGGATAATAAAAACACCTATGCCCAGATGCTGTTAATAGATTTTAGTTCATCATTCAACACAGTCATCCCCTCAAAACTCATCACAAAACTCACAGACTTAGGCATCAGTTCCCTCATGTGCAACTGGTTAGTGGGCTTTCTGACCAACTGACCCCAACATGTCCAGCTGGATAACCACTGCTCATCTACCATCATTATAAACACCAGTGTACCACAAGGCTGTGTGATGAGTCCCTTCCTCTACTCCCACTTCACCCATGACTGCAAACCTGTCGATTGTTCCAATACCATCATTAAGTTTGCAGATGACACCACAGTGATTGGCCTGATCAAAGACAATGATGAGACCGCTTATAGGGAGAAGGTGGTTCGTCTGGCTGAGTGGTGTGACACCAACAACCTGCTGCTCAACGCTGAGAAGACTAAAGAGCTCGTTGTGGACTTGAGGAGGAACGCTGACCCACATCCCCCCATTTATATCAAGGGAAATGTGGTGGAGCGTGTGAACAGCTTCAAGTTCCTGGGTGGCCACATCTCCGAGGATCTCACCTGGACGACCGGCTGTTCCAAGCTGGTCAAGAAGGCTCACCAGCGCCTTTTCTTTCTGAAGACTCTGAGGAAGAACCACTCAGACATCTTGGTGAACTTTTACCGCTGCACCATTGAGAGCATCCTGACCAACTGCATCACAGTCTGGTACGGAAGCTGCTCTGCCTCAGACCGGAAGGCGCTGCAGAGGGTGGTGAAAGCCGCCCAACGCAACACTGAAGCACCACTTCCTGCCATAGAGGACATCTACAGGAAGCGGTGTCTGAAAATGGCTGGGGAAATCATCAAAGACTCCAGCCACCCAGCCACCTGTCACACTCCTGAACTCTGCCTCCTGACATCTGAACAACAACAACGATCTGTATTCTCATACACACAACAACAACACATGGACTGAAACACCACCATTTGCACTTTAATCTGTTAGCCCACTCACTACTGTACATACTGTACACATAATCTACTACCTACTGTTCATAAGTACTCACATACTTATATATATTTTTATTTTATATAGATTGTTTATACCCCTTCATATTTATAGCCTGTTCATAGTCTGTACACTCATAACCTGTATATATTTATACTTATAGCATATTCAAAACAACTTACTGTATATTGTAATATATATATATATATATATATATATATATATATATATATATATTAATTTTTTTTTTTTGATAAGCACTTCTGGATGGATGCAAACTGCATTTCGTTGCTTTGTACTTGTGACATGTGCAATGACAATAAAGTTGAATTCTATTCTATTCTAATTCTAATTATTGTCAAATTTCAAACAATATTATCGTTTATCGCAATCATTTCTTAGACAATTAATCCCCCAGCAAAATTTGTTATCGTGACAGGCCTAGCCACACCAAAACACTTTTTTCCTCCTCCTCATTTTTACAGATGACAGAAAACAGTCCTGATCATGCTAAAAAATAAGGAAGTCTGTCATTGCAATGGAGAACAGCCTATATGCCACAGGTAGTGGTTACGTACTTCCATTCAAATTTAAGCCACGTCAATCACTTCCGGCTCCTACCTGCTGCTGTTGTTTGTAGCGTTAGCTCCTAGAACTAGACCATGAAAAAGACAAAAGGTAAAGCATCTGCGAGCTACTGGTACAACAAGTGAGTTCTCTCAGGATTGGAGACTGCAACGAAGCCAAGATTCAACTTGTCTGCTGGATTCCTTAGATAGAGAACTTTACTAATTGGCGTTTATATATGTGAATGTTCCTGTAAAGTGCCCTGAGACAACTTTGTTGTGATTTGGCGCTATATAAATAAACTGAATTGAATTGAATCTTGTGTGCCGTTGTGTCCAGAAAATAGCAGGTACAATAGAGTGCTTTGTTTGTTCCATTTTCCTACCACGATTTGTGGTTAACCGCAGGGAAGACTTAGCCATTAAAGCTAACACTCGGGTTTCTAGCCAGCATTTCAAACCACAGGATATTCAAGAGCCAGTGTCAGAAACAAGACAACAGTGGTTAAAAAAGGGAGCTGTACCTGCATTGTTTGAGTGGAATAAGTTCTCCCTTACACTTGCACGACCGGGGGTTTGGGAGAGAAGGCAAAGAGGACAGTGAGGAGGAGAACACAGCAGCTGCAGCCCTCAGTAAGAAACACGGTTATGCCTCGGCTCCAGACCCTGCAGTTGTAGATTAGGTGTTGGAGTAATGATGAGTGATTTGCTAGAAGTTTGTAACTACATACTTTCAAAAGAATATTCAGAACTTAACATGCATTTTCTAATCTGTAAAGATTTTTGTATACTCTTACTCAGTAACTTCAGTCCTGTTACACTTCTGTCATATTCTCTGCAGTTTCCTTTATTGTGACACCAGCACTGTTTCACTTCAATTAAAATGTATTTTAAAGCACAACTCTCATAAAGAGTTCTCGTTTTTTTTTTTTTTTATTACGTTGTGTAGGTAAATACGAACACATATTGTTTTTTTTTTGTTTGTTTGTTTTTTCAGGTTTGCATCATATGACCTCCTGATGCATTTCTGGACCATGATTGAGCTGCTCTGCCATCCATGGTCAGTGTTCACCAAGGACTGAGAGGAACTCCCATCAAGTTCAAGTTGTGTTTATTTGTCATATGCAGGTTAACACAGAGTTACCAATACAATGAAATGCTTAGGATGAGAAGAACAGATTTGACTTGCAAAAAAACCCCCTCAAAGAACAAACAAGCAATACTAAAAGCATGCACAGTGAACAAGTAATTATAGTATTCACAACGTCCTGAAGTATTTCAAGGTAGTAATATAAGCAAACATGCACATACAGTAACACACACACATATAAATATATATATATATATATATATATCACATAATTAACATACTACACAGGTTGTGTGACAGATTATTGCGCAGGTATTGACATTAAGATTGAATTATTAGTTAGTTATTGTCAGTTGTTCAGTGTTATTTATAGATTATTTATCCACTCCACTTGCTCAACCCATACCCTGCAGCCCATTAATGAGTTCTTCCTGTTCTTAAATTACCTTGCCCTTGGATCCAAGCAACGTGACCTTGCTGACCGGTACAGTGTCCATCGGTCCACGGTCAGCCGGATCATCACAGCAACTTTTTATTTACAGTACTCGGCTCAATTAGGATCTGAAACTTGGAGAGCAGATATGTAAAAATCTGTAGACTTCAAGGACTACCCTGACACTAAGTCATCCTTCACAAAAAAATAATAGTTTAACAATATTGGTTCGTTTCTTTTTCAGTTGTGGAACATTAAATTTTGTAGCATCATCACTTATAGTACTAATGTGAACTGGTTCTGTGAACCAAAGCTTATAAAGTTGTAAAATAAAATGTTCAACACATTCTGACTTTATCTTCTTATTGCTGTATTATCACCCAAAAGATGTGTATTTTGATTTAAGACAGGTTCAGAGTCTAGTTTTGTTTTAACCATTTTAGTAAAAACTAATTTGATGACCGCGTTACATTACTGTAGAAAACATAGAACACGAGCTAAATGAGGCACAAGATTCAAACACTGTGTTTAAATTATTTAACATTCCACCTTCTGGCTTAAAGTCACAGCTTCCTCGACTGCTCTTGGACATTTAAAAACATGTAATCAGTCCGAGCAAGGTAACTATGTGGATGGTTGAACAGAAGAGCTGCTTCATCTGAGGGTTTCCACGTGGATCACTTCCTGTCCTCAGTGCCTAAGTGGAAGAACTTGTTTGTATTTGGTGTTTGGATCCGATCTCGGCTCTAGCCTCCTCACTGCTTCCCTCGTGTTTGGGCTGTAGCGGTTGTGTCTCCCACACTTCTCACAAACATCCAGGCTGGACCAGAGGTTCCCTCCTCATCATCTCCTCGTGCCGTGTCCTATACAGTGGAAGAAAACATCTCTTAATGGCTGCTACAAACAGTGAGCTTCATAAAACCATATAGCAGACATATGCTGAGTATCAAGAGTTTATCTTGTCTGATATTTAACAGGTTTGACTTTAACTCAAGTTTTGTACACAAGTTTGAGTTAAAATAACGTTTGCTTCAAAACTGAGTAATTCTTGAAACAAGTAGATTTTCAAATGCTTTTCTTTGGAGTAATAATCAGAAACAAAGACTGACTACATTTATTCAAGTCATTAAATTAAAGTTCATCTTCTTGTACATTTTCCCTCTTGAGTCTAAAGAATTTTCTGGTTTCTAGAAACTACTGAATGTGGCATCAGAGCATTTTTCTGCAGGACCTATTCCTTTTTATGAGTTTTAATATGTAGCAAAGATCCAGATGCTGGTAAATCTGCTCAAACCCAACAATAATTGAATAATAATATGTAAGAATAAGGCTTTGGCTTAACACAACGTTTAGAAAACACTTGTAAGTTTGGCTACGTTAGATGTATACGAGACATTTTGGTGAACTCAGAAACGATTAATTAACTTACCTTAGAAGTCCTTTATGAAACTGGACGCACACAGCTTAAACCCTTTGTCCTTTTTACACGGTGGAGCTTTCGAGGATGTCTGAATAATTCTATAAACATCGTCATTGTCGGCAAGTCCTACAGTAACCGAGTGAAAAACTCCATTACTGACAGTGTGTTGCCTGCAAGCCGGAAGTGTTCAGCGAAGCTAAAAAATACGGAAGTGCTAGAACGGAAGTCCGTGGCATATAGGCTGCTGTATCCTTGAGTAAATAGAGAGTTGTAGCAATATGAAGGACATGAGATGGAGGAAGAAGGGTGACACTTTCTCCACTCCTCTTCACTACATTTATTTTTATTTAATTAACTCTTGTTAAAGTGTGGCACCAGCTGGTCAGTTTACTGACCAACAACAACTTCATTAATACACTCACCCTTTAACAATCAGAATCAGCCACTGAAGTAGAATCTGTAAATTACAGGGAGGTCTATACCAGAACAAATGAATAATAACCCAAATGAAGAGACCAAAGTTGTCTTTGAAGTTTTATTACAAAAATAATCAAACTAAAAATCAACGACAATTATACACAAATAATGAATCAACCATGGCTTAATTCTCTTATCTAAGGCAAAATTAACTCTTTGAGCAGGAATTATTTAAGTTTTCTACACGCATGAATTTAGACAAAGTTTGACTATTTTAATAAATAGTTTACTATGGAATTTGGTTGAAAGAAGTTATTTAATGTGATCAGATAAAGTCATTTATCATCATTGCAAGGCAGGAAATGATTTACCAAGTTGCATCAGCTAAAAATAGTATAACCAGACCATCATGTCACCAGGTTCTGCTCCTTACCGGGTCAGTGTTGACGGCACCACTCGTCTTTCTAGGGTTCTCTGGTGGATCTGACCAGAGACACCATGAGGACTCGCCAGGAACTGCCTAAGGTAGCTGACCATCACTATGACAGCTCCAGGGGTCTGTGGGAGCAACAGCTGATGAGAAGATGCACCGTCCATCGGCACCTTCTGCCAGTTTGGACTTCAAACCAAGAACATGAGTCTTACAGTGAGAAAAGGCTTTATCTTCTGCAGTTAGTTAAACTTCTAACAATTGTAATTTGAACGACATATTTATCTGCTCAGGAGTTGAACGAGTGGACCTTGGCATGACCACCAGGATCAGGTCCAAGGACGAACCGTCTTCTGGTTTGGTGCCGGAGACCAACTGCTCAGTTCGGGGATCCAAGGCGTACTGCCTTTCACACAAAGAGACTTTGTGCAAAACAACAGCTCTGAGAAGATTGTTTTGACTAACTAGGGAACATTGTGGCTCCCCTCTGAAGAAAACAGCTTCCAGCTCAAAGACTACTTTTTCACAGGTGTCTCTGAAGGAATAATCACTTTCTGAAAAACAGAACAGAGAAATATGTTATTTACATTTTAATATTTCACATGATTTCATTATAGTGATTGAAAACAACAATCAAAATTATTCATGTTCACACTTGTTTATCAGATAAAACAAAACTTCATTAATGATTTGTTTTTCTTTCTTAGAAACATAGGAAGAAATAAGATGAACATTAGTCAGACTGTAGCTGACTCTGTGTCCAAGGACAGGAAATGTGTGGAAAAACATCAGACATTATTGAAGTCAAATGTACCTTTTTTTTTTTTTTTCCCTCCCTGTCCTGTCCGGCATTGTGACACTTAGAATTATTGTCTGAGTGTCAAATTGATGCCCAACAGATTTACTTTCACAAGCAGAGCATTATGGATGGCCTTAATGCTCCACTTGATATATAAATTAAATTTTATTAGCATATGCTTTGGGTTTGTTTCAGATGTAATGGACATGGGGATGGAAAACAAAGAAGATAGCAAAGCAGAAAAGTGAGAGAAGAGTTAAAATGTAAAGAAGGAGATAGGAATAGAGGAGAGAGAGAGGGATAAAGAGAACACAAATCAACATCATTGAAGTCTGCCTCTACACCTGCGGAAAGAGAAAAAAACAAACAAAAAAAAAACCGACAAAACCAAGAAACCACAACAACAAACAACTTATATAATGATAGTTATAACATCAATAGAAAGTATTTTATACAGTACATGGTAATACAATATATATTTGATGGCCACCACAACCCAACTGAGTGTGTATCTGATAAACACCTGAATCTAAACACCTGTGTGAGCATGCTTATCACTATAAGGTTTCTCCATAAAAATGTTCAATAGTGGATGTGGGGACACATAAACCCGTCCCCACAGGACACGAAGGTAACACAGGGAAGACCGGAACCACAGACACACAGCGACCCCCAAGCCTGGAACTCCGGTAGTCCCCCAACAGGGACACCCGCACCCCCCAGAGAGAGAAGCAAAGGGAAGCCCTGGACGATCCCCAGCAACCACAATGCAGAAACCCCCAGGAGGCCGTAACGACGAGTCAACAGGCACCGCCGGCAACCCGCCCCTCCAGAGTGGATCCGGCCATGAACACCAAGCCCCGAGTCCCGTGGTCATACCACCCCCCAACAGAGGCCCGGCAGAGCCAGGGCACACAGGCCCCCGCAGTCAGTCACCAGGGCGGGCCCGCACACACCCCAACACCCAGCCCCAGCTGCTGAGAGCTACCAATGCACCGGCGGCAGGGGGGGCCACCACCGGAGGGGAGTGTAATGAATGATACCTGTCTGATATTATCCATAATTTAAACGGATTTTTTCATTTTTCTGGACTGAGTTCTATCGTGCCTTGAATGATTAAATGTGGACGGAAACGTGTTTTAATTTCTGACTCACCAACAACAGTGAGTCATTTATTTTAAACGATTTAAAACACATCACACATTTACAATAATTGGCAGATTGATTACAATTAACACAGCTTAATTAATGAGCTTTACAATGAGAAATCATACGGCCATGATATCTCACTTGCAACTAATTACAACAGACATTTCTGAAAATATCTGGATTAATTACTGGCAGATAGAATAGTTTTAAAGATGGGAAAATGAAGTTTAAATGGAGAGAGATGGGTGAGGGAATGTGTCTGTATAACCAGATCAGCACGCTTCTTTAGATGCAGCTTAATCCACGGTACACTAGCAGTTGAGATCGACTCTTTTACCTTTGCAGACGATAGTTTCGGCTCCGGTGTAGAGTTTTCTTTCAACTCTTTTCAGCGTCTCCGTAAGAACAGCTGTGACCTCAGGAGTCGTGAGATCATTTCGTTCAACAGCACGCTCACCTCCCAGGTGGACTCACATGAGCTGTGAGCCCGTCAGAGTTCCACTCAGATGTGGAAGATTCCATAATCCCCACGAGACTCGAAAGAACTCCCAACTAACTCCAGCACTTCAGAACTTTCGTTCGGTTCTGCTCTCAGAAATTTGGTTCATGTCTGGAACGTTGTTCTGCTTGGAACTCTTGTTCTGCTTGGAACTAGGAAGTGTCGACCCTTTTAAAGAGGTCACTTCCGGTTCCTCTGAGAACTTCCTGATTGGTTGAACGAACCAACCGGGGTGTGGTTTTAGTGACGTAAGAGGGTCACTCCAAGTCAAGGAGACAGAGTAGATGTTTTAAGAACAGACAGAAAGATGTTTTGAAGAAACAGAGACATTTAGGAGCCAGTCTCCTTCTATCTATCTGAGAGAGTTAAACATGACATTTTGTTCCGATAAACATGTTTTTGACTGTTCCTTGACTTTTGACCGATATCACAACTTCTCATTTCAGACAGAAGATCAAAATACATAATTACTTTGTACAGGCATTTTAACTTGATTTCTACTTTGAATGAGGATTAAAAATCATTTATACTGTTTCACAGTTGATTTAAAGTGAGTAGTTCACTTCAACATTTAAAATGGTTTGAACTAAACACACTTTGATTATCAAGATATTGTAAAATAGTAATGATAATGAAAATAGAGTGTTCTTTCAATTGACCAGTGCAGGACACACTCAGAAAGTCTCTGGATGAGCTTTGTGTTTCTGGACTCAAATCAATGAAATAACAGTTCCTGTTCCAGGAAGGCCCTCAGGGTCAGGTTTTTGACCTGAGGCTTAGTTCACTACAGGAGCACGACCCACCAAATGGGGGGCCAAAACTGGTCCAAGAGAGGGGGGCCACCCAAAACCCAACCTGATACATACAGGCACATAGAAACAGCCCGACAGAGCCTCTGTTGGGCCGTCCATGCACCCCACCTGCCCAACAGTGACCGCAAGCCGGCCCCAGTCTGTGGGCAAGAGCAACAGGGAGCAGCAGCTGAGGAAGGCCAGCCCAGCGCACCAATGCATCCCTAAAGCCCCACACCACAGGCCCGAAGAAGCCCTGGCGTGCCCCCCACGCACCCCCCCCCCCCCCCGACACACACACACACACACAGCACCCCACACGTGAATGTCACATCAGGCCGACCAGCCAGCACTCCGTCGAAGTGAAGCCACGCCCCCAACCGCCGCCACGCATTACCAACGACCACACACACACACACAACCACAGCTGGCCTCCCGCCAGAACCCGGCAGCCACCCCAGCCAAAGGGCTGGCCATCAGAACCAGGAACCCTGACCAAAGGATCCAAACAATCCAGGGAGAACCGGAGCACCAGCCCCACCCCAATCTCCCCCAAAGGCCCAATACCCACCCACAGCCCAGACCCCACCCAGGCAGCCTACCCCCCCCGCCCCGCCCCCAAATGTCAGACAGAGAATGAGGGTTTAAGAAAAGCTGGAAGACCCAACTCCTCCCTCCCCCCACTCAAATAAGATGTTGATGCATGTTGTTATATAGTGTGTTTAAAATGGGGGGGATGAGGTGGCGACTGGCACAGACCCACCCCCTCCCCAGAGAGCAGGCAGTGCCTGTTCACCCCCCCAACCCTTACCCAGAACCCTTAATGTCTACATGCTACATATGAGAGTGGGCACAGGTCTCGGAGATGAGAATGATTACACATCCCACCCCCTTTATGCCACCATGTGCCTACTCCAGACCCTATATATGCATGTGCCGTGAAAATGTTATATGCGAGTGTCTAGGTTGTTTGATAAAATTGGGGCCTAGGTCTCCATGAACCACGGAGATGGAGGATCCTCACCGCAGCTCAGTAGTGCACCTGAACCCCAAGGCCCTGCTTGAGTGGTGTAGTGATGGAGTGGGTGGAGGAAGACGTCGGGATGGGGAGGAACAACTGAGGTGGCAATGCCCACCCAGGGGGCCAGCTACCCCACTGACCCCAATAGGCACCCCCATTCTCCAAGATCCACCGGGGAGGGAGGCTCCAGTGCATCCATCCAGGAGCAGGAGACAGCCGCACCACCAGGGACCCAGGCCACGGAGCGGCACATGGCCCCGAGGACCGACCAGAACCCGGGCCAGCGACCCAAGCCCCCCTGAGATCGTCCAGACCCCCAACCCGACCCCCAGCTCAACACCCAGCCCCCCAACCAAAGAAGCCACCAAACTCCAGCAGCGACAATCAGCCAGGAGTGCCTGAACAGCCGCAGACAGTGCACCACAATGACCGAGAGCGCACCCCCACCCCCACAAAAGGACCGACCAGTCCACCACAGCAACATCCACAATGAGAGCACCCCATGCAAGGGAGGGCACACGCCTAACACGCCCAGACACCCCCAGGCCAGCAGTGCAGAGCCACCCAAGCAAAAGCCCCCCCACCCACAGCCCCCCACAGCCCAGAACCCCAGCCAAGCACCAGACCGCAGCCACAGCCAGGCAGGAAGCCACCCAGGCTGAGTCCACCCGTCCCCCCCGCACCCCCCTCCTCCATGGCAGAGGCCCCAAAGCCCACCAGCGCACCAAGGGCCCCAGGCCAGGGCCGGGCGCCGGCACATGCACCGGCCCAAGACCCTGACAACATACCCACCAAGACCCAAGACCCCCGGATCAAGCCGGGACCCCAGCCCGGGAGCGACAGTCCATCAGAACCCCAAACCCGCGCCCACCCCAAACCCACCCAGGAGCAGCCAGGCCACCAGGCCAGCAACCTGCGCCCGCTGGCACAGACCGCCCAGAGGCCTGCATGCAGCCAGCAGAGGTCAACGCCCAGAACCACCAAAGCCATCTCCCCAGTTGAGCGCCATTGCCCCGGGCCCACGACCCCCCCCCCCCCCC
>NC_056498.1:11680294-11684279 GCF_014905685.2 Nematolebias whitei
CCCCACACACACACACACACACACATCAACCACAATGCCCCACGGGATGAAATCAAAGGGGTTTACCCACCTCCACTACAGGTTGAAGCCAATCAAAGAAGCCCAGAGAGATTGTTCTGATGTGGAGGTACAGGCTATCTCAAGACTGATGTAATCTAACAAAAGGTCTTTATACTGTTTAATACTAAGAGTATTTTTATTTTTCCAATTTATGAGTATAGTTTTTTTTTGCTATACATAAAGCAGTAAAAATCATGTGAATTGACTTTGTCTCCAAGGTGACATCATCTAAGTGACCCAATAAGCAAACTGACGGAGAGAGTGGAATATTACATGTCAGACACTTTGATAAGTCTTCACATATCCGGCACCAAAACCTCTGAACAGGTGGACAGAACCAAAATGCGTGGATGTGATTGTCAGGAATATTATTTGTACACTGTGAGCAAACATTAGATGATGCGAAACCCATCCTGAACATCCGTTGACCTGTGTAGTGTACTCTATGAAGGATTTTGTATTGTATTAATTGTAAATTGGGGTTTTTAATCATCTTAAAAGTTCTTAGACATATCTGAGACCAGAAGTTTTGGTCAAAGTTGACTGACAAGTCTGTCTCCCATTTTACAATGGGAAGGGATATTGATTCATCTATTTTAATGAGTGTCCGGTAAACCTTAGATCGTAATTTGGGAGGGTTAAGATTTAGGAATTCTAATACACTTGTTGGTATTTCAATTCTAGTGTTATTAAGGTTAATTTTATTTTTTGTTATAGATTTAATTTGTTGATATTCTAAAAATGTATTCTTATCATACCCATATTGTGTTATTAATCTGTTAAATGGGATATAGTTTAAGTCCTCATATATATGTTCCAAATATTCTATTCCTTTACACCTCCAACCTGGGAAGTTTATCACATTATTCTGTTGTAGGATGGCAGGGTTGTTCCAGATGGCTGTACATCTGCATGGAATTAGTGGACTTTGTCATTTTAAGAATCTCCCACCAAGCTGTCAGAGAGGAGCTGATATTGATGCTTTTAAAGCATTCCAGTCGTTTTATGTTTGAGCTAATGAATGGAAGGTCCGAAATCATTATATTATTGCAAAATGTCTGTTCTACGTCTAGCCAGGATTCATCAAGGGGTGTGTGTTTTATCCATCTTGAGATGTATTCTAGCCTGTTGGCTAGAAAGTAATAATAGAAATTGGGTAGCTCTAGTCCTCCTTTATCTTTGGTCTTCTGTAGTGTTTTTAGTTTAATATGTGGGGGTTTATCTTTCCAGAGAAATTTAGAGATGGAGGAGTCCAGGGATCTAAACCAGTCAGATGATGGTTTATTTGGAATCATTGAGAATAGATAGTTTATTTTAGGCAAAACCATCATTTTTATTGAAGCAATTCTTCCCATGAGAGACAAGGGTAGAGATTTCCATCTAGCAAGATCATCCTCAATTTTCTTTAAAAGTGAGATGTGGTTTAGTTTTGTTAAATCTGCCAGTCTAGGAGAGACTTTGATACCCAAGTACATAATATTCCCCGACTGCAGTTGTGTATTAAGTGAATTGTTGAAATAGCAATTAATTGGTAGAACGGTGGATTTTATCCAGTTTATGGAGTAATCTGAAACTCTTTAAAAATATTTTATCAATCCAACAACCTGAGAGAGGAAGGTTTGTGAATGCTGGAGAAAGAGCAACACATCATCAGCATATAGACTGATTTTGTGCTCTATATTATTGCATTTAATGCCTTTAATATCTGTAGTTTGCCTGATTGCTGTGGCTAGCGGTTCGATGAAAATAGCAAACAGTGAGGGGGAGAGTGGACATCCCTGCCTCATGCCCCTTTGCAGAAGAAAGCTAGGAGATATTTGATTATTTGTCCTAATGCATGCTGATGGGGAAGCATATAATATTTTTAACCAGTTTATGAAATAATTTCCAAAACCAAATTTATGTAAGGCTGCAAATAAAAATTTCCAGTTAACTCTATCAAAAGCTTTTTCTGTATCCAGAGAGAATATTGCAGTTTCAATATTTTTACTGTAAGAATAATCAATTAAATTAAATAATCTGCGTGAATTTGTGGATGGATGCCTCCCTTTTATAAAACCAGTTTGGTCAGGATGTATTATGAGAGGAGTTATCTTTTCCAATCTTTTTGAGAGGGCTTTACAAATTATTTTAAGATCAACATTGATAAGAGATATGGGACGATAACTGGTAGGTAATACAGGGTCTTTGCCTGGTTTTAACAGGAAACTAATGTTTGCTGAGTTTATATTTTCTGGAAGACTGTTATTGTTCTCAGTTTCTTGTAGCATTTTGTGAAATAGTGGTGCCAGGATATTCCAGATTTTTTTGTAGAACTCTGCTGGAAATCCATCTGGACCTGGAGCCTTTTTATTGGACATGCTTTTGAGGGCTTCCTGGAGTTCCACTGGTGTCAGTGGTGAGTCCAGCTCCATTGATTGATTATCTGATAATTTCGGAAGTGTTATTTTATCTAGGAATTGATCAATGTCATTATCTGATGGATCTATCTGGGGTGAGTATAAAGCTTTATAAAAATCTCTGAAAATACTGTTTATTCTTTCAGGATCATAAACTGTATTCCCAGTCAAGTCTTTAACACCATGAATAGTTGTTTTTTACTTATTTATTTTAAGCTGTTTTGCTAGAAAGCTACCTGACTTATTGCTCTGCTCAAAATTTTCTTTTCTGAGTCTTTGTATTAAGAATTGAGTTTTTTTGTTAATAAGTTCATTTTATTCTAATTTAGCTTTACACATTTTCTCCAACATGTCTTCATCTTGGGAGGCTTCTAACAATTTAATGGTTTCTTCCAATTCCTGAATTTGTTTATTTTCTTTTTTTTTCTTATGTGATGAGAATGAGATTATTTTACCTCTCATCACTGCTTTCCCTGCCTCCCAGAGAACAGATGCTGATGTTCCAGGCAAGTCATTATACTCCAGATAAGAATCCCACTCTCATGTAAAATATTTGATAAAATCTTCATCTTCAAGCAATGATATATTAAATCTCCAGTTTATACTTCTTGGGATTTATTTTCTGTTTGCTAGAGTTAAACAGACAGGAGCATGATCACTGACAGCTATAGGGTGTATCTCAGTGTCCGAGATGTCCGTCAACAACGAGCTGCTGACTAAAAAATAATCCAGACGAGAGTAAGAGTGATGGACAGGTGAGAAG
This sequence comes from Nematolebias whitei, assembly GCF_014905685.2. Classification (NCBI taxonomy): domain Eukaryota; kingdom Metazoa; phylum Chordata; class Actinopteri; order Cyprinodontiformes; family Rivulidae; genus Nematolebias; species Nematolebias whitei. The sequence continues at coordinate 11,683,517 of NC_056498.1, forward strand.
AAAGTATACTCTCTACGATTCAGGTGAAGAGATCGCCATGCATCACAAAGTCCATAATCACTCATGTACTGTTTAACTATATTTATGGACTGCCAACTGTGCTGAGTTCCTGCTCTACTACATCTGTCTAATTCTTCATTTAGACCAAAGTTGAGGTCACCTCCGAGTATAATGATCCAAGTGATCAGAAAGAGCTGAGAAAAAAATCATGAAAAAAAGAGGTGTCATCAACATTTGGGGCATATATGCTGACAATACACAGCTTGTAGATATTTATAAAAAGTTTTATTATTAAATATCTACCCTCTGGGTCTGTAACTGTGTCTAGTACTGTAAAATTAACATTTTTGTGTATTAATATTGCCACTCTCCTTTGTCTTGAGTTATAGCAGGCACAAAACACATCAGGAAAGTCAAGTGATTTAAGATCATCTGCAGTTGTAATAGATGTATGAGTCTCTTGTCTCTTGCTGAGCACTGGTTCCATTCACATTCCAAGTCACAAACCTTAATGTGCCCATAGTTGTGCGTGAGTAGCTAAAGTTGACCAGCACATGTCACCATAGAGACAAATAGATCCAACTAAAATCACAGTTATTGCTTGAGATTGTCTGTTTAGATGTTTAGAAACACACAGTGATGTTTGAGGTGGAAAGATACAAGAATATTGAGTAGAAGCTGGGTGTGAGAGAAGTTGAAAGATATAAAGTTCTCTGGTGTGTGTGTGTGTGTGTGTGTGTGTGTGTGTGTGTGTGTGTGTGTG
>NC_056498.1:11684289-11690004 GCF_014905685.2 Nematolebias whitei
GTGTGTGTGTGTGTGTGTGTGTGTGTGTGTGTGTGTGTGTGTGTGTGCGAGTGCGTGTGCATGTGTGTTTTAGTGTGCTTGTGTGTAAATGTTTGTTGGGTGGTAAAGAAGAGAAAAAGACTGATGAAGTGATGTGGTAACAGATAAATGTAAAAGAGGAAATAGTAAAAAATAAATAAAAATAAAAATAAAATAGCTTTGACACCATTCACCACCACCAGTGCAGACACCTTACCGAGCTGTGCTTTACATTTTATTTACAAATGCCAGTTAATTTACCTCCAGTGTAACAAGCGTTAAACCAGGACTATTCAACTAAACTGCCCAGGGGCCACAGTTACTGAGAGCCAAGCGCTCAGGGGTCAGATATTCACTAGTTCTTATCATTAAGTTACATTGTTTTATAGTTAAAACTATAGTTTCGTTTTAAGAGTGAACCCATTGGTGGACTGAACTTAGCTCACCTGTGGGCCTGACTTGACCCGTGGGCCGTCAGTTGAACAGCCCTGCTTCAAACTAACCTGTTGTTCCTTTTAATAAAGCTACGGAGTGACGTCCCGTTCCCTGAACAACTGACCATTAATATAAAGTTTGTCTACAGCCACCGTAGCTCTGACGCCCTCAGACATGTATTTCTTCCTGATTGGAAACAAAACTCGCCTCCGATCGAGGATCTCTTTAGGAAATTGATCGTTCACACTGAAGTCCGTCCCCCGCAGCTCTCTGCCCCGACCTCTCACCTGCTCTTTTTGTTTAAAGTGCTCAAATTTAGCGATAATTGGTCGAGGTCGCTTGTTATCGGGCTTCTTACCTCCGAGCCGGTGAACGCGATGGAAAGTGATGTTTTTTACCGTCTCACTTGGGAGTTTCAGCTGATGTTGGATAAACTCACGGATCGTAACTTCAGCGTCCTCCTCTGCTCGTTCTGGGATCCCTGAGAAGACAAGATTGTCACGCATGCTCCAAGCTTGAATATCCAGGATGGACTCCTTCATTTTCCTGTTCTCTCCGGTCAGCTGCGACATCTTCTCGGTGAGTTCTTTGACGTTACCCCTCAGAGTTTGGTTCTCTGCAGCGAGCGACGCCACCTGAGCTTGGCTGAACTCCAGAGACTCCCCCAGTGCTTGAAACTCCTTGTGGAGAACCTCCACCAGGGCCAGCCGGGCATCTAAGCTGGTTAGCTTCTTGTCTATAGAGCCCAGGACATCAGTGAAACTTTTCTCTGGACATGTGGATGTGCTTGTTGAGCTCTCCGAATGCGTGCGTTTAGGAGTTGGTGTTGCCGTGGATGTGGTGTTTTTTTGTGGTTTACCCATCACAATGTTTTCAAAACACTCGTCCACGTAACTCTCCACACTGTACAAGGTTTCCTCGTCCAGTTGTGGTTTATTGAAACAATATGTAGAGGTTATTATTAGCAATATTTATTATGCTTGATTGTAATATATTGGCTTGTTTTACCTGAGTTGAATCGTTTGTTTAGCAGTATCCTGCCATGTTACTTACGCAGCACAGCTCTCACGTGACCTCAGCAGCTCATCACCAGGTGCACCCTGATTGCCTGATTGTAACTTTGAAAAACACGGTTCATGGTGAGTCTGGAAGATGAATAAGGGTCAGGGGTCATAGTTAGAGCAGTGCAGCTTCATGCTACAGAGCTTTGCTTTTTGGCTTAGCTTCAGTTTCACTATGACAGACCCTTATTACTGCAGACAAGGCCTTGTTACTTCCACATTTATGAGGTTAAACCCAGAGAGAACTATACTGCGGGAAAACAGACTCAAACTCGTGATATAAATGAAGTGGTTCAGTGATGTGAAATTTACAAAATATATTACAAGGGAACCTGGGAAAAACCTGGGGAAGGAGGGATAGAGAGAATCCAGAATAAAGGAGGAATAATTGGTTAATCTCAGGTTGTTTAGTTCTTACTCAGAGGTGGAGATCTTGATGCACTGAGAGGAGGGTAGCTTATTCCAGGTAGAGGTAAGTTGCAGGGCTGGTGGTGGAACAGCAGCTGAGCAGCTGAAGGTGAGTATGGTTGTTTTGCAGGCACAATAAAGTAGATGAGGGATCTAGGGTTGGAGACTCAGGAGACAAGCACAGTTGGTATGTAATGCTCCAGCAGGGAAAGGAGCTCTTCTGCAGCCTTTTATATTCCTGGAGCTCATTAGGGAAATGAACCACAGCTGTTGTTCATTGGAGCTGTCCAGGAAGCAGGAACCTGAGAAAAAAAGCAGAAACCCTACAGTTACAGCTGTCTTCTTGTGAATGCTTTTGTATGATCCAATTCAACTAAATGCATGCTACCTAATTATTCCTGTAGAAATATTATGAAAGCTGCACTAAAAATACTACAGCTTAATGCACATTTTTATATCGTCATTTATACACAGGTACAATTAGTGTATCAGAATATGACGTATAAGTTAGAGACAAATTAGCACGGGCAGGTTGAAAAAAGTCATTCAGTGCTGCTTTTTGTTTCAGACAGAAAAGAAAAAAAGTGAGTAGAGCATAATGGATGGATGGATGTCCCTGTTCAGGGACTGCAGTCGCTGGTATAGGATCAGGGTGCACCACTGTTGGCCCATTCCCTCCAACGAAGTGTTTCGAACAGATGTAAGTACTCCTGTATACATTTGTCCAGTTGAAGTCAACTCGGCCAGAGAGTCGAATACACCAATCACATTTCTGTACTTGAGGAATTGGCTTTGGAAATGTCAAGAACCAAACACTTTAAATATGAGGCTTCTCAGCATATCGGCAGTCACTACTGCACATCCCATAGCAACAGTGCTTCTTAGATACAATTTTTATGCTTTTTATTTATCGGCACAAACTATGACTACACTGTATTGTATTGTACACAAAGTTCTGTTTTTGTGACATCTGGGTACTTGCTGATGTGACAAATTGTGTAGTGAGCTGTTTTTAAGTTACACTGATCAGTGCTATTCCTGAGTGCTCCTTCCTACTTCCCTTGCTAACATTTTCTAGATTGCTGAACTACTATGCAGGCAAATGTGGCCCAAATCTGATTATTTTGCCCATATGTGACCCATATAGTATTTTTTTCCATGACAATCTGAACGTAAAAAATCAGACATTTTCAAATCCGACACAGGTCTTTTTTCATATGTAGTACTGAATTGGATCCTTATCTGATGTTTTTCAAAGCAATTGCAGTCTGAACGGTCATCTCGCATTTCATTCGACTTTTACATCTAGGTAAGGGTAAACGGATCGATCCGAGTATTAATAATAGTATGGAAACACTGGACCAAACAAGCATGTCAGATAATAACTTATTATGTTCTGATTGCACACTAAACTTCAGAATCACACATGCTAACATGTGTAGCATCCATATTTACTTCCTTAAACACAGTGCTGCATGTGACATCACATTTCATTCTGCGCATGTGGGTCGCTTCAGAAATGTACACAGTTCACACTGGTGTCTGGTGGAGGTCACATTTGAATGCTAATGTGAACGACCACGCCAAAAACAAAACAACACAAACAATGAGTCAGAGCAAGAAATCAGGATTCAGCATTAGGACCGGCAATGTGAATGCAACATAAAACTATCCTGATGCTGCTCAATAATCCAGGTAGATAAATCTAGCAAGGTTAAGTCGGGTCCTCTGGACGAGTTCTTCTTGTTGAACAAGAAGAACTCGTCCAGAGGACCCGACTTAACCTTTTTAGAGTAACATAAAGCTGCTACTCTAAAGTAGTTGAAGATATCAATTTTGGGGGCATCGTATTACCACACACTTATGAATGCTCAAAAGCAGTCTAAGCTTTTAATAAGTTGGTCACACTTACTGATGACTAATCAATGTATCTGATTATCATCAGCAGGCTGCTACTTATCCTCCTAATTGTGCGAATGAAGCATTCCCACTATTGTGATCCATTTTTCTTCCATGCATTTTTTGGCATCTTTCTCATTCCACAATTTTTGTGCTATTTGAACAAATCATATATCAAAACATTCAGCTCATTCAGGAGAAAGGTGCTTTTTTAAATATGTGTCTTTTCTGCCACTTTTTTTTCCTCATAGAAAATGAATTGAGCTCATTTTACATCCTTCAAATCATCTGTTTTCAACATTTTACTGCTCCTTTCACTTTTTGTTCTGGTTTAGCTTCTTTTAGCTTCCTTGTGCAAATTTTAAAAAAAATTCCGCTACTTTCAGCTAATTTCATGTTTTTTTCAGTTGTTTTGTGATCCTTTCAGATTCTTTCTGCTAACTTCTTGCTAATTTCACCTTAATATGCTCCTTTCAGCTTACTTATCCAAGTTTCAACTTTTTCTGCCATTTCAGCTACTATATAGCTGTTTTTATGCAAATTTTAGCTTTTTTTGGCTAATTCCATATTTTTGCACTCATTTCAACTTTTTCAGCCTAATTCAGCAAAAAATGTGCTCTTTCTGCTTTTTTAAAGCTACTATTCAGCTTTTTTTTTTGCAAATTATGCTTTTTTCCATTAATTTCCACATTGTTGTGCTCATTTCTGCTTCTTTAAGCCAAATTGGGCACAACTGTGCTATCTCCTTTTCCTTCTGGTAATTTAAGCTTCTGTCTGCTTTTTCAGCTATTTTTTGCTAATTTAAGCTTTATTAGTTAATTTACTATTTTTTTGTGATAGTTTCTGCTTATTTAACCCAAGTTCAGCAAATGTGTTCTTTCTGCTTTCTTCTACTAATTTAAGTTTATTCTTCCATTTCAGTTACATTTCAGCATGTTTAATATAATTTCAGTTGTTTTTAAGCAAGTTCTTCAGCAATAAGCATTCACACTGCATTTTCACAGGAACTTCAATTCCTCTAGGTACCATTAAAGCTGTAGGACTTGATTAGTGTAGTTTTGTTAATTAAATGTTTTTTCCCCTTGAATGGCCTGATACACACAACGTTAAAATTAAAAGATGTTAAGCTTACCTTTTGCTATCAAATTTGTAATATCACCTTTGGAATCACATGTTTGACTTCACAGAAGCTCAAACAGGAGGGATAATTTAAAATGTTGCTTTGATGGATAATTGACTGATAATTATGCTGCTTTAGGCACAGGAAGCCATTTTGCTTTTACTAGCTGCAAACTGTACCTACCTACAATAAGATTTCTAAAGTGATTTAGAAAATTAAAGTCCATCATTCTGAATAAAAATCAAATGTTGAGTTAAAATACCACGTTTCACCTTTTTTTTTATTCTTTTGGGGTTTTGGAGCGTGGCTACAGATAAGTCTGCCCATTGCCTCTCCCTGGCCACATATTTACTCATTATGTCACTGTTTGTGTCTTCTTATGTGTTTGATTGGAGAAGAGGAGACAGATGTGTTGGATCTGAGCCACAGCAGCTGCACTCCATCACAATCAGAAAGGCTGCTTTAAATACTCTTCTCTCCCTTCTTCCTTCTGCCATTGCCCCATCTGCACTTCACTCTTGTGTAGATATTGGCTCTCTTTTTATCTCCCGTTTTTACGTCGCCTTGGATCACTCAGTGGATGTTCCCTTTATCAGCGGAGTTCATGTCTGTGCCCCTTAGATCCCCTCTGCCCAGCTCCCCCTGGCTTTTTCCCCTTCTCTGTTCAGCTCATCTGACAATCAGGCTTCAGCTTCTTGTTTGCTGCCTGGTCTGATCACCAGCAGTGATCGTCCCCAACTTTAAAAGGATAATCTGCTCATATTTAAAGCAGTG
>NC_056498.1:11690404-11704247 GCF_014905685.2 Nematolebias whitei
TCCCCTCAGGAAGGAGGTTGAGGAGCATTAAGTGTAGAACCACTAGACTGAGGAACAGCTTCTACCCTGAAGCTGTTAGACTCATGAATCTCTAACCAGGATAATCACTGTGAAAAAAATCACATCATGTTGCTGCTGATCTGTTTCAATGTTGCTGCTGATTATCCATACTGCTTATTTATTTAATGCTGTTGTGTTAATTCGTACTCATCTGCTCACACAGACTCATGTTCGTGCTGCTGCTGTTCGGCTTATTGTTTTTGTACAAATAGTGCTTGCGTATTTTTAGTTTAACGTTTTCTTAGTTCATATGTTAGATATTATCACAGTTTTTCTTTTAAATTTTGTACTTTTGCTGGATGTAATTAGGACCCTGTGTACACAATTTCGTTCCACCACATGTACCACATGTGTTGCGTATGACAAATAAAGAAACTTTGACATATCCATTATCTTTTACCCGCTATTTCCTTTTGGGTCACAGGGGTCGCCAGTGCCCATGTCCAGCAATCACTGTGCAAGGGGCGGGGTACACCCTGGACAGGTCTCCAGTCCATCACAGGGACACATAGAGACAAAAAAGACAAACAACCATTCACTCTCTCACTCACACTTAGGGACAATTTAGAGTTACCAATCAGCCTAACATGCATGTTTTTGGTCTGTGGGAGGAAACCGGAGTAACAGGAGAAAACTCACGTATGCACAGAGAGAACTATGCACTCCACCCAGAAAGGCCCCTGGACCGGGATTTAAACCAGAATAATAATAATAATAATCATTTTATTTAAAAAGCGCCTTTCATGACACCCAAGGACACTAAATAACCTGCTCGCTGAGAGGCAGCAGCTCTCCCTTTTCACCATCATGCTGCCAATTCCAGTTCAATACTCCAAATAAAATAAACAAAAGTATTGTGACCCAAAATGATAATATGGTTAAACTATTAATCTTTTAGGTAATCTCTGTTTATTAGCTTGCCCTTTGTCAATGTTTACTTTACAACTGGGTGATGAACTTGTCAAGAACTAGAAACAAGTTTTCTTCAGTGTACCACTACAGATTGGTCATTTACCATCTCTGGTATATGTACCACATTTTGAGAATCAATGGTGTATGCTACAGTCTACAGTCTTCGGCATGAAGGAAGAAACAGGAGTAATAGGAGCTCACAAGTGCATGAGAATATGCAAACTCCACATATTTTGTTTTATTTTACTTGTGTTTGTGAGGTGACCTCAGTGTGCTGCCCTCAACCACCACTAATATACACAAGTATTACACAGTTTACCAAAAACAGCTTGTTTGACCTGTTCATTTCCTTTCTGAAACATGTTTTTCTTTAAAAATAAATCAGTGATGTAATTAATTTCCTTTGGCTGGTGTATCCTTAATGGCTGCAATCATGACCTTTTGGTGGATCCTACCTCCTCCCACTGAGTGTTCTCTATCCTCTTGACTACATATTAATTTGTTTTTATGAGAATCAAACCTTATAATAGTTGAAGGTCATACAAATATCCCCCTGTGTAATGAATCTACACACAGTTCTGTCTTCTTCAGACTGTGAATGCAAGAGGAGGCGGATATGTGACAGTATCATTGTTGTCACTGATGGAACCTGAATCTTGGGAAAATTATCACAGTTATTTAAAGCAGAGTTAAAAGCTCATACCTCCACAATGCTGTAGGTTAAAGACTGACAAGCTCCTCTGTTCAGTGTCTGTGTGAGAGACTCACAGCTTTTCAGGGAATGTTTCAGTGGGAGAGGCATGCTTGCAAATACAGAGGGCTGTGAGAAAAGGAACAAGAGTGTCATATCCATTTGTAACTCCTGCTGTGAAGTCGGGATGCCGGCGGGGGCTCACCAACTGTGCACGATGACAGTGACGGATGCAGGTGAGTGCACAGACTTTCACACACAATACTCATCTGTGAAGATCCGTCTGTTTTATTGCTCCTTTATAGACACAACTAGAAGTTGGAGGTGACTAAATACGAGAAACAGGAAAAAATGGAGGGTGATCAAAAAGGTTAGAAAGGAAGCAAGGAATTAGAGGTTTTCAGGGAGGTGATACAAAGAAGGTAGCCTGAGACCATCAGACAGATAAAGACAGAACGAAAAAGTTTGTTTCGTTCAGCCTGGACGCAAACTTTTTTCTTCAATTCTCTTTAAATATTAAAGAGTTGTAATTAAAAGGTGACGGAACGAGATGCCACAGGAGCTTGGGCTGTATTGACCGAGGAGTGACAAAGCATTGGTTGTTAGGATTTGCATCTCCAGCCACAGGAGGAGCTGGGAATGTGGGCACTGAGATCTTGAGGCCAAATGTGTCTTGCTGTTGACGTTTTCATCAGCTTATGTCCCATCAACAGCACTACCAGCCTCCAGGGGAGCACTGCAAGAGCTCAAAAAGGCAGATAGGTGTTTGAACATTTATGGATTGCTTAATTTGTTTCACTCCTCCACATGGGATTGGACTCTTACTGAGGGATGACTGGCAGGCAATAAGAAAAAATAATAGGGGGGAAAGGTCGTTGTTTTGAGTTCTTCAAAGTACCATGCAGTGTAGGGGCAATCCCTATCCTCCATAGACAAGTAAATGTTAAACACACTTTGAGAAATCACTTGTGTTTGAGCCTTTTCAAATTGTATGGACAAGAAAACAACACGTTTTTTTACTCAGGTGTATCATCATTAAATACGCATGCTTTACGGCATATAAAGGATTTCCGTATACCATCTATACATTATCTCTACTTGATTCTTATTTCCTGGGTTATGGGGATCACTGGTGCCCACAGCAGCAACTGAGTGCGAGGTGGGGTACACTGTGGATGGGTTGCAAGTGCATCACAGGGACACATAGAGACAGATGAGACAAAGAGATGCCAGTCAGCTTAACATGTGGGGAGGAGGAAACTGGAGTACACGGAGAAATCCTACGTGCTTTTATTTACCCTTTATTTATACAGGTAGTCTCACTGAGTCACGAGAACTCATTTTCAAGAGAGACCTGTTTGAGAGCAGATGATGGGGGTTAAGGGCCTTGCTCAAGGGCCCAGAGAGGGTAAAATGAGGGTGGAGGCAGATGTGGGTGTTTCACCTTCTCCTCCCACATTCTGATGTTTTCAGTCTGGGGAGTTGAACCTGCAACTTTACGATCACAGACCCATCTTCTCTAACCTCATGGAAAGATTAGATCATTTATGAATAGATTAAGCAAACTCCACCCAGAAAGGTTTCCGGCTGGTATTCATTCTGGCAACCTTCTTTTTGAGAGGTGACATCACTATCGTTTGTGCCACCAATGCTGCCTGAGTCCCATTTAGTTGAATTTAATAAATGTTCTTATAAAACACCAACTCACAGCAAACTGCATCTCAGGGCACCATATTAAAAAAAAAAAGTTCACATCATAAATCTAAACTGGATCAAGACTCATATCTACCTGTAATTACAGGATATTATTTCATTTTACAATACAATACGAAATGCAGGTTATTTAAAAGTTTCAGTTCAAAGAAGCTAGCAGATTTCCATCAAATCTTCACTCAGAAGTAATCCCCCCCATCCTGAGCAACTTTTTGGTGACAGTGAAAAACAACTTCCTTTTAAAAGGAATAAACCTTCTGCAGAACCAAGCTCAGGTTGAGCAGCCATCAGCCAAGTCCAGCTGAGGTTTGGGATGACAGGAAAGAGATAAAGACAATCTTAGAAGGATTAGTTCAGGTGTATAACATGTTTTTAGATGTTGTTGAGCACAAGCTAGCAGAATGAGGAAGAGGCAGAGCCAGTTGTACAAAAGGTAAGTGCTTGTATTTACAGGCGTAGCTATACAGTACCAGGTATACAGGGCTGGAAGGGAAACAAGGGACAAGGTGAGCATTTGTAAATTGGCAGTTTGCTTGAATAATGAACTTTGGTTTTGAAGATGATTGTTTTCTTAGAAGTGTTTGTTTTTCTAGATGGAGTCGAAGAGGATATTTAGAGAATGAGGTCCCATGTTTTCAGAGGCCAAAGTGGTCCATAGAAGGTGAGTGGCATTGCAGAGAGGAACATGCTCCCTAGTTTTCTGATCCAGGTTGATGTTTGGTGACTGTAGGAACAAGATGATGGCAGGACAAAGTCACAGAGGACAAGGAGATCTTGGAAGACTTGAGGAAGCAGGACTTGGAAGTCCCTGGAGAAACACAAACATTAGTAAAACTGTTTAGAAGCAATCCAATAATGCTCAATCAGGTCATCTGGACAGTTTCTTTTTTTTTTTTTTTGTAGAGTTTAGAGTCAGTTTGAGGAGTTCCAAGTAAAGTGTTTCTCCACCAAGCAGTAAACTCCTTAAGTAGACCAACCAGTTTCCAGGAGATAAGGTGAAGCCCTCTAGATAGAGGGCGAAACGTCTATACAAAAAATAAACTGTCCAGATTACCTGATTGAGCATTATTGGATTTGGTACATGGATGATTGAGCATGAACTTTGTTGTTTAGAAGCAATGTTATCGGCTGTCCGTTATTTACCGTGTGGTATTATAATGTTCTAGCATAGGAAAAACTTCTGGCAGGAGCTTAAATAATCCACAGAGCAGTCTTCCAGATCAAGTGCAGGTGTGGAGTTGTGGGTGATTACAATGAGTAGCAGCTGTGGAGAAAGTGATCGTGGCAGGAAACCTAGGAATCCCACAGTGTCGTTTCTATGGAATGAAAAATTAAGAAACCCTCAGTATAATGGCAGCAGTAATTGCAAACAAACATGAATTAAAAAGAAAGTAAATGCAGCAGAAGAGTGAGGATATCTGATCAGTTTTTTTCTTTTCTTCCAGCAGTGTAAGCCTATGGTACAGCTCAGAAAACCCAAGCCAATACTAATTATAGAATTTATAAAGAAAAGTCTTAAGCCTAGTCTTAGATCAGATATCTCAGATCCATGTAATGGCCATTAATGTATCCCATGTAAGGGACTTAAGTGTTCCCATTTAAATGGTCAACACACAAAACGAAGCAACTGTTCTGAGCAGAAGCAGTCACTGTACCTTAAAGGACTCTTTGGAACATGAGAGACTGCTGTCCCTCAGCTCACTGTGAACCAGACAGACATATTGCATTGAATCCTTACCTTCATTAATCATACATGCCTTTGAGTAAATTCACAGCTCAACAGATTTAATAAGAGATGTGGTGGGGCCCAATCAGTCTGTGTGACATGTATGTACCAGTGTAAGAAAGATCATTATGAAAATTCTCAGAGGAAGGTGAACTTTAATAACTGTTCAAAATAAATCAAGTGGCAATATTAAAATTGACAGGCGTTTCACCCCCTCCAGACTATGGGTAGAGTGTGCAATTGAAACAACACCAAGCGTCAGAATCTTTCAAGCAATATTGCTTCTTGCGAGATATTCTTATTATGCAGGTTAGAATATTATGTGCCACTGCTTTGGGTAATCGTGTATTGCCGCAGCTGTGCAATAACTCACAGTTTATGATAATGACTCAGAAAGAAATCATTGACACGTAAGCACCCGGAACACACTTTGCTATGTTCATGCATATTCAGACAGCACAACTCTTTTTCATCCACACTTTCCTCCTAAAATAAATCTGTGGCAACATGTGATATTATGAGCTGATGTAAATCTGAGATATATGGCTAAACACTGATGATATTTCCAGACAAATATGAGATGACCTTAGCGTGTGGATGCAAATGTGAACAATGACTGATAGTGACAAAAGGGACAGATTGAACTATGTTTGGAGACTATCTTAGCCTGCAGGGTTTCACTGCTACATGAATATAATTGTGATAACATACAGACTAGGCCAAATGTAGCTACATATTTCAGAATATATTTGAATGATATGCAAACAAAATTTATATAATTGTAACTATTTTCTGCAGTAGTTAGGAACATATACTGTATTTTCCGCCTTATAAGTCACACTTTTTTGCAAAATTTGCATGCCCTGCGATTTATAGGTTGAAGCAACATATTTATGGATTTTTTCCCATATTTATAAACCAATTTTGGCTGAGATATGACTTTTTATTCATTCTGACAGAAAAAAGCAGTACCACTTTCAGCCACTTGATGGCAGCAGAGTAGTAGTAGCTGTATGGCATGCCGTTGTATCATGTAATATGTAAACGTGGCTATAATGACAAATTCAAAAAAGTTCAAGACAAAAACAACTGGACTTTATTTATTATACTTTATTTGATACTTTATTGTTTTATTTTTTTTGTTGAACTTTTTTGAATTTACCAAGTCCTAGATGACTGAGAATCTTCACCAGCTTTTAATGATCCAATTGGCTTGCCACATACCCCCACCTTCGTTCTGCTCGCTGCTTGGACTGACCGTCAAACTAGCTGCACCTCTCCAGCCAAATGCAGCTAATTTGACAATTAAAGTGCATTTTTTAAGCAAATGTTAGACTGAGACACACATTTACTGTAATTTCGAGCAAGCAAATAATTGTTTTTAGGCGTTTATCTTGTTAAATTTGTACAGCGACTCGACACGTGCACGCGTTTACTTTTGCGTATCAGGTTTTGAAATACAGCTTATTTTACTGTCAAAGTGCATTTATTAAGCAAACGTTCGACTGAGACACACATTTACTATATACCATACAAATAATTGTTTTTAAATGTTAATCTTGTTAAGTTCTTATTAAAGTCCTCCTGTGCTCGCTCCCGCGGCCATCAATTTTTTGCACAACACCATCCCGGATTTGGTCCACATTTCCAGGTTGTCAGCAGTGACACGCAACAAACGCGACGTGTCAGCGGTGACATATAATAGATGTGACGTATACGGCGAATCAACATATTTATGGATTTTTCCACTTTATTAGACAAATATGGACTGATGCGACTTATAGGGCGGAGAGACGTGTACAGAAAATACGGTAAGGCTTGGTTTGGTATTAGCAAATATTTGCCCAAAAACTGTTTATTAGTTTTAATAAAGGTTACAGTGTAAAACATTCATTTCAGAGCACAATAAAGAAAACTGAAAAAAAAATAAACTAATTAACTAATGTCAATCTCAATGTCTGTTGGTTCATACATGTCAATCTGGGATAACTATGTCACATACAGAGCATACAATAAAGGAAAGAGATCAAAGACTGACATACAATAGCTGCTAAGACCCCAAACAAACAATTGATGATTTCAGTCCACTGAAAACAAAAAGCCAAAATTTGAATGGTCTTTGCAACGTCTTGGTGGTTCAGGATTGAGCGTTGAGAAGTGGGGTGGCAGCATATCCATGAAATGGGGTCTGTACACACTAATTTGGCTTGGTTGTTGAGGGACATACTGTCATGGATATTCCTACTGAATGTCATTTCTAGTTCTTCCTGCAGGTTCCTGAGTCCAGAGGCAGAGTCAACTACCCACAGCTGAGAGTCATCCTATTAACAAGTGCAAGGACTAGAAGAGCCTGCAGAAGATATTCCTTCCCTGCTGAAGCATTGCATACCTTCTGGTATTTCTGCTTTCAGCTTCCTTGTGTTAATCCTCCTGATAAAGTTAATCTTACCTTGGGTTCTCCTCGCCTTCACACAGAACCTGGTTTCTGAGCCTCCTTGTCTGGACATCTGTGGCTGTCCTTAAATCCTCGATTCCTGTGCCTGCTTGTGAGTTACAAACCTCCCTTGTGGATCTCTCCAACTGTCCCGACACCTTCCAACCTCCACTTGCCTCCATGCGCTGTCTGTGCTCCTTCCATTGGAACCGTCTCTAACCTGGAATCCCTAGTCTTCCTCTCTATGCTGCACATCTACCAACGTCCTGTAAGAAATCTCCAACCTGCATTATCCAACTGCTCCACGCAGCTTCTGACATCTCTCCTTCCCTTCCAGGGTTTCCCTGATGTCCCCCCTGTATATAGTACATTTAACCATTTCACTGTAAATAAATCACTTTATATTCTAAAGGGTTTTGAGTCTGTTGTCCTCAGTCTGTTCACTCTGGGTAAACTCCACCATGATGACAGCTTAATTAGCTCTGGTGATCATCGTGAATCAGATCAACCCCCAAAGCTAGTCTGTTGTAGATGTACATTACATTCAACGATACATTTCCAAATGTTTGTCCAAATCTATACAATGAATCATGAGATACTTTGCTAACAGAAATGAGCACACCAACATGGGCAGCTCTCCTTTTATGACAGTAAATGTTAATTAAGAAAAAGGAGAAACAATCAACAATTATTTATTCACTGTTCTCACTTGAACAGATTAGGCTCCAGCAAAAACAGGATCATTTCAAACAGGATCATTTCATGTTGGGAGGTTCCATTTCCTGCTGTGTGTGTGTGTTTTGCTGTTTTGTTTATTGCATGACGCTCCCGTTTAATAAAAATTTGACATTTTGGCAATTTTTTTTTGCTTTTTTTTGCAACAGGCATATATGTGTTGTTTATTTACTCAAGCTAACTAGCACCTGCAGAGGCTGAGTCAGACACACCACTGGGGGAACAATAAGAGAGTCTGGTAAATCAAGCTGCTCCCTGCAGCAGCATGTAAACAAAACACTCAACTCAAGGCCATTTTATTCCACCTGCTGCATTTCAACCCTAATCATGGACACAACATAATGCGGGCAGTCCGAGCCTTAGAATTGTTCATGTTCTTCCTCCTGCACTGTGCTGATCTTCTTTGTTACCCTGTTACCTTTTTTTAACTCTATTACAAAACAACATTTTTCACTCAGGTCATCTGGACAGTTTCTTTTTTGAGTGTGTGTGTGCTGAAACATTCCCCCTTCAAAAAACAACAACAAACAACAAAATAAAGAAAGAAACCATCCAGATGACCTGACTGAAAAATGTTGGATTGTATACCTGGATTATTGAGCATGGACTTTGTTGTTTTGAACCAGTTGGCATGACTGTCGACGAGGAAGAGGGCCGGCAACGGAGGAGGGGGCGTGCCAAAGACACCATCTTAGCACCAACTTAACTGGTTTGTTCCATTTTGGAGTAAGCTGTTTGGGGGAAGAATCCATTTTGTGTTGTGTGTTTCCTTGACTGATGAAGCCTTCCAGATGGAAGGTGAAACGTTTCAGCACAAAAAAAAACAAGAAAGAAACTGTCCAGATGACGTGACTGAAAATTGTTGGATTGTATACTTGGATTAATGAGAATGGACTTTGTTCTATTACAAAACTTTTTTTTTTAAGTTGGCAGGGAGAAAATATGACAAAAGCCCAAATAAAATTATAGAATTGTTCTAAAATTGCGTCGCTCAAGGTGGCTGCAAGTTTGAGCAGCTCTGTCACTTTCATTCTGAGATTGTGCTTTTGTAAACTTCAGTTCCTCTTTTTCTGGATGTAAATCACATTTTTGTATGATTGTTTCCTCTGGTATCAGATGCTGTGCAGCTGGAAGGATTTTTACTGAAACTTTTTTAGTTTTGGACATTTGTTATGATGCATAACCATGGCAACAAGGCAGTTATATACAACCAACAGCAGCTGATTAACATCTCCAAAGCTCAAATAATATATCAACTACAGCCCCAAATCTCAAATGAGTTGAAAAGGATGCTCTGTGGATGCATCCTCATCTACCTGACAGCTGCGCTCGAGTGCCTGACCACTGAGATCCTGGAACTAGTAGGAAACATTGCTCGTGACAGCAGGAGGGCAGGATCGTCCCTCGGCACCTACAGTTGGCTGTCCGCAGCGAAGAGGAGCTCGGCAGACTGCTGGGAGGAGTGGCCATCGCTCTGGGAGGAGTTCTGCCCGGCATTCTGGCGGTCCTACAGCCCGGGGGAACCGAGAGGAAAGTCGAGTCTGGGTAGACAGATCGGACGACATCTGCAGCCAGTTTCTTAGGATCCATTGTGGGATGGACCTTTACAAGAGATCCTTCCTGTCTACAGCCATCAGCATCTATAACATCTCTTAATGAAATGAGGGTAACGAGTTACAGCAACAAATAATTTCCCTTTGGGATTAATAAAGTATTTTTGAATTGAATTGAAAAGTTACTTTTTCTTTCAACGCTGATCCACCTGCTATGCAGTATTGATCTTGTTTTCCTTGCTGCTCTTAAACTCAATCCCAAACACTTTTTCTTATAATAAAATAAAATAAAGACTGTACTCATTGAAGGAATGCACATTTCTTACAGCCTTCTATGTCAGAGTTTTACGCTAAGCTCATCTTTTGTTGAGATATGTTAATGTTGCAGTGGTTTATGTCATAACTTTAAATGAAAGTAATGCATGACCTCAAACAGTACTGCAACATCTCACACGATCAGCATCAACATGTTTATTGGCTTTCAGCTAGTACCACACTAGTCTGATTAAACAGTCTGATTAAAATGCGTTCTGTGATTTATAAGATAATATTTTAATGATAGAGACAAACAAACACACACAGGTAAAATATATCACTCAATCCGCGCTTTTGGCTGTAGGCAATAAAAACGTTGGTATGGGGAAAATGTTGAGAATTTCACTTTTTATTTTTCCCCAACATTGATGCATCTGAGACAAAATAAGTGGGGTTTTTTTTTTGGTTGTCACTCCTAACATCTGTCATAAACACCATGTTATTTGATGGGTTTTTTTTTCTGTTCTTCTTTCAGCTGCGCCCTTCTTCAGGGGTCTAAGTCACACAAAGATCTGGCAAGTGTTTTCACACTGGATGTCTTTCCTGACAATCACAAACCACTGAGCTACCACAGCCCTCTGTGTGGAGCAGAGAGCTGCCATTTAGGGTGCCCGGGGGAGCAGATGGTGGGGTCTAAAGGCCTTACTCAAGGGCTCAAAGTGGGGCAAACGAGGGTGGAGGCAGGTGTCTGTGTCTCACCTTTCCCATCCACATTTTGACATTGTCGGTACAGGGAGTTTGACCGGCAACCTTCCAATCACAGGTGCACGTTCTCTAACCTCTGCGCCACCACTCACCTGCAAACACTGTGTTGAGTGTTTCCTATTAAATACCAATTTTAGTCTTTCATGACAAAAAATATTTTACAGCTTATATACTGTATGTATATATATATATATATATATATATATATATATATATAGATATAAATATTTTTATACAGCTTTTTAATTATATATATATATATATACATGCTCTCTTATCATCACAAACTTATAATAAGATTTTTTTTTTTTAACTATATATATAGTTTTAGTTTAGTGACTGTGGAGCCCTTCAGGGATTTGATGGAAGCGTTGACAAGCAGACAAAAGTTCCAAGACGTCTCCTGAAGGTTTCAGGCTGAGCATTAGCCAGCCAGAGCGATTTACCCTATTTTAGCCTCAGAGAGCTGATAAGGCTCGGATTGTGAATCACACATTTACAGTCAGAGTTATTAGAACAGCAAGGTCACTTCACTCAGACGAGCTCTTCAGAGAGAGATGACAAGCGAGAAGAAGGAAAGTGAACCGAGCGTGGTCTCTTCTTTTTGTCTCTACCAGACTGGAATTCCAAGGACTTTAACCATTGCCATATTCAAGAACTTAATAAAAACTTGTGCTGTCGTCTTTTTATGAGATTACATGGTTTTGTTGTCAGTGCTAGATTCTAAAGATTTATTTTTGATTTACTGTGATAACCAGAGAAAACTACATTCTTTGTAAAAAGGCAGCTTGAAAGACCTGTCCAGGGTGTCCCCGGCCTCTTGCACATACTGCTGGACATGGCATCACCAACACCTGCGTCCTAGAAGAAAAGAAGCAGGCAAAGATAACAGACGGATGAAATATGTCCACACACATTTAATTGAATAATTCAATCACAACCATCAAAATAAATAAACTAGATAAACTTCTTTATTTTTTGTTGTTTAAAATTAAAGCTAAAATGTTCAGTTTGCATTGGTTATAAAAGTCTTGCCTACAAACATCCCAGTTAATAACACACTGTCACATTATCAAATACAGTGTAACATGACACTTTTCCAAATTAATAAATAAAACCAAATAAATACAAATAAAATGAATACTTGAGCATACAGCAGCAATGTAAAAACTACACAAATCAATGGGAATCTACATCTGATTTTTTTGTTTGTTTTGTTGTTTAGTTTAGTTTAGTTTTCATGGCAATGTTTTGTAGATTTAATGGAGGGGCAGGATTTAAAAATTATCTTGCATCCAACCAGAGGACACACCTCTTTTGTTGCTTCTTCTTCTGGCTCTTATTATTATCAAATATGCTAATGATAAAAAAATTAAAATAAAATGTTCACTGGCATGGCAATATAACCAGACTGTAGAAGATTACTTTAATCAGAATTTTCTTACAAAAATTAATGGAAAAAACAAACAAACAAACAAAAAAACTAAAAAGACTTTATAAAGTTACCAGAAATTGTTGAGGGAAAAATAAATTTTCATGATTGTAACATTGGTTTAATGGAATGGAAATTTTAGCCTCTTTTTGGGGGGTGCCTAAATTTGAAATTTGCACTCCTGAAAAATAAATAAACCATCATTAGGATTTTGTAAGTAAAAGTTCATTTCTCAAACCTTAGATTCACCAAAATATTGAATACATTTGAAATAAGTATGGAATAAATGATGACACTTTTAAATGAGCCAGTCAAATCTATGATTTTTTGTTGCACCTTGTCTGATCTTCAATGTCACCTGTCAATCAATCCAGCAGGCTCATCAGCAGCTGACCAATCAGCAATCACAATTTGTCCCGAAGTGAACGCCCCTTTATCTGCAGGAGCTCCACCCCCTTTTTCTCTGACAACATTGTCTGGGTTTTGCATTACAAACACTTTGCAGTCAGAGGGACTGTGCGAAAAATCATCAGAAAAAAATGGTTAAATGCTGTTATTGAAGACCATGTCATTCAAACAACTCACTGTTTCCTTAAAACCAATGTTTACAGCTGAAAGTGCAAAGCAGGTGAAGGTTGACGATCAGCGTACGCCTCATCAGCTGAGACACCAACCCCTAAAGCAGCCACATTGATTTTGGCTACCTTGGGCAGTTCCTGGCTAGTCCTCTCTTTGACGGAGTGTTTAGAACAGAGGTGCCCAAAGTGGGGCCCGCGAGCCAAAATTTGCCGCCAAGCCGTTTGAGTTGACCCACCAAGCTGTCCTCATTACTATATTAAATTTCCTTTGAATAATCAATGTGTTTACACTCATTGATTCCACCCATTGACTTTAATGTTAGTTGGCCTGACTACCGTAATGGCACTACACAGATCACACAGTAGAGTGGCTAATATGTGTCCTTTTTTAAATAAATTTAGACATTTATATTCTTGTGTTTTACTTTGACAGACTTCCTACTTTCGTTCGGCAGCTTCCTGCCACTGAATAGCATTTTCCTTTGACAGAGCCAGGAGCTCAGGCTGCTTGTCCTTTTGAGGGATGTTGGTTGGACGCTACATATTATTGCATTTGGGCCGCAGCCCTCTGATAGATTTTAAATTTGACCCTCTCAGGGAAAAAAGTTTGGGCACCCCTGGTTTAGAAGTTGTCATACAGTGTTTTCATTTTTTTCCCCCAATTTCAAAAAGCTAAACGTAATTTGTAAAATGTGATAATTTAATATACCACCTGTCTATTAAATAGATGATAAAAGCCGACAGCTGACCTCATGAGCAGCCGATTACAACAGTTATAAACAGGAAGTAACGCATGTTCATCTGTACGACGGTAACTGCACATAAATCCTCCATTTTCTGTCATAATTACATTGCATGCTTAATGGTTAAATTAAAGGGTAATGCTTAAAGCTAGTTGGGCTTTGTTTGTATGTAGATATATGTTATAACTTGTTATAACTGTTGTTATAACTATAGTTATAACTATATTACATATATACATATAATAT
>NC_056498.1:11709247-11720480 GCF_014905685.2 Nematolebias whitei
GGTTAGGTTATGGATAAAGGTCATGGTTAGGCTATAGAAATGAATGAAAAATGAATGGAAGTCAATGCAAAGGCCCCACAAAGATAGCAAAACAAACCTGTGTGTGTGTGTGTGTGTGTGTGTGAGTGTGTGTGCGTGTGAGAGGGGGGTGTAACTGTGACCCTGTATACATAATTTCATTCCACCTTATGTACCACATGTGATGGTAATGACAGTAAAATTAACTTGACTTGATGTATAATTAATTAATTAATATGATATAAATATAGCATTTAATAATACAAATACATCCTTTTTAATGTATTTTTTCCTTGAATCCTTTTCAATTATTAAGTTGTCCTTCTTGTTTCTTGAGTTTTATTCTGGCTCATACTGGATGCTGTGTGCTGAGAGGCCAAGCCAAAAAGTAATAAAATGATGACCATCATAAACAAAGGCTTGTGGTCATAATGTGGTTTATTATTCTACCCATACAGAGCTGGAATGGGGCTGCCACTTCTCTCAGAGGCCCAGAAAGTACATAATAATTTTCTTAGCTCAATGAAACCACACCGCTACAAGGTGAATTATGACTTTGTGGTAATAAAAAAGAGGAAAACGTATAAATGAAAGAACACAAAGTATGTTACTATATTTGTTGCATGGTATATTAGAAGCAGAACCAAATTATGAGTGCAGTTGCTGTTATCTAAATAAAAAGTAAGTTTTACAAACAAAACTTTAGCCAAAAAAAGAATTGCTCGACCATATTGAAGTGGGTTTCATTGTAAAACTTATAAATAATTAATAACTTGTCTGTTTTAGATTGCTCTTTGAAAGACTTCAAGTGGAAGAAATATATTTTTAAGTGCTGTTGAAAAGTAGTCCCTCTCTTTCACATTACCTCACTTATGACAGGATTATGACAGGTGTGAACATGAATAATGTTGATTTTTGTTTGCAATTTTTTTTTTCATTCAACCTTTATTTATACAGGCTAGTCTTATTGAGCCATGAGGACTCATTTACAAGATGGACCTGTTCCAGACAGATCATATAAAGTACAGACAACAATAACATTCAATTCAATTCAAAAATACTTTGTTAATCCCAAAGGGAAATTGTTGTCATAGCTCATTATCCTGGTTTCATTCAAGAGTTGTCATAGATACTGATAGCTGTGGGCAGGAAGGATCTCCTGCAGCAAATCAGAAGAATCTGGCCACAGATACCAATCAGGCCACGCAAATCCAGCTTGCTGTCAGATCCGGCGGGCCTCTCGGTCCTCCTAGGCAGCAGGACTGCCCGAATGCCGGGCAGAATTCTTCCCTGAGTATGGTCACTCCTTCCAGCAGTCTGTCGAGCTACGAATCACCACGGACAGACAGCTGAAGGTGCCGGGGGATGATCCCAGTCCTCTCGTTGTCAAGAGCTGAATTTCCCACCAGCTCCAGGATTTCGGCAGTCAGGTACTCAAGCACCGCCACCAGGTTGATGGGAATTTGTCCACGGCACCTCCTTTACATCTCATTTGGGATTTGGGGCTGTAGTTGAGATATTATTTGAGCTTTGAGATGTTAATCAGCTGCTCCTGGTTGTTTAAAAAAACACCTTGTCGCCATGGTTATGTATCATAAGAAATGCCCAAAAGTAAAATGTTTCAGTAAAAATCCTTCCACCTGCACAACATCCGATACCAGAGGAAATAATCATCTGAAAAAGTGATTTATATCCAGAAAAGAGGAATTAAAGGTTTCAAAAGCAATATCCCAGAATTAATGTAACAGGGTTACTCCAATTTGCAGCCACCCCGAGTGGCACAATTCTAGAACATTAAACAAGAACATGAAACAATAAGAATTATAAAGTACAGTGAAAATGCAGTTAAAATGAAAGTAGTGTTATAAAACAATAAATCAGGGTGCCATAAAACAAGGTAAAATACTAAAAACAAGAACGTATTTGCTTTGGTGTTTCTATTAATATTATCAAATGTTTAAACCCCCCTAAATAAATTAAGGTGGACAGCTTCAGTTCCTGTTGTAAGGTGTTCCAGGTTGCAAGGTGTTCCGGGTTATACATTTTCTAGAATCATTCTAGGTTTGAAACGAGGCATTTTTGTATCTTTAACTGCAGCAACTACACAGTGGTCGCTTAGATCATTTGTAAAAACACCAAACCTAGTGTATTTATGTGGCATGTTTGTGACGATAAGATCTAGAAGAGATGATTTGGCAGGGCACAAATTATAATGATATCATGTGAAATATTATGTTGTGTTTTAATATACTGTCTCTGTTCTATTGTTCTGATGAAAACTGTTCCTTGGGAGGCACCTGTGCATGTTTGTTTGAGCCGGATTCTGTTTGCATCAGAGGGGAGTCATATTTTTTCAGGTAACCAAAACACTTCTGAGAGTTGGGTTCACACAAAGTTTCTTTGTGTGACACTTTTCCGTTTGTCTGTTTTCCCCATCCTGTTGTGTTTGTCTGATGTTAATTTTGTTTATTCCTGAGCAAAGAATATGGCTGAAGGTTGCAGATCGTCGACACACCTCATCATTCATTCAAATGTTATTTATACAGGTTAGTCTCATTGAGCCATGAGGACTCGTTTACAAGAGAGACCTGTTTTAAACAAAGAACACTGATGAGGAACAGACAATAGTCAATCATGTAAAATGAAAAGTATATAGAATAAATTATTTAACAACAAAACAAAATACCCCCCCCCCCCCACGCGCGCGATAAGTGAAAACCGTGAAGTAGGGGAAGTAGTGCAAGTGGTAGTAGTAGTTGTAAGTTGTGGTTTATTTAACACTCTTGCAATATTTAAAAAAAAAGTCTAAACTCTAAACACTCTTTGAGCACAAAATGGCATGATCTCTGCTTTCTGCCACCTGCCAGCACTCTCTGCCATACTACAATGACACTCATCACCTGTAACTCCTAATCTCCCTCCTTCTGTGTAAATAAACAATTTTAAATTTAAATACTGCAGCATTTTAAATAAACAATCCATGGTTTGTTTATTTAAAATATTACAGTATTTAAGACAACGAGGGGTTAACCCTTCACGCAGCAGATGAAGAATGGAGTAGAAATGTACTTCGTGATTAATTACACTGTAGCAACTGAACATAGAAGTTCTACAATAATTCAAAACAAACTCTTAACACATATTTGTGATTATTATAATTTTGCAATGTGACATGCAGTACTTTGAATTTTATGTTGGAAGCCAAGTTGATCGGTGCATGTGGACAGCAAAGGGTTAATCCTTCACAAAGCCAATGCAGCACTGAGGAGAAATGTGTAGCCTAATGATTTATCCGGTGCTAAATCATTTTAAATAATTTATTTTAAATAAACAATCCATGTAGCTTGTGCGGCTCATTCATCAATCAGCCAATTTTTTGTCATGTCCAATCTTTCTTTTGAAGACCACAAAAGACCGACTCCGCAAATGTCGAATCGCGAAGTAACGAGGTACTACTGTACTCCATTTTATTTCTATCAAAACTCTGTTAGAATCTGTGGGAATGTTTCCCTCTGCTGGACATTTTATGTGATTCACAGGTACATCCAGGAAGAGGAACACCCAACAGATGAGTCCTATGGGGCAGCAGTGGTTGAGTGGTTAGAGCAGTCACCCTCCACTGGGAGAGCTGGGGGTTCAACTCTATCAGCAGTCGCATGCTGAAGTGTCCCTGGGCATTACACAAAACCCTTCATTGCCTCCAACGTGTCCCATTAGTGTCTGAATGTGATAAAGCACTGATTAGTCTTTAGAAAGTTTTATTAGAGTGCTATATGAATGGGTAGAATAGGGCACGGATAGTAGTGTAAAGCACCTTGAGTGTCTTGATAATATAGAAAGGTGGTATGTAAGTACAATCTATTTACCTATTATCTCATCAGTTCTACCCTTCTTAAGGCCCTTGCTGACTTCAGTTCACCGTTGGTATAGAGTCACAATGTTGACTAAACCAACAACCTCTGAATATTTTTGTTATTCTGTTACCTTGATCCAGCTTCGTTTACAGCCTGGCCCTGTTCTCCCTGAGTTGATCTGTCTCCAGGTTCCTTGGTCTGACTCCCAGAATCCATTTGCAAACTCCCTTGTAAAACCAAAGTAAGGATACTTTGATTGACTTTGATTGAACCAAGACTTCAAGAAATCATATGCTCATCACTCACACATCTTCCAGTCCCCTGCCATCTTCCTAGATTTGTTATAAAAACTTATTACTCCTTTTAGTTTTGTCTTTTGGTCCTTCTGTGCTTAGCTCTAGGTTTTGGTAGAGTTTAAAACTACTGAAAGATGACAAAATCAATATACGTGGCAGCACTCTTCTTTAACGTACTGTCCGCTACATTTAAACCAAACAGTTCCCTGAACATTTTATATTTATATTTCCAGACGCACATCTAAGCTGCACAAGGTCAGAGAAGGTATCACTTGCTGATGCAATAAATTTCCCCCTCAGACAATAGCAAACACCACAGCTGGAGAGGCCACAGTCATTGACCACATTCACACACAGTGAGAAACTTTGGTGAACTTTCCCCACATCCAACAGGCGAGTGATTGATTTTCTATACAGATCTCTAAACGGGTGTTACTCTCCTATCTGTAACAGTAATGAATTTCATTATAAAGCCTGGGAACACAGAGTGAGATGGAGATGCTGGCCATTGTCAGTGCAGGGAGAGATGCAGAGACAAAAAAGTATGAAGACAGGGAGATGAAGGCAGGTCTGTCATTCAGAATCTGTCAATCAGGACTGACATTGCATCTTGCCGCCGGCCACATACTGAAATAACAGCCCACTGCAGAGCAATTAGAAATGATGCTTTCCTGCTCCCAAGCAGCCTACATATTCCTCAGCATGCCTCAGTCTCTTATTCTTGTGGAAGTGTGCATTTTAACATACATACATGTAAATATAGACATGAGATTTCAGCCCACTTCCTCCTGCAGCACCTTGTAACCCCTTGTGCCTTGTAACCAGGGTGACCAAAGTTATCCCGAGGCTGGGGCTGCATCCAGGCCACACTGAGTCAGGATGCATGATTGGATGACTCATTGTGTTCTTGGGGCTAAAACAGCCCTTTCGTCATTATCTCTCACGCTCATATTTGCTCTGTTTCTCTCCAGTGATCCTGTCCCTCTCATTTTGCACTTATCCGTACTTCATCATTTCCTAGGTAAAAAGAGAAGAAGAAAAAAATACTGGATCCCCCGGGGAAAGTGTTGTTGTCTGACACCACAGAGAGGTGTCAGGGCATTCTGTTGACTTGCCAGTTGCCTGGTTTTTATATCTACTCTACCCTTCTGTTTGGTTGCCAAGGCAGTGAATGGCTGCTCTATCATTCTGTGGTCATTAGTATTCATGGGGGAACAGTTCAAATACCCCAGAAGTGACTGATGCAGTGAATAAGGCCCTATTTACATGGACACGATGGGGGAAACGTAGGTTTTTCGTATGCTAATTAGAGGAAAAGATCTGCGTTGACACAGTCGGATTTTGTGTTTAAATGCATCTGGAGGATTCCCCCCTGCCCTCCTGAATCTGCTGTAGTTACCATGCCGGGTCATTAGATGTCGCTGTGAATTTTGTACCTTCACCTAATGCGCATGCGTGCTGCCTCGGCACACTCCTTTCCTCTGGGCTCAAAGCTCAGCTAACAACAACTTAACAACAAGTTAAAGCTGAATTGTGGATAAGAGTCGACAGATTTGACGCCAAGCGGGATCGCTTCATCTAACAGCTCCACAGCGGTCACTGAGTGGACCAGAACCGAGTCGACGATGTCGGACTTTATTCCGTGATAATCAGCAGCTGATTTACAGCAGGTAAATCAATGTTCTTAATAATGTTTGCTTGTGTTTACTTTGGTTACAAAACAACCAAATGAGATTTATTTTTTTCCTGAAAAAAGAAGAAGCTGTCCTTCCACCAGGCGGACCGGTTCTGAACGAGGCTCGGCCCAGGTGCAGTGCAGGAGGACGTCAAAGAGAGATGTTGGATGAACTATTTATTAAAAATTCTCCTCATTTATTTTATTCAATCCATTTAATATTTTAAGCTGCATTAATCAAAGGAGTGACAGCCTGAACGAGCCAGGTGGACAACGTGGGACCAGATTCCAGGATGAAAACAAGAGTCCAGTTCATTAATGCAGTTTACAGTTAACATATTTTTTCATGTGTTCAGTTTTATTATCAGTGTTTGTGTGACATACAGTTTGTGGTGTTGAATAAATAAAATTAAAATTAAACCTGATGTCTTCATTTTCAACTTTAATAACCTGCAATATGTTTAGCGTCATTTTAATCACATAATTTGAATTATGTAATGTCCAGATAGCTTCATTATAGATCGCAAACTTAAGATAAATACTGTTTATTATTATTAAACTGTTATTATTTAGCACATTTAGTATGTTATAGTGAAGCGCGACATGTGCGCATGCCACGTTCTATAAACAGTGACATTAGAATTGGATCAGATTGTGTCTCTTCCAACACAGATTTTGGTCATTGCACCTGGAATCTGACGTAGATTAACTACGAGATTAAAAATATATTCCATCAGTCGTAGTTCTGAAAGCAATGTGTCCGCCGCCATGTTGTTGATAGAAATATGCCGTCGATCCGCGCGTGCATGTGCACAAAGCCTTAGCGGGAGATGTTTACATTATCAGCGGGCGGTCAGCGAAAAACCTCCACTCTGGAAGGTGGGTTCAGAAACCTCCGGAAAAGAGGGGGGCCACTGGTGTCGTGTAAATGAACAGCAGAACCGCAGAGAGAAAGCTGCGGATTCACTCAAAATATGCGCCGTGTAAACGGCCCCTCAGTCAAATGCCACTTTGCAAAATAATTTTTACTCCACTTATTCTTTTAACGGATTTCGATCTCAAGTGGTCATCTACCACCATGCATGACTTATGGTTTGTTTGAAGTGAATAAATGTAACTTTGTAGATTTGCTAAATCTTTTTATCATTGTAGGAATCCATTTCAAGTTTTTTTTTCCTAAAGCAACTGCCTTTCCAACTAAGAGCTACAATTATTTATGTAAAGCCACTTTCTTCTTAACAACTTCGCCTTGACTACATTTTCATCAGAATGCTCCCTAAAATGATTTCCCAGATGGAGTCTCACAAAAAAAAAAAACTTTACATTTTACATACACAATAGGAGATTTATTTTTAAATAACCTGCTAAATAAATGTTCTCTTTGGTCTAGAAATGAATTGAAAATTGCCACACTAAATGAATGTCATAGGAAAAGAGACAATTTGTCATGGATGCCTCATCATACTCTCGTGGGGACTTCTTTTTTTTTTACTCAAATGAAAACAGAAAATAAAGCTAAAAATTATCATGCATGCATTTCATAACATTCAGGAAAGATTTAATTCCCATCCTCATTTAGTTTAAAATTAATTTTCTTCTTGTTACAGCGTCCCTTTTACCTTCTGATCCATCAATCAGCTCTTTCAGGGTAACAGCTCAGATAATGAATTGAGTTAAATGTACCTAATCTTTTTTCTATCAAGATACTCATGTGCTTACAAATAGCTGATGTTTTACAGCTTTAAATCAGACAAAACTTGTAAAACACTAGATGAGAGATAAAAACCTAAACTGGAATTATGATGATCCATTTCCATGCTAATAAGATATTGGTATGTATATTACATAATACACCAGTATTGTTGGCACAAAGAAGCAAAATCTCTGAAATTGGATATAATTTATTTTTTACCGTGGTTTTTTTCATGAAACTTAGAGCATATCAGCTCACTGATTAGTCTTTGTTTAGATCTAGTAGAGTGCTGTATGAAAGGGTAAATGAGGGCACAGATTGTAGAGTAAAGAGCTTTGAGTATCTTGATCAGATAGAAAGGCGCTATATAAGTACAGTTCATTTTCCATATCTATGCATTAAAAATGTGGCCACATTGGGCAACAGTTCAATTCTGCTTCACTGTGGGTAAGATGTTCCCACATGCGCCTCAGACAATGGACTTCCTGTTAGACCTCGGTGCTACATTTGATAAAGTTTAGTGTTTCCCCTAAAAGGAGGGTGCCGCCTTCATTGATATGCTGATGATACTCAGTTATATTTGTCTTTGAAACCTAATGAATCCAACTAGTCACTTAGATTACAAGCATGTGTTACATATATAAAAACCTGGATATCCCTTACTTTGTCTGCTCACACAGACATGTTCTTGAATGTTCTTGATGCTGTTCAGCGTATTGCTTTTGTACTACTCATGTTTAGCATATTTTTAATGTTTTTCTTAGTTCAAATCTTAGATCTTATTTTTGTTTTTCATTACAATTTATACTGTTGTTCGATGTAACTGGGACCCTGTGTACACAATTTCGT
Source organism: Nematolebias whitei (assembly GCF_014905685.2). NCBI lineage: Eukaryota > Metazoa > Chordata > Actinopteri > Cyprinodontiformes > Rivulidae > Nematolebias > Nematolebias whitei. Next base: position 11,717,633 of record NC_056498.1, read on the forward strand.
TCCACCAGTTGTGGTTCTAATGACAAATAAAGAAAGTTTGACTTTGACTTTTCTGTTTTTAAACTCAGACTAGACAGAAGTACAGTGGTTGTGAGTTTTTGGACCTGAGCATTTTAGGAATAAATGTTGCAGCATTTCACTTCCTCTGGATGGCATTCATTTAGGGTCCAATTTTAATGTTAAAACCCTGTGTGTTATTTTTGATCAGGATATGTATTTTAACTTACACATTAAATAAGTTACCAGGATCGCTTTCCTTCACCTGCGTAATATCAATAAATAAAAAAAAATCTTGTCCAAAATAGTTGCCGAAAAACTGGTCAATTCATTTAACATATCTAGTTTGGACTATTGCAGTTGTTTATTATCTAGGTGTCCAAAATCATCTTAACGTCTTCAGTTGATCCAAAATGCAGCTGCCATAGTTTTAATGACTCTGTCTTCTCTAACCAGCGAAGTTCATTGAGCTCCAGTCTCCGTTCATTGAGGTGTTCTACTGAGAGACTAAAGAACTTGTTGGTCCCTCGTGCCATTAGCCTGTATAATTCAGCAGGAACCAGAAAAGCTAGCTGGTTATGTCCCCTAACATAGTTGCTGCTTTATCTCCTTTTAGGGTTGTTTGCAAATTATTTATTGATCTTTTTAATATTCTTTTTTTTTTAAATCTGGTTTTTATCTTGTTTGTATGAATGAGAGCTACAGATCGCCATGTAATTTCCTTCGGGATCAATAAAGTGTCTGTCTGTCTCTCTCTCTTTCTCTCGTGCGCATGCGTGAGCGTCTGTCACACGGGTGGAGAGTGGAAGTGAACTTCTTGAAGGTTTGACTAGCGGTTTCTTTTACTTCTGAAAGGTGTTTCACATGCTTTTTCTTCTTTTTTAGGTGTGGTACAACTGTTTAAAAGCACTCCGGGTTATAGTGGTGTTTTTTCTGGTTTTCTGTTCGGCAGCGCCGGTTTCGGTGCGATGGCCGGCAGAAACACCGGGTGTGGGTGTTTGTCCCGTCGACACGGCATCAAGATGCCGGTGGGCGTGGATTACTCTGTTGAAGAGTGTGCGTTAGCTGTAGGAGAGGTGGTCGGGTGTGAAAATGTGAAAGCAGCAGCCAGAATGAATAATGCTGTGGTTTTGTTTCTGGACTCTATAGATAAAGTTAATATTGTTGTTGAACGTGGGGTAGTTCTGAGAAACGCATACTCTGTTGTGTTTCCCCTCGTGAATCCAGCAAATCATCCTGTCAAACTTGCCTTCGTTCATTAGTGATGACGTGGTACTGAAGGAGTTGTCGCGTCACGGTCAGATTGTCTCAACCATGAAAATACTTCCTTCAGGTTGTAAATCAGAAAAACTGAAACATGTCGTGTCTTTCAGGAGGCAGGAGTTTATGATCTTATTAAATGACGCTGAGGAACTGAACATAGTCATGAGATTCAAAGTTGAGGGTTTTGACTATACTATCTTTGCAACAACTGAAACAATGAATTGTTTTGGATGTGGACAGGAGGGACATTTAGCGCAGACTTGTCCTGAAAAAGCTCAAAAATCAGAAGAGCCCCCCCAGACTGCTGGAGGGACAGAGACAGTCTCTGTGGACAATGAAAGTGAGCAGAGAGGAGCAGATGTTCCTGAGTCTGGCTCAGACATGCAGCAAAACAGTCAGGTTGCTTCTACTTCGACTTGTGTAGATGAAGTAAGTGAGAAAGTTATTGAAGAAGAAATAACTCAAGAGGAACTGAATGTAGATGAAGTAGTGTCTAAGGGGGAGAAAATGGTGAGGGATGATGAAGCTGTGTTTAAAATGCCAAACGCAAAAAGAAAAACAAAACAGTCAAAAGCAGCAAAACCAAAGAAAATCCAGGTAAAAGAAAAACTTGTACCAGAGAGTGAGTCAGAGTTCTTTTCTGACTCGGACAGTGACAGGGAAGCGTCTGACTCCTCAATTCCTGATGGTCAGGTAACTAATGGCTACAGCGTTGAACAGATCCGTAGTTTTTTGGAAGTAACCAAAGGAAAAAGGGATGTATCTGTAGATGATCATTTTCCTAACAGAATAATGTTTCTGGATTCAGTCAAATGGTTAATGAGACAAAGAGGCCTAGAAGGTTTGAAGGACACTGAAATCTATCGTCTTCGAAAACTGATACAGAAACTGAGAACCTCAACAAATGATGCATCCAAAAAGTAAAAGACAGGAGTTGTTTTGCTTCAATCTTACTGATCTTTTCCTGGCTGACTATGAGTAGGTTAAAGATTTCATCTTTAAACCTGAATGGCGCAAGAGATGCAAAGAAAAGAGCAATTTTTTTTTTTGAACTTCTAAAAACTAAATGTATCAACTTTGCCTTTGCTCAGGAAACGCATAGTAACATTGATAATGAAGTTGATTGGAAAAAGGAATGGGATGGGAATATTGTCATGAGTCATAAAAATTCATTGAGTGCCGGAGTGGCAATTATTTTTTTCAAAAAACTTTCTTCCAGAATCTTGTGAAGTGGAAGAAGTTTTTCCAGGGAGGTTGCTGAAAGTAACTGCAAAATATGAAAAACTAACTTTTGTCCTGCTAAATGTTTATGCGCCATCAAATCCTAATGAAAGATGTAAGTTTTTAGAAAAAATAGGAAATACTGTTGCAAGCTGTGCCTCAACAGATTACTTGATTTTGGGAGGAGACTTTAATTGTACTCTTGATGATTTGGACAGAAATCACTTGGAGCCTAATATTCATTCACGGACAATTTTGAAACGTATTATTGAGACTCATGAGTTAGCTGATGTGTGGCGTTCTAAACATGGGACAAGTAGACAATATTCCTGGACTCACTGTAAAGACAATTACATTACAATGGCAA
>NC_056498.1:11735480-11760764 GCF_014905685.2 Nematolebias whitei
TATATATATATATATATATATGTCACAATCAGCATGTTGAACCCAAAAGCAGACATTCAGGCTCCTGCTTAATACACCTTATTATATTACAGTATATATTATTACTATTTAGCATATATCTTAGATCCATGTATACAGTTTCTTCTTTCCTATACTTTATCTTATTTCTATTTTTGGGTGTAACTGGGACCTTGAGTACACAATTTTGTTCCACCTCATGTACCAGATGTGATACAAATCACCATAAAAAAAACCTTGATTCAAAAATTCATTCAAAAATGGAGAGCAACAAAAATTCAGAACAAAAGCTGACAAAGCAGCAACACCTATGTGGGAACAGGGAAGCAGGAACAGAATGTGACTGGCTGTGGGATGCACAATCTACAGACAACGTGAAAACACAAAGATGCAGAATTTAAAGGGACACTAATGAGGCACAATGACGAACACCTGGGGGAAGACAGTGAGGAACAGTTGACAGTGACAGGAGCTGACTACATGAGGAGTGAAACACTGGGGAAACAGACTCAGAAAACTAAATAAAAATGATCACAAAACACAGATAAAACAATATATACACATATGCAGACCTTATATCCACTCATAATCTTGGAATTATATGTGGCAACCAAATTATTGTAAGGCAACATTTCTATGCCTAGATGTAGCCACACATCAAAATGAAAGTATGTACCTCTCTTTCTTTCAAGTTAGCATGCTCACAACATGCAGGCACTAATAGAAGGGACATTTCCAATCCTCTCTTTTGCTCTGCAACAAGGGACAGTTAAAGACCAAGCACTCCCTTGAATAAATGTGTATCATCTACCACCTTTCATGTCAGAATTTTAAATCAAGATTTTCATATTCTGAGAAAGGAGAGTTGTAGCTGTTTTGGTCAAACCTTGAAAATACCGTTATGCACATTCAAGATATCAAAACATGTCATGAAATGAGTATGAGTTGTAAAGAAGCCACAGCTATCACCTTAGCTCTTTCTGCAGATTCCTGAGTCCAGGGTGGCACCAATGAGCAGTGGATCATCTCACTAACAAGCTCCAGGAGTATGAGAGCCTGCAGAAGAGTTCCCTTCCCTTCTGGAGCATTACATACCCATTGGAGTTTGTGCTATCTGCCTCCTTGTGCTTATTCTTATCAAGAAAATCGCATACCTTGTTCAAGACATCAAAATTCATAATCATCCAGGCACACAATCCAATAATGGTCAGTCTGGTCATCTGGACAGTTTCTTTTTTGTGGAAAGACATTTCACCCTCTATCCAGAGGGCTTCATCAGTCTGAGGAGTCCCAAGTAAACTGTTTTCCCCACCAGTTTGCTGGTGATAAGATGGTTTCTGGGGGCTGTCCTGCCCCATGTCGACTCCTCCCAGGCAGGCAGCCACATCCAAAGTAATTCAAGACATCAAAGTTCATGCTCAATCATTGTAGTAAGAGAGCCGAGAGATGGATTTAGCTCAGGGGTGCTCTCTTACATTTTATAATATCTGGACTAGTTCAAGTACATGATATTATACTTAATTTAAACGGATTCTTTCATTTTTCTGGACTAAGTGATATTGTGCTTAGAAGTACTGTGTCAGAGATGGTCTAATCAGTGACATGAGACGTTAATTTTCTTTGACCCATCAAAATGAATGTGGTCATTTATTAACAGAATCAAAATTTAACATCAAACATTGTACACTTGATTATTCTGATTGAATGCAATAACACAGCTTAATTAATGAGCTTTACAATGAGAAATCATACGGCCATGATTTCTCACTTTCAACTGAAAACAACAGACATATCCTTAGATCTTGAATTAACGTCTGCAGGCTTAGCTTATCTTTTTACTGGCGAGATAGAAGAGATGGAGTAAAGTTTAAGGAGGGAAAGTGGATACTTAGGGTTAACTAAGATAATAAAGAAAAGATGGGGAGTTATCTTGTTTGAAACCAGATAGCACGTTTCCCAGTGATTTCGGCTAGATGTACCCGAGCGTCGACTCTTTACCTTGGTGGGGTTTCAGAGAGGTCTTCTCCTGGCGTCCAGCAAGGCTGAGTCGTTTTACCTCCGGGATTTATCCGCGTCTCATCAACTTGGGATGACGAGGCTGACTGGCCCAGCTTCCAAAATAAACTTCCCCGAAAGATAGGATTAAGTTAAGTGGAATTTCAGCAAACGTGCTGAACTCCTGAGATGTTGAATAGGTCTTTGGCGTAATGACCGGAATCAACACTTAGACAGGTGTCATCTTTCAGAAAATGACCACCGTGGACTTCACCCTTGCAAAATCGCACTGTCTTCCTTCTCCATGGAACTTCTGTTCTCTCCAGAACTTCGGTTCATGTCTCCCAGAACTCCTGTTCTCCTGTGCTCCCAGAACTAACTGGAACTAGGAAGTGTCGACTTTTAAAGAGTTCTGTTTCCGGTCCCTTTTGGGAAGTCCTGATTGGTTGAAAGAACCAACAGGGGTGTGGTTTTAGTGACGTAAGAGGGTTACTACAAGTCAGAAAAACAGAGAAATGTTTAGGAACAGACAGAGAAATGTTTTGGGGAAATGACAGACCACAGGTGCCAGTAGCTTCTTATTTCTGTCTGAGAGGTTTAAAAACATGACAGTTCGTTCCAATAAACTTGTTTGCGACTGTCTCCGACTTTTGACCGACATCACTCCTTCTCATTTCAGACAGAAGATCAAAAAATGCATAATTACTTTGTAACAGACATTAACTTGATTTCTACTTTGAATGAGGATTAAAAAATCATTAATACTGTTTCACAGTTGATTTAAAATGAGTGATTCACTTCAACATTTAAAATGATTTGAACTAACACACTTTTGATTATCAGGACATTTGTAAAAATAGTAATGACAATATAAAAAGAGAGTGTTCTTTCAATTGATTAGTGCAGGATACAATTAGAAAGTCTCTGGATGAGCTAATTTGTATTTCTGGATTCAAATCAATGAAATAACAGTTCCTGTCCCCTTAAGGTCTTCAGGGTCAGGTTTTGACCGGAGGCTTAGTTCACTACATCATCCAGGTCCAAAATCCTTTAATGGTCAATCAGATCCACAGCTGGTAGATCTGCTGCCTCTCAGCGAGAAGGTTGCCGGTTCAAATCCCAGTCCGGGGGCCTTTCTGGGTGGAGTTTGCATGTTCTCTTCATGCATGCGTTGGTTTTCTCTGGGTACTCCGGTTTCCTCCCATAGACCAAACACATGCATGTTAGGCTGATTGGTAACTAAATTGTCTCTAGGTGTGAGTGAGAGAGTGAATAGTTGTTTGTCTCGTTTGTCTCTATGTGGCCCTGTGATGGACTTGCGACCCGTCAAGGGTGTACCCCGCCCCTCGCACAGTGATTGCTGGACATGGGCACTGGCAACCCCCGTAACCCAAAAAAATTGAAGAAGCGGGTAAAAGATAATGGATGGATGGTCAGTCAGATCATCTGCACAGTATCTTTTTTTGTGATTTCCACAAAAAAAGATACTGTCCAAACGACCTGACTGACCATTATTGGACACACACCTTGTTTTTTGATTGTATTCTTCCAGACCCTGCCTCCTGAACTGCCAGTCCTGGACCCCTCGCCGCCTACCTTGAATCCTCAATTTCTGTTCATGTAACCCTCCTCAGGACTCACCTTCAGCTGCTCTGCCACCATCCAACGACTTGCCATCTACTTACCTCTATGCTCCACCTGCTCTTTCCAAACCTGGACATAATCTACCTGGAATCCTCTACCCTCCTCTCAACGCTACAACTCACTTACCCTTCTGTAGGAAAGCAATAACCTGTACTTATCTGCCATTCCCTGCAGTCATCCTGACTCTTCTCCTTCCCCAAGTTTCCCAGGTTCCCAGTTGTAAATAATATAAATCTTTCTTCATTGTCAATAAACCACAGGTCTTGAGTCTGTTTTCCTCAGTCCATATTCTCTGGGTAAATCCACCATTGTGATACCACCACGGACATTTTTATCGTAAAAGTTCTAAATCTGACTGAGTTACAGACAGTGTTTTGGTAACTAATGTCTAGCTGTGGATATAATCTTAAATTGGGGTGACTCCAAAATTTGTAGATGTCCACTAACTGAATAGCTTTTGATAGTCTTCAATAAAATCTGTCAAGTGGTTAATGAGAAATTTTAGTAACTGGTAAACAGGGCTTATGCCAACAATTAATGCCAAATTAACATGTAGATGACCTGATTGAAGATTGTTGGATTTCTACCTGGATTATTGATCATGAACTTTGGTGAATTCATGCCAAATTTCTAAGCAAAGATGCCACTCAATGAATAATTCTTGGCGTATATGTTGGGACGAGTCTCAGCTACAAACACACCAAAATGTAAACATTTATTTTTGCCTTTTCTGGAATCAGCTGACTGATGCAACCATCTTGAATTGAGTAAACTCTGAAGGTTAATCACTTGTAGAAGCCCATCCAATAAAATATTTCCCAAATATCTCAATATAATCTGTTTATTGTTTCATGAGATATTTTGCTAAAACCTCCACACACAGAGACACACATGGATGGAGGCAAAAACATAGTCACCCTTTCTCCTTTGGTGGTAGACTATAAAAATATGCAATTATAGTCATGCGGAAATCTTTTAATTGTTTTTAACAATGCAAAATCAAAGCAAATTGTGGTTCAGGAGTTGTGACTTCCATCCTACAGTCCTGTGGACAAAATTCCTATGAACAAACATTTAATCTTTTTGTTTGACACAACATTTGTGAAAAGTTAGGACAGACGTTCTGCATACTTCACTAACACAAGAGAAAACATGAACTGTTATCACTCAGGAAAAACCTGTGTGCAAGAGGCTTACTTTAAGAGGATCTTAGAGTTGTTGGGAAAGCATTGGCTTCCACTGCACTGTGTACGGTGTTAGTGCTGTGGTTAAACAGAATCCTCCAGCTCTGGTATAGCATGCATCCTGCAAAGAGTTGTGTTATCAGGGCCACATATTAAGAAGGGTGTGGCTCCCTGGGCAAGAGCTACTTTTGAGGCCCATCAACATTATTTTGTAACAAAAAAACGAAGTCCAGATGACATGATTCAACCTTTTTTGTTGTTATATACCTGGATGACTGAGAAAACAAACTTTGTGTATTATTTTGTAATGCACAAAACAAAATATGTCCATTCATGTCAAGGTTCCTGTTCACACAAAGCAGAGCGCTCTGAGTTGGAATATTAAAAGTCAACCTAAAGGTAGAGAAATGCCATCCAAAGCTATGAAGAAAATCTGCTTTGTCACAATGTATTTATTTTTGTCCCTGTTTGCAGAGCAAAATGGATGAAATGAAAATACCCTCAGTCCATCCCTCTGTCTGCGCATATTTTGAGCATTATAACTTTTAAAATAAGTGATGTACCAACTTCCACGTTGGTGCATGGATACTTACATGTAGGTGTTAGACAGGTCTACTTTGAAATTTGTGTTGCCATGTCTAAATCTAAAACTGGCTACTGTCATAAATGCATGTCTGTGTTGTGAGCAATAGATGAATAAATGAAAAATAGGTGAAGCGTTGACTTCCATTTTGGTTCTGTAGCTGTATCTTGGTGTAAGAAAGGTCATCATAGAAAACTAAGTTGCCACATCAAAATTCAAGATGGTTACCGCCACATACGTATGCAAACCGACCACTGATCTTTAGCTACCCTACCTGCCATTCTATCCTTAAAAAAAAAAAAAGCATACTTTTAAGGTATATAAAATTAGAAATCATAGTTTCCAAATGATCAGGGTGGCCAGTTCATGCATACTGTATGTACGGTGGTGGATTTTGATGTGGCAACCCAATTTTCAATAGAGACCTTTCATACACATAGATTCAGCCACACTGAAATTGAAGTCTGCACATTGCTTATATTTGACCCAATCTTTGCAGGAAACTAACTGCTTATTCCTGCCTATCCCATCATTTCCCAGGACATCCTTGTAAATTATATTAATAATCTCAACATATTTCTTTCCTGCTAAAATAAAGGTTTAAAGAAAATTTAGCATGTGAGAGGGATGGGAATCCTTGGACAAGTCTCCAGTTCCTCACAGGACCAAGCAGAGTCTTACATTGGGGAAACTAAACAGCCACTGGCCAAAAGGATGGCCCAGCACAGAAGATCAACATCATCAGGCCAGGACTCTGCGGTCTACACTCATCTCCAGGCCAGCGGTCCTTCTTTCAAGGATGAAGATGTTCACATCCTGGACAGAGAGGAACAATGGTTTGAGAGAGGAGTAAAGGAGGCCATCTTTGTGAAAAGAAATCGTCCATCATTAAACAGGGGTGGAGGCCCCCGGGTTCAACTGTCCCCCTCTTACAATGCTGTGATTGCTAGTATCACTCAGCCCTCTGTGAATAGTAAACAGCCATCAGTGTGCTAATGATCCATTGTTAGGCTGATGGTCCTTCTTGAGCATGTGATCAGCTGGTTTTGGTTGTCAGCAGCAAAACTGGTTGATCCACTCTGAGACGGTGCTATTTAAGAGACTGAGCTGAATACAGCACCTCAGACTGAGGAAGTCTCTTGGATGAGAGACGAAACGTTTCTATATTTTTTTTGCTTTGTTTTGTTTTTTGTTTTTCTGAATGTCCAGAGGACCAGATTGAACTTTTTGGGATTTTTCTACCTGGATTATTGAGCATGCATCAGGATAATTTGTTTATCAGTTCCAATTCCTGTTTCCTGGCATAATGATTAATTAATGGCTCATAAATCCCTAACCTGACAAATCACTGTAATGACTCTTTAATTAGAGATTTGACACTTTATCTGGGCTGCTGCTTTCTTACCCATAAGCTGCTGTATTCATATCCATCTGCTCTCAACAGATTCATGTTCAGGCTGCTGTTTAATACACCATATTATATTATATTATTATTGTTTAGCAAATAGGGCAGCACGGTGGCGCAACTGGTAGAGCTGCTGCCTCTCAGCGAGCAGGTCCTTGGTTCAAACCCCGGTCCAGGGGCCTTTCTGGGTGGAGTTTGCATGTTCTCTCTGTGCATGCGTGGGTTTTCTCCGGGTACTCCGGTTTCCTCCCACAGACCAAAAACATGCATGTTAGGCTGATTGGTAACTCTAAATTGTCCCTAGGTGTGAATGAGAAAGTGAATGGTTGTTTGTCTCGTTTGTCTCTATGTGGCCCTGTGATGGACTTGCGACCCGTCCAGGGTGTACCCCGCCCCTCGCACAGTGATTGCTGGACATGGGCTCCGGCGACCCCCGTGACCCAAAATGGAATAAGCGGGTAAAGAAAATGGATGGATGGATGTTTAGCAAATATCTTAGATCCCTGTTTCGTCTTTTCTGTAATATACTTTATATTTTTGCTATTTTGGGTTGTACCTGGGACCTTGAGCACACAATTTTGTTCCACCTCATGTACCACATGTGTTGCAAGTGACAATAAAGTCACTTTGAATCTTGATTAAAAAATTAATTTGACAAAATACACAATGAATGATGGGAGCATTTTCTTTTAAACTGAAGGAACACTTCAAAGACTCCTGGCATACTTGGATATTCTTATAATACATGGCAAGTAACAAAGTTGATTGTGTCTTCTCCAAGACATTCTAAGTGAAAAAAGAATATTGTAGAGAGCTGTTTCTTTCCTATTTCAACCAGCCTGCCTTGCTGTAAAGACAGCAGGTGCACAGATCATCAATTGGGGTTTGGGCTGCCAAGCTGCAGTAACAGAAGTGTTCAAATTGTATTACCTGTGAACTTTGTATGCATGAAAATATAATTACTAATGACCGTTTTAGTGCTTTGCAGATTGTAAGAGTTTCTAGAATGTGCTACAAAAGAAAAAGGAAGAAATAATAACAAAAAGAAAAATAGTGGGAATAGTGAAATATGGAGTCTGGTTGTCTTAGAATATGCAACATGTCTTTAGAGGTTTGTCAGTTTTTAATAAATAAATAAATAAACTTTTCATAGTAACACACCTGACAAAGAGAAAATGGGGGATAATAGAAAATCATTGAAAAGGTAAAATGAAGAGTTATTAGGAAGATAATTTGACCAATAGCGATTTGGATTTGTCAAACAAAATGAAATAAGTCTGAAATCAGCTAAGGTGGGAATACAAGTATGTTCATGAATAAACAATGAGAACGTATAAAGACTTTTTAACAAATCCAAGATATTCACACACGCACCCACCACACACACACACATGCACTTACACTTTGTATGGACAAAGAACTGGATAAAACATATTAAAATGATCATGTAAAACATTAATGAGGATTCCAATGGCTGCTGAAACAGAAGTGCTGCAGATGTTGGCAGATTTATGTGAGCCTCATAAAATAATAAAATAATACCTGACAATTGTTGAAATGAAAAGCAAGAAGATAAGTCAAGTTATGTTAAACTGGGGTGCTTTTTGCACTGAGGCAGTGACAGAGAATGCAGAAACATAAAAATGAAGAAACTTGCATATAAAAATCTTCGACACACAGAAACAAAATTACACTGAAAATTATTCAGATTTCTCAGCTAACCTGCAAACGCCACATGGTTTATCAATCTACTGCTTTTAGGAAGTAGATTTGTGTTGCCTTCATGCAGCAAATGCCACCAAAAATTTTGTTAAAGTACATTTTGATGAGACAATTTCTTCAATTTAATATGCCTCACAGCATTGAATTGGTACTTACCAAAGCATGACGCCTGAAAATTGGTGTCTTGGCAGGGTGCACTGTCTTCCTGTAAGATTCTCAGGGACACTGGAGGAAATCATTAGGATATCAAAAGGGGTTTGTTGCTAAGACACACTTATAAAGTAGACATAGTTCATACTGGTCAGATAAATACAGTCCTTCTTACTGACTTCTCTCAGATGTTTGTGGGTAGCCAAATTTAAGAAAGGAAATTCTGAGGAAATAATTTTGGCCTAAATGTGTTTTCAGTCTCACCACTCAGTCTTTCAAGAAATGAAACAAGAAAGGACAAAAGGTAATGGATTTTACCAAGAAATGAAAATGGCTGTAGTCAACACTTATTTCCAAAAGAGGGAGGAACATAGAGTGACCTATTTGAGTAGAGGAAGGCAGTAGACTACATTCTGTGTCGAATAGGAAACATGAGGGAGATTGGGGACTGTAAGGTTGTGGCAGGGGAGATTGTGGCCAGACAGCATCAAATGGTTATGTGTAGAATGACTGTTGTTGTGAAGAAGAGATAAAAAGAGTACAATCGGAGAAAAAGACCAAATGATGGAAGGTGAGGAAGGGGGGATGCTGTGAGGAGTTCAGGGAGGAACTGTTAAATATGGTGGCCCTAAGGTGTAAATGAACAACATTTGAAAAAACTGAATTTCATTTGAAAAAACAAAACAAAAACAACAAAATCACAACGACATTTGAAAAAACGAGACAAAAACGGAATTACATTTGAAAAAAATGGAATTACATTAAGCCAAAGCGGAAGTGGCCCGAATAACATTAGAAAAAACAGAATTACATTTGAAAAACGGAATCACATTTGAAAAAATAAATAAAACAGAATGACATTTGAGAAAACAAAATGACATTTGAAAAAGTGGAATGACATTTGAAAAAAACACTTGAAACTTGAAAGAAGAGGATTGAAAGTCAGCCGTAGTAAGACCGAGTGTGTGTATGAATGATGAGACCAGTGGAACAGTGAGGCTACAAGGAACAGAGGTCACAAGGAATTCAAATACTTTTGGTCAACTGTCCAGCAAAAAAAGTGTCCAGACAGGATGGAATAGATGGAGAAAAGTTTCAAGAGTGATTTGTGACAAAAGGTTGGCAAGAAAGATCAAAGGAAAAGTTTACAAGACCATTGTGCGACCAGCTATTTTGTATGGTGTGGATAAAATGGCAACGACAAAACAACAGGAGCCATACCTGTAAGCAGCAGAAATGAAAATGTTGAGGTTCTCCTTAGGAGTTCATAATGTAGCTGTTTTTGTTATAATCCAGCTGTTTTTGTATAGTTTTTTATTTTATTTCTTCTATTTACTTTTCATTTTATATGCTTGTACATGTATACAATTATCTTTTATTGTCTGTATTCTTTTTTTTAAACAGGTTTCTCTTGTAAATGAGTCCTCCAGGCTCAATGAGACTAACTTCTATAAATAAAGATTGAATGAGAGGGAAGAATGGAAAAGAGTAGGAATGAGAGGTACAACATAGGTTGAACAACTGGGAGATAAAGTTAGAGGCCAGACTGAGATGGTTTGGACATGTCCAGAAGAGATACAGTGGGTATATTGGTAGAAGGATGTTAGAAATGCAGCAACCAGGAACAAGGCAAAGAGGAGGACTAAAGATAAGATATATGGATGCAGTTAGAGAGGACATGGAGTTAGTTGGGGTGAGGACAGAGGATACAGAGGACAGAGTGAGATAGAGGATGAGTCGCTGTGGAGACCCCTGAAGAGGGGACAATCAAAAGAAGAAGAATATTTGCATCACTTAGTTGGACCTTGTCTTCAAGATGTTGGTTTGTGACAGTCCGTATGTGTTTTGATTTGGATAACTTGAAAAAAAAAAGTGAGGTACCGACTTCCATTTTGGTGTATGGCTACATATAGGTGTAAGCAAGGTCTCTATCAAAAATTGGATTGCCAGGTCATAACTCAACATGGCCATGATCAAAACCTAAACCTACCACCGAAGTAAAGCTTCCTAGCATTGTATAAAGTATAAATGGCTGGTGGGTGGCTTAAGATTAATCTACAGTGGCCAAGGTCATGATTGCCCCCACCCTGGCTTCACCATTGTGCCTGGTGGATAGCATTGCTACCTCCACTCACAAAGATCTGTCACTCTGTGCTGCTTCAGACAAGGAAAAAAAATAAAAAATAAACCTACCTCTTCTTATACACATTGCAACTCCTACCCACTTGAAAAAAAAAGTGCTGTGTTGTCCTCATTGTATGGGAACATACAATGACGAAATTAGTTCTCTGCATTGAATGCATCACACATGAGATACACCCAGGTGGAGCAGCGGGCAACTATGTAAGCACCCAGGGAACAGTTAGGGATTGGGTGTCTTGCTCATAATATGTTTGGTGGGTATCCAGATGCAAAGACTGAGGTGAACTGACTACAAGACCAAAAATTAGTTAGAGTGAATTTTATTTACAGTGCTCAGGATCCCTGGGGAAGTAAGGGCAAGGATTAAGGGTTGTTCTTCCAAAAGGGGTAATGCTAGCAGGATGAACTTGGCTTACTTTCTTGTGGAAAGGTAGTAATGCGAGTGGCAGGAAGGCACAGGAAAGCAGCTGAGGAGAACTCCAAAGGGTTCCAGGATAGATCACTCACAAAGGTTCAGAACTCATGTAGATCACCAAGGGTTTAACTGCAAAGGCAAGCGTGGACAGTGACTGTCTGAATGAATATCTTCCAGTAGCCCTCACCCTGATAGTTGCTAAATGCTTTGAAAAACTGGTCATGACCCACATCAAAGCTAACATATACATCAACATGGACCCTCATCAGTACACATACCGAGAGAATCGATGCCATCTCCTCTGTGGTCCACACTGCTCTCGCCCACTTGGAGTAGAAGAACTCCTACGTTTGTATGCTCTTTGTGGACTTCATATCTGCCTTCAACTCCATGATTCCCCAGAACCTGATGGACAAACTAATCACACTAGGACTAAGTCCCTCTCTATGCAATTGGGTCCTAGACTGTCATTTCCTTGACAGTAATATTTAAAACAGCAATATTCAGGGTTACAAGCCTCTGTCACTGGCATTTGTGTGTGTCTGTATCTGAAAGGCTTAAGAACCATTGTTTTAGGTTCTGCCTGTAGGTGTTTGACACAAGCACAGTCTTTTGTGTTTCATACTTACTTAAGGCTCCTACAGACTCGGGTGGACCGTGAGCCACGCGGAAACTGCGTACACTGTCCGCAGACGGTTGAGACTTCATACTCTAGCATCCACCCTGACTGGCTGCAGCCAGTTCCTCAGGCAAGGGGCATTTACCTTCAGGACAAATTGAGTTTGCTGATTGGTTATTTTCTGACACGCCTACTGGATTGATTGACATGTTGCAAAAAAAAAAAAAGAGAGAGCTGGCAGCAAGCAGTAGCAGTGTTCTGTGTTTCTATGCTGTTAATAAAAAGTTCTAAAAAAAAAAAAAAAAACAGGGAGCACTGGCCCTGCAGCCCACACATAAGACCAAATCTCCAGACCTTCCCACAGCCACTCAGAGCCTGATTTTAATTTGCTCATGACCATTTCCTTAATTTCTCACAATTTCAGTCATGGTGTCAATGGACAAGGAGGAAGAGATCGCTTGCCTCTTGGAAAAAACAAAAACAAAAGAAAAGGCCATTAAACCAAACCAGGGATGAAGAAGGGGAATTTAAAACATTGGTGTTGCATACAAAACAGTCTGCCACCGAGCAGTTTATTGTGCAACACCGAGTACGTGTATGCGGACGTAAAAACTGATATTTGCACAGACATGCCTTGCGGGCGTCCGCTTTGAGTCTAAGCTGGTACGCGTGGACCTCCGCAGACTGAGGTCCGCTCGAGTATGTGGGAGCCTTAACTGTCTAAAAAACTAAAACATGAACACTGCCCTGCCTAGAGATGCAGTATGCACAGATACATCAAATTATTAAAAAAGTAACATAATGGATGATTCCTCCTTCAGCTGATCAGTTGACCTAGCTCTAGTTCTAATAGTCTAAAGTAGAGCAGTTATGAAGTGTGGATGATTGGATGAAAGTCATTTTCAGTGATCAATCACCAGTCTACTACAGAGAAATAGATGATACTGGAACTTTAGTCTGTGCAGCTCCAATGAAGCACATACAGATGACTGTATGAACAGAACCAGCCTGTTTTATATGGGGCTGCATGTTCTGGATGTATTACAGCTTGGTTTGTGCTCCTTTATCCTCTTTTCTAATATTGTTTATTTTAATAGACTTTTGGCATGCTTAAAAATTACCTGCTAATCATATTCAGGCAGATGTATTTCATTGCATCCAAGAGGGATATTTAATTGTTGCTGGTAATCACCACATCTAACCAAATAAGAGTTCCTGTCAGGTAGCCAATGAAAGCATTAGGAGTCAAAGCAATCTGCAATTCAGTCTATAATGACCCCTCCAAAACCAGATTGTGAGCATTGTTGCTAATTGTTACGAACAACTGTCAGAATACAGAGATCAGTCCATTTTGTAAAGCAGACAGTACAAGCCTGTAAGAACAGCTGGTTCATGGGCAAAGCCTACCAGGTAATGTCAGCCAATTAGAGGAAAACAGAGATTTAGGAAGACACAAGTACATGCACGAATAATCACTGTGAGCTCTGTGCTTGTCAGAGTATCCTGGTTGCTCAGCAGCCTGGTTGTAGATCTCACCAACACAGCTTTGTGTGGCAGCTAGTTTTTGTCTGGGCACTAATAGCCTGGTGCACTGAGCCCTGGGAAATTAGCTGCTTTTTTAAGCATGCAGCAAGAGGCTTGGTGAACCCCAGTTAGACTCTAAGCAGTCACACGTGTTCTTTAGGAGGAACGGGTCAAGCTGGAGAGCTCCAAAGTCAAACCTCAGCCAGTAGCTACAGTGTAATTATACACCTGCAGTGATGGACGATGAGAACTGCCGGGGCCTGAAGAGAAAGGAAAGCACTATCAGACAACTGCTGCCGTAGCTGGATTTTATTCATAGAATCAATGGACAGAGGCTTGTAGATAAATTATACTTTCTACACACTGTTAACATTATCATCCACTACAGGGTGATGATGATTTTGCTGGTGAATGTGTGTGTGTGTTAGCAAAATGTTTAGTGAACCACTACAAGAATTTTCATGAAACTTGTAGAAAGTCATCATTTAACGTACACCTATGTTTTGGAGTAAACACAATCAAACATGGCTGCCACAACCAACTGACCTCAAAAAAACGCAAAAAATGGTTTTACCTCAGCCAGTCGTAGATAATGACCAAGCAGTTGTTGTGCAAGTAGCTGAGATTGACACCCAGCACATATTTTTGAGCACTAATTTTCCTTAAACCTAACTAAGTTATGTCAAGTCCTCGGGATGTTTTTTTTATTGTTGAAACGTTTCGTCTTTCATCCAACAAAAATCGCCCAGAGGACCTGACTTAACTTTGTTGGATTTTTTTTTACCTGGATTATTGAGCATGAACTTTGATGTTTTTAACCACTTTGGCCATGACTGCCTCAAACGAGCCAGCAGGTGAGAGGGAGGACTCCAGAAACCATCTTATCACCATCAAACTGGTTGACCCACTATGTGAAGGTACTTTTAAGATTGATTTTGTTGTGGCTTCTCGGAGTCTTTTGGATGAAAGACGAAACGTTTCAACAAAAGTAAATCCTCCAGAGGACCTGACTTATGCCCTCTTTACACTGACATGGTGTGTGTTTGTGTGTGTCCGGGGGGGATAGGTTTGTTCATTTGTTAGTTAGAGGAAAAGGTCTGTGTTGACATGGATTTTGTGTTTGCATGCATCAGCAGGAATCCCCCCACCCCCACCCCACCCCTGAATCTGCTGTAGTTGCCATGCCAAGTCGTTAGTTGGCGCTGTGAATTTTGTACATTCACCTAATGCGCATGCGTGCTGCCTCGGACTGCTCCCTGTAAGGACTTTCCACTGGGCTAAAAGCCCAGCTAACAAGTTAAAGCTAGATTTTGACTGGATTTTGGATACGAGTCGACAGATTTGATTAGATTTTTAATAGTGTGTTCAGTTTAATTATCAGCGTTTGTGTGACATACAGTTTGTGGTGTTGAATAAATAAAGAAAAATCAAACCTGACGTCTTCATTTTCAACTTTAATAACACGCAACATATTTCGCATCGTTGTAATCGTATAACTTGAATTACATAATGTCCAGAAAAAATATTTTTGCTCTGATCTGATTATTGTAAATAGTAGTATTGTGACAAGTGTGGTTCCCGATGTTTTCAAACATGCAGTAGTTCATCCGTTAATTAAGAAACCTGGACTTGACCCTTCGACTTGCTCAAATTTCAGACCAATCTCAAAACTTCCCTTCCTGTCCAAAATCCTGGAGAAAATAGTTTTCATTCAATTAAACAAGTTTTTGAATGAGAACAGAATCTTCGAGATTTTTCAATCTGGTTTTAAGCAACTCCACTGCGCTGAAACAGCATTAGTAAGGGTTTGTAACAACATTATGATATCAAACGATTCTGGTCAATTTGTGGTACTTGTGCTCCTGGACCTTACTGCTGCTTTTGATACTGTTGACCACAGTATCCTTATATCACGGCTGGAACAGTGGGTTGGGATCACAGGTGCTGCATTAGAATGGTTCCGCTCATACCTGAGTGGCAGGAGTTTCTGTGTCAAGGTTGGGAATAATATATCCGCCTCATTACCTCTTTCTTGTGGGGTCCCACAGGGTTCAATTCTTAGACCCCTACTGTTCTCACTTTATTTGCTCCCACTGGGGTCCATCCTGAGGAAACATGGTCTTTCATTCCATTGCTATGCTGATGACTGCCAGATCTACCTGTCTGTGAAACCAGCAAGTGTTTGCTCCATTCACCCTCTTTTAAAATGTCTGGACGACATTAAGGCCTGGATGGCTTCAAATTTCTTAAGTTTTAACAATGACAAGACTGAAGTCATTGTTTTTAGCCCTAGCTCAACTGCCACCACTGATCCTGTCAACCTGGACTCTCTTCAGCCATATCTGAAGCAGTCTGGTAAAAATCTCGGGATGGTTTTAGACTCTGACTTCAAGTTTGACAAACAAATCAACTCTGTTCTGCAGAAAAGCTTCTTCCAACTCAGACAGGTAGCTAAGCTCAAGCCAATGTTGTCCAGACCCGACCTTGAGAAGCTAGTCCACGCCTTTGTCACAACCCGATTGGACTATTGCAACGCACTGTATGCTGGGATCAGCCAGGCCTCCATCTCACGTCTTCAGCTCATCCAAAATGCTGCTGCTTGGCTTTTAACCGGAACTCGTAGGTCTGAACATATTACACCAGTTCTGTCCTCCCTTCACTGGCTCCCTGTTCGTACGAGGATAGTCTTTAAAATTCTTCTGTTTACCTTCAAATGCCTAAATGGCCTCGCACCCCTTTACCTCTCTGAGCTTCTGGAACCTTACGTTCCCTCTCGGGCCCTCAGATCATCCGATCAGCTGCTTTTGGCTGTTCCAAAAACAAGACTGAAGCTCAGAGGAGATCGGGTGTTTTCATTCGTGGGCCCTAAACTTTGGAACAATGTGCCCATCAACATTCGACAGGCCACCTCAGTCTCTATTTTTAAAACTCTCCTAAAAACACATCTATACTCACTGACATTTAACACAGGGTGATCGGCTTTAGATCTAGTTTTTCATTGATGCTGATTCTGTTTATGCTTTTGTTATCATTCCTATTTAACACAAGGTCATCAGATCTGATTTAGTATTTCATTGTTTCTGACTGAGTTTATGCTTTTTGTTATTATTTCCTTGACTTTTGACACAACCTGATCTGATTTAGTATTTCATTGCTTCTAATTATGTTTTTGGTTTTATAATTTTATTCCATGTGCTGTAGATATATCTTGCTACTTTTTATTTGATGATGTGATATTTTTGTTAAGCACTTTGGTAACAGTTTCTGTTTTAAATGTGCTCTATAAATAAATCTGAATTGACTTGACTTAAATGTGCTCTATAAATAAAGTTGAGTGTACTTGACTTGACTTGACTTGATAGCTTCATTACACATCCCCTACCACGTACAGAAATACTGCTTATTATTGTTACTGTTATTATTTAGCACATTTTGTATGATATAGTCCAGCGTGACACGTGAAATATACACCTGTCTCATTCAGTGAATAGCAATATTAGAACTGGATCCGACTGGAGTCTCTCCTCTGAGATTCAACCTTGTTTTTGGTACAACCAAAAGCAGCTGGTCAGATGATCTCAGCACCCGAGAAGGAACATATGGTTGAAGTAGGTCAGAGAGGTGTGCAGGTGCAAGGTCGTTAAAGCACTTAAATGTCAACATGAGAATTTTAAAATCAATTCCGACACGCACAGGGAGCCAGTGAAGGGAGTACAGAACTGGTGAGATGTGCTCAAACCTACAAGTTTATTTTAATGTCTGAACTGCAGCATTTTGGACGAGCTAGAGACGTGAGAGAGAAGCCTGACTGACCCCAACATAAAGGGAGTTACAGTAGTCTAGTCAGGTTGTAAGGGATGCATGGACTATTTTTTCAAGGTCAAATCTAGTCAGCATGGACTTAAGCGTAGCTATCTGCCTTAACTGGAAGAAGCTTTTTTTGTAGAACAGAGTTAATTTGTTTATTAAACTTAAAGTCAGAGTCTAGAACCATCCTGAGATTTGTAACAGACTGCTTAAAATATGGCTGAAGAGAGTCAAGATTAACGGGATCAGTGACAGCAGTAGAGTTGGGGCTAAACACAATGACTTCAGTTTACTGATCATTAAAACGTTAAAAGTTTGAAGCCATGCATGCGCTGACGTCATCAAGACAATCTAACAGAGAGCAAACGGTAGTGTTGTAGTACTCGAGACTGGTCTCAAGACCACTTTTTGATGGTCTCGGTCTTGTCTTGGACTCAGACATTGAGGACTCTGGATTTTATTTCAAGACCACAACTGTGGAAATATCACTAAATTGCCAGAATATTGTCCATTTTATTTGTTAATTTGTTTTTATTGGATACAAAACATACTGATTCAAATCCAAGCGATAACATGACTCATTGCTAAACACATTTTTTTATTACCGCTGTCACGCCCACCTCCTTTCACTCGCACGGGTCAATACCAGTGTGGCCATATTGGGCCGTTTACTGCCAATTGGACAGTTTTCATTCTGATTTTGCTGGGAACTCTGGTAAGATTTTTGTTGGATTGTTGCATTTTGCCACATATTTTTAAATTACCTCGTCTTGTATTGATGTGCGTTCATGTTCAAATAGTAAATATACTGTAACAATATATTGACTGGGTGGATTTTTGTGTGATATGGTGGTTTTTAACAGATTTTTGGGCTGGAAAACCTCAACTCAATGACTCAATGAGTCTGCCATATCATCAGTTATAAAATGTGTCTATTTAAATCACAAAGAATATACTTGTAACTAATGCAACTGTATGGTTATTCTTGGTCTTGAGTTCAGACTTATGAAGAGTGTTTGGCCACTCACTGCAGTTTTTTAAAGTCTTGACGTGATGAAACTGCTTCCAGTTTAACAGTTGTGTGATTTTATTGTTGAATCACATGAAGTTAGGACACTGAATGTCTGATTTCTTTGTTATGTAGCTTTGAACATTTATAAAAGCTGATCCATTCATTCAAAAGCAAACAAAGTTGCACTATTTAACTTTTATAAAAAATATATATTTTAAAATAAAATTTTATATTTTAGTAATTTTATTTGAGGTCTTGGTCTCGACTTGGTCTCGGACCCTAAAAGTCTTGGTCTTGGCTTGGTCTCGGTACACTCTGGTCTTGGTCTTGACTTGGTCTCAGGTTAGGTGGTCTTGAACACAACACTAGCAAATAGAGCTGGAGCTGTTGGGCTCCAGTTTCAAAACAACATACTTTTTAATATTACTACTTCAAAGTAAATATTTTACAAACATACAACAACAACAAAAATAAGTGTTATGCTTGTAACATCTAAATTTTTCTGACAGTCTGACATGTGAATCTTTTCATTGGCTAGATTTATAACTGACTTTCTGTTGTTTTTTTATATAAAAGGATGAAAAATTGTACAGCAGAGCTTACTAACAGAAGGGCTGATGGATGAGATGTTCTCAGAATGGTCAGTCTCAGAATGGTCAGCCTGTACAGGAAGATATTTGAGACATCCTCCACTCAGTCAAAGAGCAGCAACAGGGTGACGGGGCAAAGAAACATAGATGGAACAAAATCTTATTGAGGCCATGAGGGTTACAGATCACAGATGCACACAGGAGACAAGATGCTCACACTTTAGAGACGGCAGGATGATGCTGCCGTGCTTTATACAGCAGAAGCTTGTCCCCACACTTTACTTTGTATGAAAACTACTAGTAAATAAATTACATACAAAAGTTTACATTAAAGAATAATCCACCAAATGAAGGGGAGTTATGCCTGTAACTGGAAATTCTTATAGATGTTTGCATAAAAGGAACTGAGTGAAATACAAATAACTAAAATTACTGAATTCATGTATTCATACATAAATAACCATGTGCATTTTTAAAATGCATATTTAATTTTTGTAATGTCATGTGCTCATTCGTCATAATATTTTAAAGAGGAATAATAGCATGGTATTAATTATTTGCTCAAATATTTATCACATGACAGGACTAACACCTTACAACAGTGTCCAAAGGTCTTGAATAACCCTGCCTGAAAATAATTAAGCAGAATAAATAGTGTGTGTAAATATTTATAGGATATAATTTACAGCTCATTGCTTTTAATGATATTCACAAATTGTTGGCATTAAGCTAATAATTAAAATAAAAATAATTATTAAGTGTGCATTCAGAGTAGTTGTTTCCAGCATCTTTTTTTTTATCTAAGTGACTTCTTGTGAATAAGCTACAAGCTGCCATTAATTTCTGGGGACAGTGAAGATTTATGAGCTGTCTTTCTAATCAGCCACATAACTCATCAGAACTACGGTACATTTTATTGCTGATCATTCTGTTTGTGGATTTACTTGTAGTTGGGTCATAAATTCTTGGGAAGAAGAGCACTGATTCATTATTTGACACACAAACCTCTCTGCCTGTCATTTAACAAAAACAACAGAACAGTTGGGTGCACATCGTACATGGTGGCTCTCTGGTACAGGATAATGTGAGGCCCATGTTCAGTTCTTTAGATGTGCATGAATTACAGTTACATGAAATGAGCTTGTGAAGTTCCAGTGGAAATTGAACCTCAGGCCTTGTTAACATGAAAACATTTTATTCTGCTAAGCAATCATTTTCCATTTTGATCCCATCTTAGATACAATATCCTTTTCACTTAATGCCAAACGACTTTTTTCCACAAAAGGAACACTTAAAGGAAGGTCAGTGATGGTTGAAGAGCGTAACTGATTTTAATAACATATAACGTACACCTACAAGAAAATGTTTGAGATCCTGCGGTAACGGTGTTTTCACAAAGTCCTTCAGATTGACTACATTTGCGCAAAAATGTCATTTCTGTTTTGTTTTCATCTTTACCAAAGAAGACAGACATTTCTGGGACAACGTCTAACAGTCGAGAGATCAGATTCAGGAATCCAGACAAACACGAACAGTTCAAAAACTAAAAGATTTAATAATCACAAAAAAAGGTACCACTTTGCAATAGGCTCCCCTTATGGCTAATAAATATGTTATAGATATGTTATTAATTCCTCTATAAACATTTTATAAATCATTAATAACTGCTTATTATACATTAATTAAGGGGCACAGAGATAAAACTGACCAGTTTCTTGCCAAATCTGTTCACCTATATATTTCATCTAGAGTTGTTATATTAAACATTTCAGATTAAGTTTTATACCTTGTAAGGACAATAGGCATTTGTAAACCTAATTTTTTAGGACACAATATTAGTTGTAAAATGTGGAGTTCCACAAGGATCCATTTTGGGTCCACTGTTGTTTCTCATTTACATTAATGATCTACCAAAAGCATCTAGTATTTTATCACCTATCTTATTTGCTTTTGACACAAATATTTTTGTCGCTGATGGTAATCTTGACTCACTTATTGATAAGGCAAATTATGGGCTCATTCAATTTGCTCAGTGGTTTCAGTTAAATCATTTAATTAAAAAAAAAATCTAATTTCATCTTATTTAAGAACAAGAATAAGTTCTACATAATAAAACACAAAGGCTGGCATTGTTAAAGTTACAAATTCTAGAAGCCACAAAGAAGGAACACCAGCCAAGGCTTGAAGCATGACGCCTGTCTTCAGATAAACCGGAAGAAAATGTCTTAAACTCATAATATAAAGTACATAAAGGTCTTGCAAGACATGTTTTTTTTCTTTCTGACCACATGAACATTTGTGACACACTCAAATGCATTTATGTCTGGCCCTTAACGTAGTGCTCTGTATCTCTCACTCAACACCCACCCCTTCACCCCCGTCGACAAAAACCCTGAAGAGACGAGTACCCTCCCAAGGCAAGTAGGGGAAACACTGAAGTGACGTAAAATATTCTTGATTCCACAATGTCTTTGAAGTTGTAATTTATTAATATGTTACAATATTACATATGAACTTAGCTCCTAAACTCATGAGTCACCATTGTGGTGGCTCGATATTATATAATGATCACCTATAATTTACAAACTATCCTTGAAATCAATAACACACAAACAATATATGCCACAGAGACACTGATAAACTAAACACAGGGACCTCAAAACAAACCAGCATCTAATGAAAATAAAAGAAACAGCATCACTAAACCAAAATAACAAAAAGGAAAACCAGACACAAAACATCCACAGAAAACGAATAAATCTTGAAAACGACAGATTTTGTTTCGTAGTCAACTTTAAATTTAATGACTAAACCAACTGAACAGCACTTTGCACACTAGAGACAAGTACTCCTTCATAGTGTTAGCAATCAATTAAATATTTTGTTCATACTTCGCATGAGAAAGGCGGGACATATGTTCCAAACCTCAATGGGAGTTATTTATTGGAGAAACAGAACTAGACAGACTCATCTCACAGTGCAATTAATAGGCTGAAGTTATTGAGCTGCTGGCATCGCCAACGAGGAAGAACAAATCCCATGACAGTTTCCCAATATATAAACTTAGAACATTTCTTCTGTACACAAAATTATCTCCAGTCACCATGACTGTGTGAAGTATTAGCAAAATAGCTCAGGAAAAAAGTGGACAGATTTTAATGTAGCTCACAAAACGTAATCATGGGATATACATCTTCAGCATACCAACATCTTCATCTTGTTTGCGTTGGGAGGCAAACCAATTAAAATGGGCATTGTAGAAGCTGAGAGTTCTTTTCAACACATAGTCTTAATGCTACGTATTGTGCAAAATACAGTATTTTCTTAACACTTTTAAATAAACTCGTAGTGTCAACCCTGTTTGACTGTTAGCAATAAACCTCATAAACCACGGAACAAGTTTTAATGAAAATCACAGAAGAAAATCACTGGCTGCACATTTACAACCCCATAACTTTTGGAGTTAATCTAATTTAAGATGACCAGCACGCCGAAATAGCCTTTGCCCACACAACACTGATTTATAGACGGATGTATGGATATTGAGCCAGAATTTGGTGCGGCAGTAGCTACGGGTCATCAGACTGTATGCACTGCACATACTCTGAGGATTAACACCTTGCAAGCTCTTGTGACCTGACATGTGACGTCATTTACAAGGTTTAAAAAAAATGTTCAAACGCCATCTTATCTTATCATAAGGTGAGCTGAAAGGCATGAAAGGTGGCAGAAGATATGCATTAATTTAACCTCTTACGTCCCTTTAACTTTATGATAGTGTTCTGTAAGGAAAAAAATAATCTTTCACTTTATTTAACTTTCTACAGTAACTATTTTTTTACATCAAACTATGTAAACCTTTAGCGCTATCTCATTCTGAAATACAAATATAAAATTTAAATGACTTAAAAAAAAAATGAAATCTTACCTCTTTTGTGGATGTTTTGATACAAAAAAAAATGCCACAAACTTTTTTGAAATTTTATTTATAAAATTTTTATTTTACAGCAATTTAAAATATATATATATATACGTGTTTTCCTATTAGTCCACCCAAAGTGATTTTTAATTATATATATATATTTTTTAATTATTTCAGTCTAGAGGTTATGAAGGCTTTCCAGTGCACCGGACTCATCAGATCCAGTAGCAAAAAAGGAGATCTTGGTTTCGGTTAAACTTTGGGTTCCAGCATACTCCATCCAAAGCCGAACATTTGATGCACAATCACGTGGTTGTGGCACATTAATTATTTGCCACACACCTAATCATAGACCATGGGACACAGACTCAGGGCTCCTGGGAAACCCCTCCCACTACCGTATACATCACGACATGGGTTTCCTCCCACAAATCTATCATGAAGAATGCGTCACACTTTTCAGCAGACTCCTTCAAACACAAGGTCTGCACAATCTCCATCAAAGAGTTTCTGGCCATTTGACTTATTTAGTGTGTTTGAAGAGTCATAATGTACAGCTGAATGTCTGAGCGCATTTCCACATTGATGAACAAACCCGCAAACTTCTGACCAATCACATAATACTTGGAGCATAATCCTGTAAGAAAAAAAAATGGCTAAGGCCTTGTGTTGAGAAGAGGCAGGCAAAGTTGCTCTGTGAATAAAATGATGCACCTTTTGTCACGCAACTATGTCAATGAGAGTGCATTTTGGCACTTTGAATGGAGTATACCAGGTCTTTAAGGCCCGTGTATAAGCCATCCATACTCTGTACACATTGATAAATGCTTCTGTTTCAATTCAATTTAATTTATTTTATTGATATAACGCCAAGTCACAACAGAAGTCATCTCAGGGCACTGAACAGAAACATTTATATATAAAAAAATAATTTAACACTATTTTTCTGAGGAGCAGACTGCTTTGAATTTAACTCCATCACCGAACTCTCATCTTGAACAAGCATGAAGGCGACAGTGGAAAGGAAAAACTCCCTCATGAGGAAGAAACCTTCAGCAGAACCAGGCTCAGGACAAGTTGCCATCTGCTTCGATCGGCTGGGTTTGGTAGGAACAGATACACAATGGCAGGTCGAGAATCACTTTAAGATGAAAATAGTATCAAATGCAAACTATTAAATTTTAACAATTCATTTAAGGAAATGAGGTCAGTTTGTCCTGTAGTAGTCTAAGCTGAAGAAAACATAACAAGACAATCCTAATTATAGGATTTATCAATAAGGAAAGTCTTAAGTCCAGTCTTAAAACTGGACAATGTGTCGGCCTCACAGACAGAAACTGGAAGTTGGTTTCACAAGAGAGGAGCCTGATAAATGAAACATCTTCCTCCCATTCTGCTTTTGGAAACTCTAGAAACCACAAGTAAACCTGCAGTTTGAGAGCAAAGTGCTCTGTTAGGAAAATATTGAGCAATAAGATCCCTAATATAAGATGGAGCTATGTTGTTGAGAGCTTTGTATGTAAGAAGTAAGACTGAATTCAATTCTGGATTTGACAGGGAGCCAGTGGAGAGAAGCTAAAACTGGAGAGATATGGTCTCTCCACCTAACTCCAGTTAAGACTCTGGATAAGTCTTTATTCTTCCTAAAGGTTGACAGGTTTGGGCTGGTGGGGGTTTCGATGAGTTTACTCAGTTATTATATAAAAGGAAAATATTGTGACTTATTCCTGACCTATAACCTTATCTAAAAATCCAATTTGGACATTTTAATATAATATTTGAGAACCACTGGTCTTTACCAACCATTATGATTACTGTAATAGTCTTAACTGGACTAGATGTTAGCTGGTCAGTCTGGTCAAAGTAATCCTTTTTTCTGAGATTGATCTAAGAGTTATCTACAACAGGTAAGACAACATTTTATCATACCATTCCATAGAAACCCACTTCAGAATGGCAAGATAATCCTTTCAAAGATCATACAAAAGTCATCTGTCAGATTGTAATAATACTTTACATCCTGTGTTTATTTTGGTAAGACCATCACAAATGGTCCATCTTCATTCAGAGGAAATACATAACAGAAAATCAAACGTCTCTGCTTAGTCAAGCACACGATATGAAAGTGTTTGCCTCGGAGGCGAGGAAAGTAACCCCCTCCCTCTGATGGCAGGGGTGACATTGCTCTGAGGCTGCTGTTTCTGCCGGGGACTTCTCTGTCTGCCTGCAGTTTTTGACTGACAGATCTAAATGTGCTCTCTTTTTTCATGTATAAGTGCATCGTACAGAGCAGGATTACCCATGTCTCCTCCATAAAATCTTTCAACAAGTCACAGTCTAAATGTGACTGTGTTTTGTTGGACTTTTCCCTCCTCTCTCTCGCCTTCGGATGATGAAACATGTTTCTCCTGTGTTCTGACACAGCTTGTCTCTTCTAATCAGGATTGTGTGATGGAGACTGTCATTGTGGAGCATTCACATTTGTCCCTGACTCATAAATCGCCCCTACATGTGTGTGTGCCATCATACTTACCCTGTTGCTACCCCTGCTC
>NC_056498.1:11760864-11788368 GCF_014905685.2 Nematolebias whitei
CCCCCCCCCCCCCCCCCCCCATTGCCACCTCTAGCTCACCAACAACTCCTTGTCTCCTCCTTGCTCTGACTGTCAATCACAGCTATGGCAAAAAAAAAAAAAAAAAGATGGACATATCTGAGGTGAGACAGCAGATACTTGACACCTCTGTCTGACCTTAAACCTTAAACACACCCACACACTCAGATGAACACCCGTTCCTACCAGCCTTAGAAATCCAAAATAATTTATCAGTCATAACAGAGTCAAACATTTGCACACAGACATGTGCAGACATGCCTCCGCTCAGTGATTCACACGTCTCCACGTTCTTCTTCTTTTGATATAATACTGCTTTCACAGATGTGAAAGCAGCTTGATTGAAACTGTGTCTGCTCTTCTGCTAATGGCTGTTAAAAGAACCTTTTATCTGCCGGCAGCTTTCTTTGCTCAGACATTTTCCCTTTCTCAGCATTGCTGTTTGAGAGAAAGACTGGTGATAGCATAGACCACAAGAGGTGGGAATATTTTGTAGTATCAGAGCAGAAAGAAACCCAACACAAGTACAGTTACATCCACCAGTTAGGTTTGAAGGAGATGGGATATTGTAAATGAAATATAATAAAACGGCATAAATTCTCATGTGACATGCTTGACTATCTTTTATGTTATCAATTTTGTTTTTAT
The DNA here is from genome assembly GCF_014905685.2 of Nematolebias whitei. NCBI lineage: Eukaryota > Metazoa > Chordata > Actinopteri > Cyprinodontiformes > Rivulidae > Nematolebias > Nematolebias whitei. Next base: position 11,761,531 of record NC_056498.1, read on the forward strand.
TTTTAACCAGGCAAATCTCACGTTGATCACAGTTTTTCTTTTTTTTTTAATTAAAAAAATATATATATATATATTTTTTTTATTTTTTTTATTGGAAGCCTAGGCCTGAAGTTAGTCAGAGCATTCATGGTTTTAGACTGTGGAAGGGCAATGAAGTACCTGGAGAAAACCCACAAGAACCTAAGGAGAACGTAAACTCCACAGAGAAAGACCTCAGGTCCAAACTGGTGCTTGAACCCAGGACCCTCTTGCTGTGAGGCAACAGTGCTAACCACTAATAAGCCATCCTGCAAAACATTTCGTAAACATTTAGCAAAGAAACAAATCAGAGTAATTAGTTCTCCAAAGAAATTTGTCCATTTATCAAACATGGTAAATGGACTGTACTTATATAACACCTTTCTATCTAATCAAGATGCTCAAAGCACTTTACACTACAATCCGTGACCTCATTTACCTCCACACACAAATTCATACAGCACTCTACTACATCTGTACAAAGCTAATCTAAATTTGTAGAGACCAATCAGTGCTTTAGATCACATTCATACAACGATGGGAGACACATCAGGCAATGAGGTGTCCAGAATGTTGACCAGGGACACTTCAACATGTGACTGATGCTGGAATCAAACCCCCAACTCTCCCAATAGGGACAACTGCTATAACCACTCATCCACAGTTGCATGGACATATGTAATGAGGGTATCATCCTTAGTAATGACAGAGTTGCTTTGGCCAGACATGGTGAAGAAGAGTTTAATCAAAAGGCAAAGTTCTCAATTTACTGTTCTGTCTTGGTTCCAACACTCACCTATTGTCAGGAGGTTTAGAGCATTACCAAAATAAAGAGATCCTGGATACAAGCAATTCAGCCTTCGAGAAATGGTGAGGAGCTGAGAGGACAGCTGCTGCTTCTTCCTATCAAAAGGAGTCATTCCAAGTTCGAGTTCAAGTTCAGGTAGGTTTATTGTCATTTTACAACGTGACATATGAGGTGGAACCAAACTATGTACACAGGGTCTCAGTTACACCCAACAATAACGAAAATATAAAGTGTAAAAAGAAACAGTAAATAAGGATCTAAGATATACAATAAGTTTAGAGTAACCTGTATAAATAAAGGTTGAATGAAAAAAGATATATGCTAAATGAATGCCAAACGGTAGGTTAAAAGATCTCAGATATACGCTAAACAATAATAATGTAAAACAATATGGTATAACAACAGAAGCACTAACATGAGTCTGTGTGAGCAGATGGGTATGAATGAACACAAATGAGTACAGCAACATGAAATAATCAGCAGCATGGATAATCAGAAGCACATATCAAAAATCAAAGAGGCATTACAGCAATTTTTTATTTCACAGTGATTATCCTGGCTAGAGTTTCATGACTCTAACAGCTTCAGGTTAGACGTTTTTCTTCAGTCTAGTGGTTCTACACTTAATGCTCCTCAACCTCCTTCCTGAGGGGAGTGGGGAAAAAGTCTGTGTGTTGGGTGAGTGGGGTTCTTCATGATGCAGGTGGTCCTCTTCCTGCGTCTGGAGGTGTAGTGTTAGGATATGTCATACTACATGGTGGAGAGTCTGACTCCCAACAGACTTCTGTGCAGCCTTCACCACTCTCTGCAAAGCTTTTCTTTCTGCAGCTGTGCAGCCTCCATGCCACACGTTGATGCTGGAGCACAGGATGCTCTCCACTGCACACCTGTAGAAGGAGGTGAGGACTGAGCTTACCAGTCCAGTGTGCCTCTGCCGCCTGAGGAAGTTGAATTTCTGATGTGCTTTCATAATCAGGAAGGTAGTGTTGTTGCCACAGCTGAGGTCGTCATTCAGGTGCACACTCTAGAACATATGTGTCAAATTCAAGGCCCGGGGGCCAAATGTGGCCCTCGTTAACATCTTTTCTGGTCCCCAAGATGAAATGTGAAAAATAAAATACTTCTATCTCTTGATTTTTTTTTTTCAGTAATCTTTGATTATGATGTCGAAAACACAAGAGAGAACAGTCAAATGAGACCAATCAAACTCTTGTTGATGAACCTGTGACCAAGAAAATATGTTGTGTATCTGATTTGAGTTAATGTAGTTTCTGAAATCGGCCCTTAGTTTGAAAAATATTTTAATTTTGCCCCCCTTTTGTAAGTGGGTTTGACACCCCTGCTCTAGTAGCTGGAGACGACTTCTACCACAGATCATCCTATGTTCAGGTGGAGGTGGGAGTTGGGGGGGTAGGTGTGTTTGCTCCATCTGAAATCCACGATCATCGCCTTCATCTTCTTCACACTGATGTGAAATTTGTTCTTCCTGCACCAGCTTTCCAGGCATCCCACCTCCTGCCTGTAGCCAAACTCATTGTTGTTTGTGATGCATCCATTGTATTGTCTGCAAATTTTACAATAAAACAGCCTGGATGGGTAGGTGCACAGTCACATGTAAGTAGAGTGAACAGGAGTGGGCTCAACACACAGCGCTGATGGGAGCCAGTGTGATGTGACATCAAAAGAGACCATTGTTTCATCATTTGCGATTCAACCTCAGATGTCGACAAAGTGGCAACAGCCACTGGCCAAAAGGATGGCCCAGCACAGAAGATCAACATCATCAGGCCAGGACTCTGCGGTCTACACTCATCTCCAGGCCAGAGGTCACTCTTTCAGGGATGAAGATGTTCACATCCTGGACAGAGAGGAACGATGGTTTGAGAGAGGAGTAAAGGAGGCCATCTTTGTGAAAAGAAACCGTCCATCATTAAACAGGGGTGGAGGCCTCCGGGTTCAACTGTCCCCCTCTTACAATGCTGTGATTGCTAGTATCACTCAGCCCTCTGTGAACAGTAAACAGCCATCAGTGTGCTAATGATCCATTGTTATGCTGATGGTCCTTCTTGAGCATGTGATCAGCTGGTTTTGGTTGTCAGCAGCAAAACTGGTTGATCCACCCTGAGACGGTGCTATTTAAGAGACTGAGCCGAATACAGCTCCTCAGACTGAGGAAGTCTCTCGGATGAGAGACGAAACGTTTCTACATTTTTTTGTTGATTTGCTTTGTTTTGTTTTTTTGAATGTCCAGAGGACCAGATTTAACTTTTTTAGATACTTGCTGATGTATCTGAGAACAGAGGATGTGTTTCCCTCCAGATCCAGCTCTCCCTCATTTACATCAGCCTCCCTGAAGATTTGCCAGTTTGTGCGTGCAAAACAGTCCTGTAGTACAGATTCACAGTCGCTGGCCCATGGTGCAGTATGCTATTTTCCTGTGTTGGAATGGTCACATGCTGATAAAATCTTGGCAGAATGTATTTCAGGTTTATGTGATTAAAATCACCAGCTACCACGTGAAAAACCTGCGGATGTTTGTTTTGAAGCGAGCTGACGTTTTCATGTAGCTCCTGCAGAGCGTCTTTAACATTAGCATCCAGGGCTCTATAGAAAACAATGATATACATAGCTGAAAACTCACAAGGTAAATAATGTTGTCAACATTTCACAGTCAGTTGTTCTAAACCCCCAGAGCATGAGCTGTTTATCAGAACAAGGTTTGTGAACAAACCTGTTTGCATAGATGCATATACCGCCACTCCATGTCTTCCCTGTTAGCTCACTGCAGCGGTCCGCCCCCAAAAACTATTTCATCCAGCTGGAAGGCTGAGTCCGGCATGTTGCCAATAAACCATGTTTCTTTGAGACAGAGTACAGCACAGTTCTTCATCTCCTCTAAGGCACTCACTCTCAGTCACGGCAGATTCAGCTTGTTTTCAAAAATGCAAATGTTGGACAGGAAGAGAGATGGGATCAGGAGTTTATTAGCATTAGCCTTCAGTCTTGCTAACACACCAGCTCATCTCCCCCTTTTCTTTCCACAGGCACAGCGCCTCCTTTGTCCATTAGAGTGCTGCTGTCTCCATGCTGATGTCCGTAGAAGCTGCAGTCAGCTAACCATAGTTTTCACATATAAACTGGGAAAAGGGATATAATTAAGCTAATAATTACCACCAATTTAAAGTGTTTATTGGCCAGTCCTAATAGTTATTGTTTGCCTCAAGTTTCACCTTGTGTTTAAACTAAACAAATTTGGAATTGCTGAAAAGTAGGCTGTATTGCAATAACAGGAGATCACGATTTCCTGTGCCCCCTCCCTGAAAGGTCTTGCAATTCCAAATGAAATAATATTTCTTGCTCTGCCCTCACAAGGATTGAACAGAGGGCTGAGGAATTGCAATCCATATTGCAAAAGATTCCTCATGTCTCTAACATTTCAAACATCTCTGTGTCAGACACATCGAATAAAAGATTCCCTTTTCATCTTGTGTTTTTGTCAGCCGTTTGATGTGCCTTTCTTCTTATTGGAAGACAAAGCAGGGAACAAGCTGCAGATTTAAGATTTTTGATAGCTAACCTTGATGGATTGTTCCTGGTTGAGCCAAAAGCTTTAATCAGGGCTCCTCAGGCATCCTAGAAAGGAATTTTTAGAGAACCTAAAACAGTTTTCACCAAAAAAATCATGCTTGTTTTTGTTTTCATTGCACAGCTGCCCTTCAGTGCTGTTTAACATTGATTGTAGCAAATGGCACTGATGTCCACAGGTGGAAAAATGGGACAGACAGTTTGTCTTATGCTTGTCCACATGACACACCTTTCAGAGTGACAGGTTGAAAGGTGTCACAGTATCAAAGAGGATGTGTGTGTGTGGGGGGGGGGGGGGGCAAACATCTGGTCTATTTGCCCAATCCCACGCCTCCCTGTACATGATTGACAGAACATTTAACAAGATAAAGAAAGTGGTCATATATACCTGTCAGAACTTTGTGTCTTATGTGCTCCTGGCTTGTTCGGAAGATGAGTGAGTGGTGTCAAAAACTTAACTGCTACATCCAAACGGGGGCTGCTTTTGCAGAGTGAAGGTGTTGATACATTCATAGTTGTGAATTGAGTTAGAAATTTAGGTTTGAGGTGAAACCCAAGCTGTGAGAGCTAAATCTTCTCATGACTGAAAACCTGAGTCCAAGTGACGCTTGCATTTTGTTGCCTCGTGTCTTTAGTTAAAATAACATCCAAGTCATTGAAGTGGGGTCGTGTGGAATATTATAAACAATTTATACCTTGTCTGTTTTATATAACTCTTTAACAACTTCAGTTTAAAGACACAGAGCTTAAATGCTGCAAATGCAGGATTGATAGGCTAATAGCTTGTCCAAATGCAGTCAGGACCAAAGCAGATTGCTGCCATTTTACGAGAACACCAGTTGTCTGGATTTTATAGCAGTTCATGCAAACACTTTTTAATACCCCTTTACAACACCACTGTCTTCATTTTATACAGTTATTGGTATAGAATCCTGCAGTTATTTACAAACGCAAATAGCTGCAGCAGCAAGGTGCAGCCAGTCCGGTCCTCAGTCCTGCCAATCCCACCAGTCATCCCTGTCTCGTTGCACGCAGCTGTCTCTCATCGTCTTGTCATCATCATCATCATCATCATCATCATCATCATCATTGAGTGTGCTTACAAATTATCTGATTCTTCTTATTTCTCTCTGTTCTCTTTAAGTTTTGTAAGTAGATTGCTGCTTCAGACTGTTGTTTTTGTTAATTGTTAAATTTAAGTTTCATATGGTCCTTGTAAGTCTGCATTTCCTGGGTTCCACCTTACAACCGTAACAATAAACCGCCAATTTAATTAAGTTATAATACAATACAGTCATGTTACAAAATGCTCATTTTTTTAACAATTGTCTGTTTAAGGAAACCAGAACTTCACTTTGGTCAAATCCCTCATCACTCGTAACTTAAAAATGCCCAAATTGTGAATCCAAATTCAGGTAAATAACAGATTATGATTTTAAATTCAGCAACTGGTAGAGCTGCTGCCTCTCAGTGAGCAGGTCCTTGGTTCAAACCCCGGTCCAGGGGCCTCTCTGGGTGGAGTTTGCATGTTCTCTCCGTGCATGCATGCGTTTTCACCGGGTACTCCGGTTTCCTCCCACAGACCAAAAACATGCATGTTAGGCTGATTGGTAACTCTAAATTGTCCCTAGGTGTGAGTGAGAGAGTGAATGTTTGTTTGTCTCGTTTGTCTCTATGTGGCCCTGTGATGGACTTGCGACCCGTCCAGGGTGTACCCCGCCCCTCGCACAGTGATTGCTGGACATGGGCACCGGCGACCCCCGTGACCCAAAATGGAATAAGCGGGTAAAGAAAATGGATGGATGGACTTTGAACCTGCTAATAGTCTGGTGGTACGCTCTGATGAGCCGCAGCAGCTCTCTGCAGGTAAGGAGCATTTAGCTTCGGATTGGTCATTTGCTGACACACCTACTGGATTGATTGACAGTTCACGTCGTAAATCTGACGCATGGAAAAAAAATTAAATAAACGAGAGCTGCAAAAAAAAAAGTCTCGTACAACTTTATTCTCGTAATATTAAGACTTTATTTAACTTTATTCTCATACTTTTATGGCTTTTATTTGTTTTCGTAGCGTTGCCCTAAAGCTCTGTCGTAAACATGAAATGCCAGTCAGTAAAAAAACAAACAAAAAAAAAAAACAACAACAGTCTGTTGAGGGAGGTCATCAGATTATGTTGAATCTTCACCTTGGCACAATACCCCATTCTGAGAAGCATGTTGGTGACAGTGGAGAGGAATGACTCCTCTTTAATGGGAAAAAACCTCCAGCATAACCAGAATCAGGCTCAGAATAGACAGCCATCTGCTTAGATTAGCTGGGAGTTTAAAGGATTGGAATGAGACCCAGACAGAAATGATGTATGTTTCTGTGGAATGAAAACAAGAACAGAGGTAATTGCACTAAATAAATAAATAAATAAAATATTTCTGCAAAACATGAAGAAAAGACATGGACATTTTGAAAACTGGAGATTTAAGATGGAGGTGATGCAAAAGGTTATTACTGAAACCTGTTATCAGGTTTTGTACTTGATGAGTATTACAGCAGACAAAACATGAACTTTCAGATGGAACAGACCTTAAACTGAAACTCTACTGCTTCAGCTCTTTTCACTAGCAAATCACCTCCGAGTTCTATGTAACTAACTGTATATTGTGTTTGCATGGACCTTTTTAAGGTGTTTGAGATTGGAGTTGTTTTAAGACAGCAGTGATCTGCTTTGGTCTTACTGTATTTGGACTAGCTGTTGGCATCAATCCAATTAGTCTTCAGCTCTATTTCTCTAAACGTAATCCATTCAAAGAGTTATCTTCAAATGGTAGGACATGATTTGGTCATAAACATTCCTCAGAACCCCACATTTAAAAAGCCAGAATATCCCTTTTATGTTTACTGTACTTTTGCTTTGTGTTGAACTGATTTTTTTGATTGACGTAAATCATTTTATCTCACATCTAAATGTGAAGCCGTGCTCATAACTGGGTCAAATGACTCATTAAAATGCTTCATTCGAAAGGCAAGGAAATCCCCTTTTGGGTTATGAGAGTGTAATCAAGAAGCTTTTCTCCTGTGAGGTGACCTTTTGCAGAAACAATCATTTCATTGCATGTAAAATGAGTCAGGGTATTGATTATGAAGGAAACTCTAAGATGATACCAGCCCTGACAGCAGCAGACAAGAGCTGGATCACTGACCATCAATCAAATGTCAGTTTTTTTGTCTGACAGGATACACTGAATATAAGTTCTGAAATGATATCCCTGCACTTCACATAAATAGTTAATTATTTACTGCTACTAAAGCTTTGTAAATATTTTTTTCTTCCTTTTCCTTTGGTTGCTCCTTTCTTCATGGGTCGACACAGTGAACTAACTCTCACGAAGCCTTAGCAATTGTTTTTAAGCCGGATGCCCTTCCTGACACAACCACAGACCACTGAGCTACCACAGCCTTCAGTGTGGAGCAGAGAGCTGCCATTTAGGGTGCCCAGGGGAGCAGATGGTGGGAGTTTTAAGCATTTTGCTCAGGGGCCCAGGGTGGGGAGGGTGAGGCTGGAGACAGGTTCATCAATACCTGCCCTCATTTCTTGCATTGTCAGCCCGGGGGTTGAACCGGTGAACTTCCGCTCATAGGCTAACCTTCTCTAGCCTCTCTGTGCTACCACTTCCCCCTTTTAAAAAGGACCACACTGTTAACATTACCATGCTGCTAACAGGACCACACTATTAATTGGATAATGCTGCTAACATATTTACGCTGCTAATAGATCCACACTGCTAACAGAATAATGCTGCTAGTAGAACCACATTGCTAACAGAACCATGCTGCTAACAGGACCATGCTACAAACAAGGCCATGCCGATAACATAACCACATTGCTAACAGTACCACACTGCTTAAAGGACCTCACTGCTAACAGCACCGCACTATTAACAGGACCATGCTGCTAACAGGACCACAGTGCTAACAGGATTACGCTGCTAATAGATCCACACTGATAACAGGATAATGCTGCTAGTAGAACCACATTGCTAACAGAACCATGCTGTGAACAGGACCATGTTGCAAACAAGGCCATGCTGCTAACAGAACCACATTGCTAACAGTACCATGCTGCTTAAAGGACCTCACTGCTGTAGTATGACATATCCTGAGATATATTCATACAGTTAAACGGGTTCTTTCATTTTTCTGGACTGTGTAACATACGTGCAGTGAATTTAACAAAAATGTGGACGTGAGACGTTAATTATCTTTGACTCACCAAGCGAGTGGGTCATTTATTAACAGAATCAAGTTTAACACATCACACATTTACATTAATTGGCAAGAATTGGAAAATAACGACATAATTAATCAGCTTTACAACCAGGAAAACCATACGGCCATGATTTTCCGTTGCTTCACCACAGACATTTCTGAAAACATCTGGATTAATTTTCTAGCAGATAGGAGAGTTTAAAGATGGAAAGATGAAGTTTATCTGAGAGGGATGTGTGAGGGAATTTGTCTGTTTTAACCAGAACAGCACGCTCCATTGAAATCAGCTTGGGCCAACGGTACGCTTGGTCGAGATAGAACTTTTACCTTGCAGACGATAGCTTCAGCGTCGGTGTAGAGCTCTTCTTTTGACTCTTTCAGCGTCTCCGTGAGAACAGCTAAAAACCTTGGGAGTCGTGTGAGGTTATCCAAACAGAAGTTATAATTCCCAAAATCGTCTCTGGTTCAGCTTGATTCTAATTCAGCAGCATCCTGAATGCCCGCGTTCTGCATTCAGGAACTCCCAAACTCTCTGCATTCTGGATTCCAAAAACTCTTCTTGAACTAGGAAGTGCCCACATTTTAAAGAGCTCTACTTCCGGTTCATTTGAGAGCCTTTTGATTGGTCGATGGACCAAAGCAGAGGTGTGGTTTGTGATGTAAGGTGTTATTAAAAGTCAAGGAAAAGATTCAGATTGTTTAAGAACAGACAGAAAGATTGTTGGAGAAAACCAGACTTAGTGGCGTCGCTCCACCAAGTATCTTGCTGTAAAAGTTAAACATGACATTTCTTTTCAGTAAACTTTCAGTTGACCGAAACTCGAACTTTGACACACTTACAAATTTGCTCACTTCAAAGCCGACGATCAAGAAATTGAATCATTACTCTGTAACGTACTCTAACTTGATTTCACTTTGAATTGAGGAATAAGAATCATTACTACTGTTTAAGTAAATAAAAATGATTAGTTCACTTCAACATGTAGACATTGTTTGAACCAAAACACTTTGATTATCAAAACATTTGTAAAATAGTAATGATCATAGAGAATTGTCTTTTTCCACTTGATTAATTTAAGAAAGAAAGTCTCAGGATGGGTTAACCTGTATTTCTGGATTCAAATCAATGAAATGACAGTTTCAGTCCCATATGGTCAGTTTTGACATCAGGCCTAGTCCACTACACTGCTAACAGCACAACACTATTAGCAGGACCATGCTGCTAACAGGACCATACTGTTAACAGAACCTCACTGCTAACATTACCGCACTGTAAACAGGACCACACTGCTAAAATAACTTCACTGCTAACATTACCACACTGGTAACAGGACAACACTGCTAACAGGATCATGCTGGTTAAAGAATGTTACTGTTAACAGAACCATGCTGCTAACAGGACCACACTGCTAACAGAACCACTCTGCTAACATGACCATGCTGCTATTGTTTTTTTAACACTATTTTCATTTTAATTGTTTTTTATGATTGCTTATTGGGGCAGCACGGTGGCACAACTGGCAGAGCTGCTGCCTCTCAGCCAGCAGGTGACCCTGGTTCAAATCCCAGTCTGGGGGGCCCTTTGGGTAGCGTTTGCATGTTCTCTCTGTGTCTGTGGGGGTTTTCTCCGGGTACTCCAGTTTCCTCCCACAGACCAAAAACATGCATGTTAGACTGAATGGTAACTCTAAATTGTCCCTAGGTGTGAGTGAGAGAGTGGATGGTTGTTTATCTCGTTTGTCTCTATGTGTCTCTGTGATGGACTGGAGACCTGTCCAGGGTGTACCCCGTCTCTCACACAGTGACTGATGGACATGGGCACCGGTGACCCCCGCGACCCAAAAAGGAAGAAGCAGGTATATAATGGATGTATGGTAGGCTACTTTATATGTTAACTGTCTAAAACAGGTCTCTCTTGAAAATGAGTCCTCGTGACTCAATGAGACTAACCTGTATAAATAAAGGTTAAATAAAAAAAAAAAGCTTCATAAATTGTGTTACTTTTATTATTCTGTTTAAAAATAACAATAAAGTATTTTATTTAGCTAAATTTATGTCTACCAACTAAATTGTTGTGGCTAAAGACATTACAAGTGATCTAATTTTGCATGAGCACATATCAGCCCTCCAGGCAGATCAATTTTCTGCCTGACCTCATCAGGTTTAAAGAGGTGACACTCTGCTCTCAGTCCATTAAACTCATTAAGAAATGAGTGAGAAATGCTGTGTGAGAAGGGAGTAATATGAGAGAGTCAGTGTGATAACTCTACTCTTCTTTGCTCTCTGGCTTGATCCTGTCAATCCATGTAAACTCAGATCTTATATAAATCTCTAAATTACTTCTAGCGTGAACAATGTTCTTTTTAACTCTGTGACTCAGCCACATTAACACCACCACAGGGAGGACTTTGCTTATGTGATCTTTAAATTATGCATCTACTACTACCACGATGAATGTAAAGTTGATGCACCATAAATATGAATATTGGTTTATTTTCATTGCAAAGATCCCAATAAAGGGTTCAGAAGTATTTATTATCAGTATGTTGACAGGCCTGATCGTATAGTTGGAGAATAAAAAAGGAGTTTATGTTCTGGAAGGGGTCCAGTTTGCCACAGTATAAACTTGCTAATGAGCAGATCCCGAAACCAACAACAATAAAACGTTTGATGAGCTTCTAAGGTTTAGGTACTTATCTCATGCAAAGTACTTGAAGTCAGCCCTAAAGCCTGCTTTACAATGCTAGTAAAAGTACTTCATCAGTAAATAGATCCACCTTGTTTTCTGATTTAATAGTTCCAAGTACATTTTCATGACTTTGTGATTCAAATTTACCTAGTAGGATATTTTTACTCTCATCATTCCTTCTTTTCCTTTTATTCATCCATCCATCCATCCATTTTATTCAGCTTATCCGGGGTCGGGTCACGGGGGCAGCAGCCTAAGTAGGGAGGCCCAGACTTCCCTCTCCACAGCCATTTGGGCCAGCTCTTCCGGGGGAATCCCGAGGCGTTCCCAGGCCAGCCGAGAAACATAGTCCCTCCAGTGTGTCCTGGGTCTTCCTCTGAGCCTCCTTCCGGTGGGACGTGTCCGGAACACCTCGCCAGGGAGGCGTCCAGAAGGCATCCTAAACAGATGCCCAAGCCACCTCAACTGGCTCATCTCGATGTGGAGAAGCAGCGGCTCTACTCTGAGTCCCTCCCAGATGATCGAGCTTCTCACCCTATCTCTAAGGGAGAGCCCAGACACCCTGCGGAGAAAACTCATTTAGGCCGCTTGTATCCAAGATCTCATTCTTTCGGTCACAACTCAAAGCTCGTGACCATAGATGAGGGTAGGAACGTAGATCTATCGGTAAATTGAGAGCTTCGCCTTTTGAATCAGCTCTCTCTTCACCACGACAGACCTGTACAGTGCCTGCTTCACTGCAGACGCTGCACCTATCCGCCTATTGATCTCGCGCTCCATTTTTCCCTCATTCGTGAACAAGACCCCAAGATACTTGAACTCCTCCACTTGGGGTATAGGACCTCCTCCCTGACCCAGAGAGGGCACTCTACCCTTTTCCAGCTCAAGACCATGGCCTCGGATTTGGAGGAACTGGTCTTCATCCCGGCCGTGTCGCATTCGGCTGCAAACAGCTCCAGCGAAAGCTGTAGATCACGATCTGATTAAGCCAATTAGACCACATCATCTGCAAAAAGCAGAGACACAATCCTAAGGCCACCAAAACGGATCCCCTCAACACCTTGGCTGCGCCTAGAAATTTTGTCCATAAAAGTTATGAACAGAATCGGTGACAAAGGGCAACCTTGGCAGAGTCCAACTCTCACCGGGAACAAGCCCGACTTACTGCCGGTGATGCGGACCAGGCTCTGACACCGGTCATACAGGGACCTAACAGCCCGTATCAAAGGGCCCGGTACCCCATACTCCCAGAGTACCTCCCACAGGGTTCCCCGAGGGACGCGGTCGAACGCCTTCTCCAAGTCCACAAAGCACATGTAGACCGGTTGGGCAAACTCCCACGCACCCTCCAGGACCCTGCTGAGAGTGTAGAGCTGGTCCAGTGTTCCACGGCCAGGACGAAAACCGCACTGCTCCTCCTGAATCCGAGGTTCGACTATCCGACAGACCCTCCTCTCCAGAACCCCCGAATAGACCTTACCAGGGAGGCTTAAGAGTGTGATTCCCCTGTAGTTGGAACACACTCTACGGTCCCCCTTTTTGAATAGGGGACCACCACCCCGGTCTGCCAATCCAGGGGAACTTCCCCCGATGTCCATGCGATATTGCAGAGTCGCGTAAGCCAACACAACACTACAACATCCAGAGCCTTAAGGAACTCCGGGCGAATCTCATCCACCCCTGGGGCCCTGCCACCGAGGAACTTTTTAACCACCTCGTTGACCTCAGCACCAGAGATTGGAGGGCTCGACCCAGAGTCCCCAGGCTCCACTTCCTCAGTGGAAGACGTGCCGGAAGGATTGAGGAAGTCTTCAAAGTTTTCCCCCCACCATTCTTTTCCTTTTATTCATCTCCATTAATAGTTACCTTTAAACTATTTTAACAAATTAAAATATGAAACTACAATAATAGTTTCAGGAAAAAATATACCTTACTTCACATATTCCAATATGCACAACAGTGGGATATATTGTACCTTCCATTTGCTATAAATTTGCTCAAGAGCTCTGGTTTCCTTAAATTTAGTTTGTCCATCTGTGAGTTAGATGTTTAATTTGTAACTACATTGTTGTTCCCCATCGCAAAGCAACAAGGGAGATTGTAAATACCCTTTGTCTCTCTATCCATGCTTGTGGTGAGCATGATAACTAGGTAATAAAGAGTAAGGTACAGACTTCCATTTTGATGTGTGGTTACATCTAGATGTTAGAAAGGTTCCTTTCAAAAAGTGGGTATCCACTTCAAAATTCAAGATGGCTGCCAACATATATAAATATATGTAAACTCTGAAAGTTGGGTAACTTGAAAAATAAGCAATGTGCCGAGTTCCATTTTGTTGTGTGGGTGCATCCAGGCGTAAGAAATTTCACTGTCAAAAATAGGGTTGTCAAGTGAAAATCCAAAATGACCACTGTTGTATAACCCAGTGGTCCAATTTTGGCTATGTCACCTCATAAAAACTGGACAGTTCTTTACAAAGACAGCCCTCTGCATGCATGCAGGCAGGCAGTCGTCACTTCACAGACCCAGAACAGACCAAAATTGGTAGAGTCAAACTCTCCATTTTCTCTCAGATCTGTCACCTAAGCACAGCACCCATGTGGGGTTAACTATCACCCACCCTGAGCATGAACTGAACTTCAATGTCACATCACATTTCCCAACACATGGCAATGTCCTGAAGTCTGCATTGCTTTGCAGAGGCTTTGGGGTCAATTTTCAGGTTCTAGTGTTTGTTGGAGCCAGAACATCCTACATCTGCAACCCTGAATCAGAGGTTTTCCAAAGATTCTCTTAAAAAGTACAAACAGAAAATAAGGTATTAAAAACAGCTTTGAATAAATGTTTCTCTTAACTGCACACATTTTCAAAACAGTCTGGACTTTTGCATGAATGATCATACTTTGTCTCTCAGTTGCAAAATTGAATCTAAAGGAAATGAAAAAATGTCTAAAACCATAAAGGATCAATTTGGCAATCGAGGTCTGTGTAAGACCTCCCCCTTCGTCACCATTTCAACTGTGTCAGGGTTCCTCAGGAAAAGGCAAGGAGGGAAATTAACTCTCATAAAAAAAAAATTTTAAAATGTCTTTCATATGTTCAAGAAAAAAAAACACAATAAATTAAAATAAAAATGAACATAAACAACTTATAATTTCCTCTCTTTTTAGAAAATATTTAAAAATTACAGGTGCTGAAAAGGTTCAAGATTTACAGATCAATAGTGAACAGGCTTATCAAGCATTGGTAGAAGAAAAACTATTTTTGTTTGAAACAATAGGACATGGCAGCATGGTGGCGCAACTGGTAGAGCTGGTGCCTCTCAGCGAGCAGGTCCCTGGTTCAAGTCCCGGTCCGGAGGGCCTTTCTGGGTGGAGTGTGCATGTTCTCTCCGTGCATGCGTGGGTTTTCTCCAGGTACTCCGGTTTCCTCCCACAGACCAAAAACATGCATGTTAGGCTGATTGGTAACTCTAAATTGTCCCTAGGTGTGAGTGAGAGAGTGAATGGTTGTTTGTCTCGTTTGTCTCTATGTGTCCCTGTGATGGACTGGAGACCTGTCCAGGGTGTCCCCCGCCTCTCACACAGTGACCCCAGTGACCTGAAAAGGAAGAAGCGGGTAAAAATGATGGATAGATGGATGTTTCTATATTGATTCTTGTCATTTTGATTGGACCACAATTGAAATTGGTGTTATCACTTTCTTGTGTTAGCTGTAGCTTATACAGTATATGTATGAATTATATTTACTAAATAAGCCAAACCAAAAATAATAGTAATAATAATTCTATGATCAACAAGAAGGTGTAGCACCCTTTTCAGGGGTAACAACCATAAGTTGGCATTCATGAGCATTAGCATCAGATGGAAATGGGTTACACTTGGTCTGCATTTTGCTCAAAAATATCCGATGTACATTGAAATTGGCTTTTTTTTGTGCAATAAAATGGCAAGGTAACAATAAAAATAAACAATATGTAAATTTAAACTTTGTTGGATTAAAACTTTTACATTTTAATGGAAAGTGGCATTAGCTTATAGCATGCTAACAGCTAATGAACTAGACTTAATGCTCAGGAACCCCCCATAAGGCTCAAGAAACACTGTTTGCCTTATGATTACTTCACAAAGCAAAACTTCTTATTTGTTCATCTACATAAATTATCTGGACAGTCAACAGAGCAAAACGCTCCTACGTCAAAACATAATCTAACTTTGAATAAATGTTTTATTATTAATAATAATTAATATATAATTATTAATAATTTTTATTATTATTTTCTAGCCTACAGTTATAATGTTAAAAATCTTGGTGCTATTTTTGATCAGGACATGTCTTTTATCCCCCACATTAAAAAAACATTACTAGAACCACCTTCTCCCACCTGCGTAATATCACTAAAATTAAAAACATCTTATCTAGAAATGATGCAGATGTAAGGGTTCTGGGTTTTGTTCTGTCTTTCTCTGTTTCCTCATGTTTTCATTCACCTCAGTGTTTTCCCTCCTCCTTGTGTTCAGCCCTTGTCTCACCTGTGTTCATTGTTAATCACTGCAGGTGTCTGTTGTTTGTCCCAATCAGTGTTGTGTATTTATTCAGCTCCATGGTGTCTTGTTTTTGTCTCCAGATTATCCTTATGGTGTGTACTGCCTTCCTTCCTGTTCATCCTGTAAGTAAGCTGCCTGTCTGCCTTTTGATTTGTTTCTGAAAATAAAATATTTGTTTAACTTTTACTCTCGAGTCTGCTGTCATCCTTCTGCACATGGGTTCAACACTCCAGATGGCAGAATCTGACAGAATCTGGAGACCCTACTGAACCCAGCAGGAGGATGATCACCTTGTTTGAATTCCTGGCGCAAGAGGCAGGCAAGACTGCCCAACGAAATGAGAAGAAGGCACAGTTTTGTGAGACCCGCCTGGCCTTCAGACCTGGGTCTTCGGCGTCTCCATCTCTCCTCCCCTCACTACCGTGCCCCACTGCTAAACCTCACCGTCCACCTCCTGCCCGAGACCAGCACAGTGAAGAGAGCTTTTCAGACAGTTGGGCAGCCTAGCCCTCAGCTGCCAGAGGAACGACAGAAAATTTTGGGAGGGAGTTACCCGTATCCGCCAGAGGAGCAGTCCAGCTTTCACTCACCGGAGGAGTGAGGGGAGAGTTTGCTGGGGGAGAGTTACCAGTTCTTGTCAGAGGAGCAGTCCAGCCCTCCCTTGCTGGAGGAGCTGGAGCTGTGCCCCGACTCACCGGTGGGGTGATGGACGTCGTTCATCTGTCCTGTGAGGGGGTCCAGGTGGACTCTACCAGAGTCCACAACCATGGTCTGTCTGCCGATGTCTTTGTCCCTGGCTCATCTGCTGAGGTCCTCGTCCTTGGCTTGTCCGCCAAGGTCTTTGCCTGTGGTCCATCTGCTGAGGTCCATCTGCTGAGGTGCTCATCTGCCCGAGTTCAGGAGGGCTCAGGGGCACACCACTATTGCCCATGAATGGACGGTCTCCTGGCCGCCCATCAGAACTTGAGCATGAAGATGGACGGTCAGGAGACTGTCCACCTTGACTCTAGGTTGGGTTCCTGGGTGTGGTAGTTTTGTGTTTAGAGTTCCCCAGGTTTGCCTGTTGTTGTTGGTTTTTTTTGGGGTCCTCGTGCTCTTCTGTGTTTTCTTGTCCTGGTCCTTCCTGTTTTTGTCCCGCCTACCACCCAAGTGGATGTAGCCTCATCCTTGGGATGTCAGGGGCCATCCCTTGAGTGGGAGATACTGTAGGTGTTCTGGGTTTTGTTCTGTCTTTCTCTGTTTCCTCATGTTTTCATGCACCTCAGTGTTTTCCCTCCTTCATGTGTTCAATCCTTGTCTCACATGTGTTTAATGTTAATCACTGCAGGTGTCTTGTTTGTCCCATCAGTGTTGTGTATATATTCAGCTCCATGGTGTCTTGTCTTTGTCTCCAGATTATCCTTATATTGTTGGTTTTCAACCAGTTTGACAAGACTGTCAACAAGGAAGAGGGCCAGCAATGGGGGAGGGACGTACCAAAGAGACCATCTCTTCTTCAAGCAGAACTGGTTTGTTCCACTTTGGAGTAAGCTTTTGGAGGAAGAATCAGTTTTGTTGTGTGTTTCCTTGACTGATGAAGCCTTCCGGATTGAAGGCAAAACGTTTCAGCACAAAAAAAAGAAACTGTCCAGATGACCTGACTGAAAAATGTTTAATTTTATACCTGGATTATTGAGCATGGACTTTGTTCTTATAGTGTTGTGTTCTGCCTTCCGTCCTGTTCACCCTGTAAATAAGCGCCCCATATGCCTTTTGCTTTGTTTCAGAAAAATACACATTTGTTTAATTTTTACTGTTGAGTCTGCTGTCATACTCCTGCACGTAGGTTCAACACTGCAGACGGCAGAACCTGACAGCAGAAAAACGGGTTCAGGCATTTGTCATGTCTAGACTGTACTACAGCAATGGTTTGTTTTCTGGGTGTCCACATACTTCTTTAAAAAGTCTTCAGTTGATACAAAATGCTGCTGCCAGAGTCTTAACTGGAGTTAGTAGTAGAGATCATATCTCTCCAGTGGCTCCCTGTCAAATTCAGAATTTAATTCAAAATCTTACTTCTAACCTACAAAGCTCTCAACAACCTAGCTCCATCTTATATTACAGATCTTATTGTTCCATATTTTCCTAACAGAGCACTTTGCTCTCAAACTGTAGGCTTACTTGCAGTTCCTAGAGTTTCCAAAAGCAGAATGGGAGGAAGATATTTCAGTTATCAGGCTCCTCTCTTGTGGAACCAACTTCCAGTTTCTGTCCATGAGGCTGACACATTGTCCAGTCTTAAGACTGGGCTTAAGACCTTCCTTGTTGATCAATCCTATAATTAGGGTTGCTTGTTGTGCTGCCATATGCTTAGACTACTGGAGGACAAATTGACCTCATTTCCTTAAATGAATTGTTAAATTTGAATAATTTTCATTTGATATTATTTCTATCTTAACATGTGATTCTTGCCCTGCCATTGTGTATCTGTTCCTATCAAATTCAGCCGGTCGAAGCAGATGGCCGCTTGTCCTGAGCCTGGTTCTGCTAAAGGTTTCTCCCTCATGGAGTTTTTCCTTCCCACTGTCGCCTTCATGCTTGCTCAAGATGAGAGTTCTGTGATGGAGTTAAACTCAAAGCAGTCTACTCCTCAGATAAATAGTGTTAAATTATTATTTTGTATATATGAATGTTTCTGTTCAGTGCCCTGAGACGACTTCTGTTGTGATGTGGGGCAATATAAATAAACTGAATTTAATATAATTTAATTTTTTTTCACCAGCTATAAGCGCACCTTCAAGATTAATTTAATCACATAAAGAAATATTAGCAACAACTGAGTTGTTGCTACTAAGGAAGGTTCATGAAGCTTTTAAATCAGAGTTGACTTAACTTTTCACACAGTCTTTTTATTCTGTCTTCATTTTTGGTTATTAAACAATAACATGAGGGAATCTGTATCGTTTTGCACACTAGAGGTGAGATTTGAGTCCTTTTAGAACTTGATAAAGACAAGGAACCTCATGTATGTAAGAATCAGCAGCTTTCTAATTGAAATATTGTGCAAGGACAAAATGCAAAACAAGTGTGCACAGACAAATATTGAAATTTGTCAAAACGTGCACTTAGGCTGCATGTTTCTGCACAGCTTTCCTTTTACACATCCTGAAAATTGAGCGTATGTGAGACACCTCCCCTAACGCAGTTGATGGAGTTATGTGCTGCAGGTGTTCTCCTCTCTGCATGACCAAAAACAATGTCTAGACAAAAAAAGATGAGAAATTGAATGGAATGTGAGTCAAATATATCCCTTAATAAGTACTGAGATGTAAAAATTTCAAGAACAATATTGTTGTAGTATTTTTTTAATACTCTATCCACTGTTGTCAATATCTGTTCAAACATATTAAGCGTCTGTTTACAGTGTGACAAAACTAATGGACAAAATTAACAGGTTACAACCAGCAAAACTACCAACTTTACATTTTTTTATGGACAAAAAGAAGAATCTCACATGCTGTTACACATCACCATACAGACAAATGTTTGCATTCACCTGCTGGAAACTTGGTTTGAGCTGTAAATCTGGGGAAAATAAATGAAGGGAAACACCATCCATGTGTTGACGTTGAGATAAGGCTGCTGTCTCTCCACAGGCACTTCTGTTGGCATTCTCTTGCTGCACAGATGCATTAGCACCGATAACAATATCCTCTCATGTTCTCCTACACATCAGGTGAGCCTGTCCTTCTGCAGTCAATTTGTCTCAGTGCTCTGAGCTTCCTTGCGAGGTATCTTGTGTTGTAGAAGAAGTCTTCAGATTAGGTAAACACCCTGCTTCTGTTTTATTTTCTTCCAGAGAACAAAGGATCTCATTTGGGTTCAACATGAAGTCGATTCCACCTGTAGGAAAGATTTGCTCAAGAAGCAAAGCAGAACTTGTGGAAATCATGAGTCAAAGTGTGAACTGACGCTCCAGTGTGGCAAGTTTAGTGAAAGATGTGGTTTTATCATGGAACCAAAACCCCCCAAAAGATTTGTCTGGTGAACGGAAAAAAAAGAATAGAAAATCTGCTTTCTGGTCCTAGGTCGGCTGCTGTACCTCTGCACCATCTTGACCCCCTGAGAATATCCTGAATATCGTGAATATCTTGCACTAGAAACATTATGCATTACTTGCTTTCCCTGTTCAAAGACAGTCCAGAAAAACACTCATTTTGAAAACAACAAACATTAATTTTCCACATTCAAGATTCAAGGATTTGTATTGTCATTCACATCATGTGTGGTACATGAGGTGGAACAAAACTATGTGCATAGGGTCCCAGTTACATCCAACAAAACACCTACAGGCAGAACCTAAAACAATGGTTCTTAAGCCTTTCAGATACAGACACACACAAATGCCAGTGACAGAGGCTTGTAACCCTGAATATTGCTGCTTTAAATATTACTGTCAAGGAAATGTGTATTATTTGCTCTCACCATGCTCCAAAATTGTCACTGCTCTTTTATTGTTATTGTGAATGATATTAACATTTTCCATGGTCCTTATTCTATGTAATAATCAGTCTTGATGTGACAGGTCAGTAAAGGTACAACACCATACTGTAATTCTATTATTTATTCAACCTTTATTTAGACAGGTAATCCCAATGAGCCTCTCCTCAAGGTCTGATTGATATGATTACAGCGCCATCTTTCAGAGCCCTTGAGAGCTGCTGGCTTTCTAGATTCCTCCTGCTTCTGACTGCAGCTGGGGTCTGATAAGGCTAGACAGGGGCTGGGGGGGCTGGTGACTGGGAAGTTTCTAAAAAAACCTTTTTTTTTCTGTACAGGAAGTCAGAACATGTCAGAGCCTCAGAAAGCTGAAAACAATGAAAAATGTGAACTTGTAAATGTATTGATCATCTGTGATTGATGGCTGTTCGCCAAAGCTTTGTAATAAATCTGCTGAAGTCTACACCTGGTTGTTTTGGGAATCTCTTTTTTTCCACAGCAATTTTGGTTCTGCAAGCAGGGTCCCTCGAGTGGCCGTCCGGACCCCCCAGTGAGATGTCTGATCAGCCTGTAATGGCAAAACCTTCAGCCTTCAACCTCAACCACAGGTTTTGCAGATAGACAAGGGTCTGACTGCAGGGGTCTGTGATGGTCAGTGCTGGAACCCAAATGGACTTTGATTCCAAACTGACCAGTTGAGACTTCATCAAAACCAGTAGTGGATAGATACGGGTTTAATTTGTTAACCGATTGATGCCGGAACACAAATAACACGCGGTGGTCTCTGGGTCCTCCCGCAGAAAATTTGGAATAAAAAGATACAATTTCCTGCATTTTGGTGTATTTTAACGAGTTGTAAACATTTGATGAAATTGATTAAAAACAGGTCTCTCTTGTAAATGAGTCCTCGAGGCTCAATGAGACTAACAACTTGTATAAATAAAGGTTGAATAGAACCTACGAACTATTTTAGAGAGAAACAACAACAAGCCAAGCAGCTCCGATTCTGTCAAGCATCCTAACCCCCCCACCACCACCACCACCAGACACACACAAACACGTCACTGTCCGACCCGAACTCTTCTCATCTGAATTCAGTCCTGCGCCAGCTGCCTGTGCGTTATTGCTCCTCCTGCTCCAATCACGATTACCACTGCTTTCAGGTGCTTCAATTCTTGGTTGTCTAAGAACAATCCATCTATCCATCCATCCATGCATCAGTCCATCCATCCATCCATTTATTTTATGAAAATAAATTGTCTTTTCGACATTTTGATTGCTGTTATTTTGACAAATTAGCACCATTGTTTAGAAATGTGATGTAATGTGAATAATACACGTCAAACATTTCTCTTGTTGTATATATTTTTTTACTGTAAGCGTTTTTTTAATTTGTGTCTGGAATGTATGCAGGAGTTCCGACATATCAGCAGTTGTGCGCGCGATCTGTAGAGCTGTCTGGAGATGCTCCTGTGCGTAAAACGTGCACTGTCTGAGGGTGCACAACTGAAGATGGATGAAGATGCTCATCCCTGCGGGACATGCGAGCTGCGCCTTTGCTGGGCAGGAGCGTATGCGCGAGCTGGTGTGTCTGCTGCAGCTGGAAAATCTGCTCCACAGATTGAGCAATGTCTCCTCTCATTGTATTTTGAATAAATAATCAAAATAAAAATGTGCAATGACTGTGGACTTTTAGGGGTGGAGATTTGAGTTGCCAGATCTGAGCAAACAGTTGCCGGAACACGCCCAGTCTAAATGAAAGAGTTCCCGGATCTTGTTCCGGCAGGATCCGGCTCAGATTAAGTACTGATATTGATAATTAAGAGGTTAGGTTTCACTGATGAGCAAAGGGATTCAGAGGGTACTGTTTGCATCAAGGCCATTGGACTGACTGGATGAAAGATTCCAGGTCAGAAAGGGTTAACATCCTGAAATGCTGGGGTTACTGACTTTATCTGAAGGGTCCGAAGAGGGGCCTTCGGTCGACAGGATTAAATTCTTGGTCAGAACTGCCTTGTCTGTTGAGGAAACAACAGGGGTGTTGAGTAAGACCAGGAAGTTGTCAGTCCCCAACAGTCCAACAGTCTAGGACGCAGTCCAGCGGTGTTTCATTGAAGTAGCCCTTTTGCCTTACTGATTCTGGTGAAAACAATGGATTGCTGACTGTCGTGGCAGGGAAAGACATAAGGGGAAGTTTACGACTGAAGGTTTCCTTAAGTGCTTGTGGCGAACAGAGTGGACTTACATTGCCACGTCTACATAACTAAAGAAATGCATGCATTCCCATCACAAGATATAGAGATCCCGTTCCTTGGGATATATCAAAGTGAAATGGTGGACAGGCAGTTAAATCCAAACAACTGATAGTCCCCCAACACACTCCACAGTAAACCTTATAAGAAAACATGTTGGTTAAAAGTGTGTGTGTGTATACTGAAAGGATGAGTGACTGTCAAAACAAAACCAGACTGAGACAAGACAGGTCAGGCAGAACTTTAACTGTTGAAAGTGGCGGACTGGGGTGTGAAAACTTCTTACAGTAGGTCATGGACTTAAGTTTCTGATAACTAGTACAAATATAGTTAAACACGTATAGATGTTGTTCTGACGCAGGGGCATTTCTTTGCTCTGTTGACTGTAAGATCATTTGCATGAATGGACAAACAAAAACCTTTATTCTAAACAGATGTGAGAATAGAAATGGCTCTATCAATTATCAAACTCGACTCGTCTATCATAATCAACTCTGCATTCCTCACAGCTTATAACATTCCAGTGGGTTGCATCTTGGACTTTAAATGGATTTCCAATGTGATCACACCTTCAGAAAATAATTCTAAATTTAAATCATGCTGAAACCACAATCCTCACATTGAAGCATTGCAGTGGCAGTGGCGTGCTGCGGGGATGTTTTGCATCAATAAGGAAAGAAAACCTGGTTGAACAAAAGTTGAATTAAGCATATAAATGGGAATTCTTGAGGGAAATCTGATGTAAATTAGACATGTATTTGTTTTCTGTGGGTTATTGTCTTGTTTATTTTACAATAAAATACTTAGCATAGTAAAAGTGGCAGCTATAGTATGTAAATTAATAAAAGATACAGTTCAAATTCCTTTTATCTTTCCAGGTTGTAAGACAACAAAACAGAGTAGCCCCAGGTGGGTTTCATCATTCACTGCAACCCACTGCTTGAATCAAGGTGCCAAAGGCCACTGCGAACCTCATTCACAGAAGCCCCCCGAGTTCAAACTGTAGGCTCATTTAGCTACACACAGTGCTCTTATAATAGATAGGGCAAAGTGATCACACAGTACAGATTTCTGGCTCTTTTTTAACACAGGAACTCACAGCAAGAGAGTTAGAGCCAATCAGAGATCCAGCTTCACATCTCCCATTATCAGGCCTCTGACTGGCTGATAAGACTGTTTTGGTTAACATGTACAGTATTTGTTTCGATAATATGGCTGTTTAAATGTCTAAATGAAGAAAGAGGATTTGATGGTTTACTTGTTGTTTATTCTCCTGTAGTGACCTAAATTCACAGCGGATAGCATTTCTCTTACCCAGTGGAAACTGTATGATTAGAATGATTAATCTGTCTTTGTCTAATCCTGCTGCGTGAGTGTTAGCATACAGCATCTATGGGGTTATCTGTTGCTCATCCTATTTCTAAGTGTAACACTGTCTGACTTAATACTTTAGGCACATGGATACCAGTGGAAACATTAAAATAGATTCTCAAGACTCAGTTGCCTCTACAGGTTCTCCTCTGTCTTGGCTAACATGTCCTTTGCTAATCCCCATGAAAAGCAATTGATCATGGACAAAGTAGTCTACAGACTAGTCCCCATTTCCTGGAGCTATGAACCAGTGCCATTGGGGCTTTAACTAACCTCACAGATACAACACTCCCAACCCTAAGCAATCTTTGGGATGAGCCAGAAAAATGCTGCTTCAGTGAGATTTTCTTGCTAGTTATGCCAAGTAGTACCCAGGCATTCAGGCAAGTATTAGCACTTCTTATAGACGGTGAAATGAATAAAATGAGAGGCAGGAGACTACACCACCAAACCTAGTAAAAAAGGGCACATACATTACATACATAGCGTAAATACCACTATCTTCCTTGCAGTCCACTAACTCTCACTTAATGCCAATCATTTGGCAAGAAGATGTAGTCCTTTGCTGCTTTTCCGTTTGTATTTGAAGAACCCCTTTCATCTCAGCTTTGCTACCATCACACAGCTTCCAGGTTTCCAGTTTCCTCTCCTCCAGAGATAGTAGCTACCCTAAAAGCCCCATCACTCTTCAGGTGATCGGCAATTCTAATGTGATGACAAGGCAAGTGGTAGAGCTATGATTCTTCTTTTTATTTTATTTTTCACCTGCAACAGCCTCAGTAAAGGTGAAAAAGGTTGTGTACAGCCAAGGATGTAGCAAAAAAAAAAAAAAAAAAAAACAGGGGTCCTGTCATACATGTTGTGTTTTTCCTTATGTTTACCTGTCATCCCTCAACATTTCTCCTCCTGAGTTCCAGAATTGTCGCACCTGTGTCTGATCCTAATCACCACAGGTGCCTTTCATTTCAGCTTGTTAGTGTCTGTATATATTCAGCCCCTTGGTGTCTTGTCAGTGTCTCTAGATTGTCCTTGTCAGGCTTCATGATCTGTTTGCCCTCGTGTCATCCTTTAAAGTAAGTTAGCTGCCCTGACAGTATTTTGTTTTGTTTGTTTATAATAAACATTTTACTTATTTTATCGAAGTCTCATTGTCTTCCTGCACGTGGGTTCCTACATGTTTTGGTCAGATCATGTCTGCCAGGGAGGCGTCCAGGAGGCATCCTAACCAGTTGCCCGAGCCACCTCCACTGGCTCCTCTCGATGTGAAGAAGCAGCGGCTTTACTCTTGAGTCCCTCCCGGATGACCGAGCTTCTCACCTTATCTCTAAGGGAGAGCCCAGACACCCTGCGGAGAAAACTCATTTCGGCCGCCTGTATCTGTGATCTTGTTCTTTTGGTCACAACCCAAAGTTCACGACCATAGATGAGAGTAGGAATGTAGATTGACCGGTAAATTGAGAGCTTCGCCTTTTGTCTCAGCTCTCTCATCACCACGACAGACCGGTACATCGCCTATTATTCTCTCGCTCCATTTTCCCCTCTTTCGTGAACAAGATCCCAAGATACTTAAACTCCTCTACTTGAGGCAGGACCTCCTCCATTTTGTTTGATGTTTCTGTTCATTTGATAATGTTTTTGAAAGTATTCTTACAGTTTATGCAGCAATATTAAATAGAACAATCTTTTACAGCTTTTGAGGAATTAGCCCCCAAATAAAATTGGCAAATGCCTGCAAATATCTAAATGTAAGTGTACAGTAATATTTACAGTGGTAATTACGTGTTTGCTGTATTTCCTTAAAACACGAGGGGGGGATAGGATTAACATCACAGTGCCCAAACAACCACATGGTGCAGCAGAACCTGGATGAATTGTTTACTCACTGTGCATCTAAACATTTGCCCCATTATTTTCTAGTATAATGGTTCACACTCTATGGCACACAGTGACTCTCCTCAATGCTGTTCTCTTTGAAATGCTTTAAAAAAACAAAAAAACTTTTCTGCCACTTGCTTCATGAGTGGACATTAACATTCCCTTGGCAGATCTCTGTTCATTTATGAAAATGCTACCACAAAAACAAAATTGTCTGACCATAATTTGCTCATGAGACTGTTTTAATATATTAAAATGATAAGTTAGAACTTTATTGATCCCACAGGAAATTGCTGAATTGAGGTTTGATTCAAATATTAGGTATCCATTTGAAGCCTTGAACTACTGCTTAAATGTTGCAGGAAACATTACTACAAAACATGATATATACATGTACTTTTTGATGGTAGGCTAACATTGATTCTTGTGTAATAAAAGTAGAAGATAAAAATGTAAAGACTGCATTTTGTGTGATTTTCAGCCATTCTTCTTTCGTCTTTTCCTCTCTTCAGGGGTCTACACAGCAAGTCATCCTCCTCCATCTCGCTCTGTCCTGTCCTCACTCCAACTACCTCCATGTCCTCTCTAACTGCATCCACATATGTCCTCTTTGTCTAATTCCTGGCAGCTACATTTCTAACAACCTTCTACCAATATAGCCATTGCCCCTCCTCTGGACATGTACAAACTAGGGATGCACCGATCCGCTTTATTTTATTTTTTTACTTCCGATTCAATCCCGATACCTAAATCTGGATATTGGCTGATACGATACCATTCCGATATCATCATCATTATTGATTTCATATGAGGCTGTAATAACTGTCTCTCTACAGGCAAGTGCAAGTTGTACAAATAAACTATATACATACATACATACATACATACATACACACACACACACACACACACACACACACACACACACACACACACACACACACACACACT
>NC_056498.1:11788468-11790935 GCF_014905685.2 Nematolebias whitei
AACTAGGGCATTAACAGAGTACTTGAGTAATCTACACATCGATTGCTAGGACATCTATCGATGTTAAAAATGTAAAGTCGAGTATCTGTAGTGACGTCATATCATGTGACCACCGTATGACCGTAGGGGGCGGTGTTTCACTGTTGCAGGTCACAGAGTATGGTGTATCACCGGGTCCTATCCACCGAAACAGAACCAGTTTCGGTTTAAGTTTCGTTTTTGACATGCTACATGTTTCTTTACGTTTGCAGTTTAATAATAATAATAACTAATGGTTTAGTTTTTCCTGTGACTTATTTGCAGTATGATAAATGGTAGGAGCATAATACACGCTCCCAATGTTTTGTTGGTCTTTTTTTTTTTGTAAATAATTACCGTTTTTTGCAGTTTTATTTATTTATTTATTTGTTTATCTTGAGATCTATGACGTCATCAAATACTCGAGTTCTACTCGGGTTTTATTATGTTAATGTCGAGTTTAAAAATTGTATACTTGTTCAACCCCTACATATAACACATAACTATAGTTATAACTACTGTTGTTATAACTATATGTTATAACTTCTGTTTGCAATAGTTTAGTCTTTGTTTGCTATGATCCTTTAAAAGTCCTATTTGTGACTGAACTTCTTGTTTACGGCCATACCACCCTGAACACCCCGGATGTCCGTCTGATCCAGCAGGGTCGGCCTGGTTATTACTTGGATGGGAGATCGCCTGGGAATACCAGGTGCTCTGTCATTTGGCACTTCTGATAAAACCACACCTGCGTTGTTCAAGCCAAGCCACTGTCAGTACTGGGGGCTAAGCAGACCTAAAGGTCAGATTCCAGTATCACCCTTGTATTGGTTTTAGTTGTTTTGTTTAATCAAGAAACTCAGACATGTTGGAGAAACAAAGTGACACCTGAAATAAACTTTGCAGCAGAAATGTATTTTCTTCCAGCTGGTGGAAAGGGACCGATAAGACTTCAGAAGTCATTAAGAGACGTGTTTGTTTTCCGTGTATATGGAACCACATTACACAGCAGAGGTGATAACAGGAGCCGTCACACAATCTGGGCTCCAAATGACACTGAAGTCAGAAACTACGCAGCAACAAGAACGCAGAACAACAAATTGAGGACCGCACAGCACACAATTTTCCAACGTTCAAATCCATTCTGGAGGATATCCATCGCATTTTTATCATGTTTACTTCATAACTGAGCGTTAACAATGTCTTTATAGCTTCCAGAGCTTTGTTTGACTGCAAACATCAAAGCATTTCAGTGTATTTTGAAAAAAAAAAAAAAAACATCTCCTCACATTCAACCGTATGGATAAAGCAGACAGACTCGTGTTAAATCTGATTCTGCATTCACAATTTTGTTTTACTGTTTTTTGTGTATGATTTTTGCCGTCGAACTAAGGTGTTACTTCTGTACTCTTTATTTCCTGATTCAGCCATTCATATATCTAAATATTCAGCTCACTTTGCAGCATTTGTCTCACTTTGGAGACAAATGCTGCAAATTTTTGGTTTTACGTTTAAGAATTTTTTCAAGGTGCTTTTCAGAATATTCATTTTATTTACAAATATATATTTTTTTCCATTTAGAAAAACATGGAGATTTATTCAGTTCCGTCAAAAATGTTGTTTTTTAAATCTGCTTCAACTATTGCCTCTATTTTCATCTCGTGAAACTAATAATATCTTGTGCTTCTACTACGTTTTAGATGCTGTTAAACTACTTTAAGATTTTAACTATATATATATATATATATATATATATATATATATATATATACATGTATATAGTAGTCACTTGCTATTTCGTGGTTCGTTTTTCGTGCATTCAGTATATCACATTTTTTCAAAGTAAGATTGGTCATGACACAATTGGCTGATCGATGGATGAGCCATGGATTGTTTAACTAAAATAAATTATTTTAAATGATTTTGCACCATGTGTGCAGCCCACAAGTGCAGGGGGAAGCTCCCTCCTGCAGCTGATCTCCTTCTCTGTCACACACACACGCATTTCTCCTGCTGCAGCTTTGTGAAGGTTGCTGTCCAGATGCACCAATCGACATTTGTCTTCCAACTTAAAATTCAAAGTATGTCACATTGTAAAATTGCCATAGCCACAAAATATAAAAGTGTTAAAAGTTATTTTTAATTATTTTAGAACTTCTATGTTCAGTTGTCGATGTGTAATTGATCAAGAAGAACATTTCTGCTCCGTGCTGCAGAGCTGAAGCTGTGTGACATTCCTTTGATGTCCTGCTGCAATTATCTTCTCTACAATTTAAGTTTAAATACATTTAAATAAACAATAAATAAATACATTTTAAATAAACAATCCATGCTGTATGGATTGTTTATTTAAAATGTTACAGTATTTAAACTGTTTATTTAAGGAGGGAGTAACAGGTGAAGAGTGTGATTGCAGCCTGGCACATGTCATGACAAAGTTTACTGAACT
>NC_056498.1:11791035-11791934 GCF_014905685.2 Nematolebias whitei
AACATTGTGAGTTGGATAATGTAAAAGAAAAGCAATGTGCCAACGTCCATTTTGGTGTGAGACTGCATCAAGGCATACAAAAAGTCACTATTAAAAATCAGGTTGCCACGTCAAAATCCAAGATGGCTCCCACTATTTATATATGTAAATTGGTCACCCTATCATTTGAAGAAACTATGCTTTCTAGTTTTGATGTTGCTTAAATGTATAGTTTCCTCAAATCATTGAGGTGAACAAAGAATAATCTATGATGGCTATGGGCACCATTGGCTGCCTTGTGGCTCCGCCCATGCCCCTGGAGGTGAGTAAAATTGCTCCCTCAGTCCACCAGGATCCATCACTATGAGCTGCCTCAGACAAGCAATAAAATAAAATAAACCCTACCTCTCTTTTTATACAAAGTGCAACTCTTACCCAATAGAACATCTTGCACCAAAAACGTTAAGATTTACTTATCTTCGCAGTTCAACCCATGCCCAGAAAATCACATGAAAACTACATTCGCAATTAAAATTCTCAAGACTGTTGACATCAGTGTACTAGTATCAGCATTTCACAAAGAGCAATAAACTTATTAAGCAGCTTTTTAATGAAAAAAAAAAGGTCAGTTTATTAATGAATAGGAATAATAAAATAAACAAAAACAAGCCTGTTAATAGTTGCTTTAAAGCTCATCCTGTAATTTATGATGTGCTCTTGAAAACTGTAACATGTTACTCTGCACTTTTCCACCAAACTAAGCTTTACCTTTATCTGTTTAGACAAGGGCAAGACACGGGTGAAAATATAGAACAAAACTGTCCATCTGTCATGTTTTCTTTTATTTTGCTGATCACTGCTTTATTCTGCCGTTCTCTCTCTCTCTCTCTCTCTCTCTCTCTCTCTCTCTCTCTCTCTCT
>NC_056498.1:11791944-11796933 GCF_014905685.2 Nematolebias whitei
CTCTCTCTCTCTCTCTCTCTCTCTCTCTCTCTCTCTCTCTCTCTCTCAATCTATCTCTTTATCTTTTGCACTCTGAGTTCCGTAGTTAGTGGATCACTGTGAAATGCCAGCTGTCGGAGTGACAGACGCAGTGTCACCTCTGTGCACCACATCACTAAGGTGACAAGCCGTCAGCATGTGCATGGGTGGATGGATGAAAGAGTCGGACAGAGAATGTAGGTGTTTGGAGAAGATGAACTGGCGGAGGGTTTTGCACAACACTTTTTTTTTTTCGTGAATGTGCAAGTTGAATCAAAATTGTAATTTTAGGATGAAACAGAAGTATACTCTGGAGCTAAATGCAAAGATGTGTCCTGTGGAAATGTGGATTTATTGTACGTGAACGTGTGACTGACATTAGGGCAGAAGCAGCAGCCTGCAGTGAAAGCAGGAAAGGTCACAACAGAAGCAGACAGGGGGAGTTAGATAAAGGGAGGAACAGCGCCTGGTTGAAGGGCAGCAGCACTAGAGGAATAAGGAGGCACAACTGATAAAGAGATGAAACACTGTGATGAAGAAACAGGCTGGCTTTGTTAGAAAGCATGCATTAAAGGACATAGTACAAAAAAGGACAAAAAAGGGAAATGCAGAGCAGAAGGTTAGGAGTGAACTCAACTTGACTCTATGCTTAACAAACATGTTTCAGCTGGTTACAGGCTTATAGTATTTAATATTTGGATCAGCAGAAATGCATTGATTTGAATAGTATTCATTCATTATTATAAATTCATTATTATTCTGGAAATTTGGGTGAAGCATCTTAATTTGAGGAAACATATTTTGTATAGAGGTTAACAGTGCCAGTCATGCCAGAACATCATTGCCAGTTTTGAATACTGTACACTTTTGGTAAAAACTTGTCTAGTGGTTTGCTGGCTTATGTTCATGAAATGAGACATTGTTCTACAAACCCCACTGAATCAGATCAACATCGTTCAACATGATGGACTTGGGTATGAAAATGATGAAGGAAGTTCAGCAGTCAAACAGCCCTCCAGCCACCCTGACAGAGTTTAGAGTGTGCTGTCAAAGTGTTTTTACATGTTGCACGCAGAGAAATTAAGAAGCACTTTGACTTAATTCCCAGTTCAACTGACCATACATCTGTTTTAAATTTAATTTTAAATTGTGATTTACAGGAACAGCTCTAAATTGGTTTAAATCATATTTATCTGATATATTCCAATTTGTAAATGTAAATAATGAATCTTCATCATAAACCAAAGTTAGTCATGGAGTTCCTCAAGGTTCAGTGATTGGACAAATACTCTTTACTTTATATATGCTTCCATTAGGTTAATGTATTAAATAGCATGGGATAAATTTTCATTGTTATGCTGATGATGCACAGCTGTATTTGTCCAATGAATCCAATCAGTTACTTAGACTACAAGCATGTTGTAAAGACATAAAAACCTGGATGACCTTTAATTTTCTGCTGTTGAACACAGACATGACTGAGGTTTTCGTGTTTTGAGCTGAGCATTTTAGGAATAAATTTTTCAGTCTTTCGCCCTCCTTAGATGACATTAATCTGTCCTCCAGCTCTAATGTTAAAAAAAATCTTGGTGTTATTTTTTATCAGGACATGTCTTTTATCTGCCACATTAAAAACGTTACTAGAACTGCCTTTTTCCTCCTGCGTAATATCACTAAAATTACAAACATCTTGTCTAAAAATGATGCAGAAAAACTGGTTCATGCATGTGTCATGTGTGGACTGGACTATTGCACTGGTTTATTATGTGGGTGTCCAAATACTTCTTTAAAATGTCTTCAGTTAATCCAAAATGCTAATGCCAGAGTCTTAACTGGAGTTAGTAGGAGATATCATATCTCTCCAGTTTTAGCTTTTCTCCATTGTCTCCCTGTCAAATCCAGATCTGAATTCAAAATCTGACTTCTAACCTACAAAGCTCTCAACAACCTAGCTCCATCTTATATTCAAGATGTTATTGTTCCATATTTTCCTAACAGAGCACTTTGCTCTCACACTGCAGGCTTACTTGCAGTTTCCAAAAGCAGAATGGGAGGAAGATTTTTCAGTTATCAGGCTCCTCTCTTGTGGAACCAACTTCCAGTTTCTGTCCATGAGGCTGACACATTGTCCAGTTTTAAGACTGGACTTAAGACTTTCCTTGTTGATAAATCCTATAGGTATGGCTGGATTGTTATGCTGCTCTAGACTTAGACTACTGAGGACAAATTGACCTCATTTCCTTAAATGAATTGTTAAAATGGAATAGTTTTCATTTGATACTATTTCTATATTTACATGTGATTCTTGACCTGTCATTGTGTATCTGTTCCTCTCAAACCCAGCCAGTCGAAGCAGATGGCCGCTTGTCCTGAGCCTGGTTCTGCTAAAGGTTTCTTCCTCGTGGAGTTTTTCCTTTCCACTGTTGCCTTCATGCTTGCTCAAGATGAGAGTTCTGTGATGGAGTTAAATTCAAATGGAGTTCATTCAGATGGAGTCTGCTCCTCAGATAAATAATGTTAACTTATTTTTTTATATGAATGTTTTTTGTTAACTTGTTATATACATTAATGTTTTTGTTCAGTGTCCTGAGATAACTTCTGTTGTGACTTGGCACTATATAAATAAACTGAATTGAATTTTGATGGTTCCCCTCATGACCATTTTATGTGCCTCTCTCCTGATACTGCAGCCAGTGGCATGGCATCTGCCTGCCTTTCTCTGTTTCCACCTGTGTAAAACAGTAACAACGGATGTGAAGGAATTTGGGTGCTATCCCTCTACCAGATAACTTTGTGGGTACAGTAGAAAGATATTTAGTGAAAATGGAATGTTTGCATTAGATTGATGCTGTCATTAACATGTTTAATTAATAGATGACTCCAAGTGGCAGACTGAGAAAATGACTAAGACAGAAGAACAAAAGTGTCTTTATTTACAGGAGCAGATTTTTGGGCTGTAAAGGAAGAACAAAGACACAAGGTGAGTATCTGGAAGATTCTTTGGGTAATAAATCATTTAGAGGTGGAGTGAGTTTATCTTACTGAAAATGTCTTTCTTGTAGCTGGAGCCAGAGGGGAGAGTTGTGAGGTCCTAGTTTCCAGGAGGTCCTTAGTCACAGAAAGAGGTGAATACTGTTGGAGGGGGGAGCAGGTTGTTTAGAGAGTGAAGAATTGTTCTTCAGGCTGAATGCTTTGGTTACACATCAGATACAATCAGAATGAGTTGAGGTCTCAAGGAGCAAGGAGGCCTTGGACGGCTAGAAGAGTCCAGGACTCGGAAGTCTCTGCAGGGGATCATAAATAAAGGCTATTAGAGTCAAAATGTCAGGACACAGTTTAGTTGCTGTCCATTACCTTTACTATATGTAGGATAATGTCCCAGTGCTGAAGCAGTGTCTGACAGAGGTTTTTATGCTCCTGCAGAGCGATCCCCCAAATCAGGATCAGCACGGTGAGGAGTGGTGGCTGATTGGGATCGGCTGCAGCTGTGGGGGAAATTGTGTGGCAGGCAGAACCTAGAACTACCACAGTCATATTCAAATGTATCATGTGAGCCTGATCAAAAACAACAAAACCACACAACAGTTTGATCACAGGCACGCCTTATAGACTTATACACACATAAGCCCCAATGCTGTTATTGTAAAATATCTGGCCCACTGTTGGAGGATGTAGCAGCAAAACAGTGACTCTGATGATGAGCTTGAAGTTTCTCACTAAGATAAGCGCCATTATTTGGATGGTCATAAACCTTTCTTTTTTTTAAATGTAGGTCATGTTACCTTATGATATAACTTCAAGTCAGTTGCTTTATTATATATAACCTAAAGGCACCCTCTTTTATGCTTCCATCCAAAAGTTGCCAAAAAAAAGCATATGCTATAATCTGACGGAAAATGACAGCACAGTTATCAGTAGGGGTGTAACAATCCATAAATTTACATCGATATATCGATTAAATGATTAATGATTCAATTACACCGTGGCAAAACTAAAACATCGATTCATATTGTCATCTTTAAAATATGCTTTTATTTTGAAATTCCCAAGGCACGTATGTGTCACCATTTCCGTGCGCGGCTGCGCTCTGCGGCCGCCTCAGCAACATGGCAGAAGAGGCAGAAAACGCAGATAATGAAATTCACTTTCCTGCTGGATTTAAATCAACACTGTGGAAATATTTTGGATTCTGACAGAATGACGGCTCAACAGACAAAACTCATGCTGTATGCAGCAGGTGCCAGTGTAAGTTAAAATACTCGGGAAACACAACAAATTTGGCCGTTCACCTGAAGAAGAAACACGGTATTGATAGCCAAGTTATCAATATCTCAATATCTATTTTTGTTTCTTTATAACTGAAAGGTAAGCAGGGCACTTTTAAGTTAACTGGTTTAAAAATGCACTTAAACATGAGAAATGTGAGACTATACTGAACAGGTCATTTATTTTTATTATTTCATTAATTAAGAAAATGTTTTTTTATTTAAATGCCTGGTGCCTGTAATAACAGAAATAAATTGGTTAAATCATATTTGAATTGTTTTTGTAAATTTATTTATATGTAAATGAGATAGGCATTTGATATTGCAATATATTGATCGCAGACATGTGAATCAAATCGTATCGTGACAGACTTTGTGATATCGAGAAAAATCATATTGTCATACAAACAAATCAATATAATATTGTATCGTGATACAGCTGGTGATTTACACTCCTAGACATCAGTCAGGATTTACAGTCCATGGAGAGTGGGTGGGCAGGTAGCATTTAGAAGGAGAATGAATGCCTTAACACTCAAAGCCCTACTGTGAGCTTTAAGAAGAATTCCAGTAGCAACATCTCAACCAGATATGTTGTGCCGAACTTGGTAAAATGCATTGAAATGTATATCCTGATGCATGCTCAATAATCCAGGTAGAAAAATCTAAAAAAGTTAAATCTGGTCCTCTGGACATTCAAAAAAAA
>NC_056498.1:11797033-11799961 GCF_014905685.2 Nematolebias whitei
TCCAAGATTGTTGTCTTTATTTAGTTTACTTAGTGATATTTTGAAATATGTTGGGGAATCTTTCACTACCTTAATGCTCATATTTGGTTTTTCCTATGGTAAAAAGAAAAAGAAGAAAGGGCGTTTATTGAATTTTATTTTTGGGCAAGCAAAACTGGCAATATATCTAAGCAGAAAAGAAAAGATTAATGGAAGTCAGAGTTGTGACTGTTTGCTTTTCTTTAAGAGTATGTTGAAAGCAAGACTTATGATGGAATTTAAGTATTGTTCAAAAATGAACGAACTGGAAATGTTTAAAGACAAGTGGGACTATAAGTGCTTTTTATTCACTGTTAATGATTCTGAATTTTATATTGCAGATGTACTGAAATAAGCTTATTGTGAAACAATAATGGAATAAACAACTTTTTAAAATCAAAATCAAATCTCTCTCTCCCATTTCTCCAGATTTAGCTTCTCTCATGTCAAATTCAGAATAGAAGAAGCTGGAGACGAGGGCGCTGGAGAGGAAGATGCCTGAGTTGCCGCTGGAGATGAGGGCGCAGGAGCTGCCGAGGGCACCAGACCTACCGCTGTAGATGAGGGCGTCGGAGACGAGGGCGTTGAAGACAAGGGAGCAAGGGCCGCCACTGGAGACAAAGGCGCAGGGTCCACTGCTGGAGTCAGGAGCGCAGGGGCCGCCGCTGAAATCAGGAGCGCAGGGGTCGCCGCTAGAATCGGGAGCACAGGGACTGCCACTGGAGTCGGGAGAGTAGGGGCCACCACTGGAGTCGGGAGAGCAGGGGCCGCCGCAGGTGTCAGGAACACAGGGACTGCCACAGGAGTCAGGAGCGCAGGGGCCGCCACTGGAGTCGGGAGAGCAGGGGTCGCCACAGGAGTCGGAAGCGCAGGGGCCGCCGCTGGAGTCGAGAGCGCAGGGGCTGCCGTTGGAGTCGGGAGCGCAGGGGCTGCCACTGGAGTACAGAGCGCAGGGGCTGCCGCTGAAGTCAGAAGCGCAGGGGCCGCAACTGGAGACGTGTGATCCTTCAATGAGATGGACTCTTCAGGAACTGCAGGAGCTGTAAAAACTATGGAGACTGTGGTGGGCATGGAAGCCACCATAGGGGCTACAGTTGTGAAAGCCACTGGTAGCAGAGCAGGAGGCGAAGAGCAGGAGGCGCAGATCATTCTGGAGGAGATGCTGGGAACATGGGCTGGGGGGCAGCAGACCAGCAGATTGTATTCAGCACCCGTTGCTCCTCCAGCACCATATCGAGGAGCTTCACCATCTTTGGGTACTGGACTAGTCCCGGCAGCCAAAGGAACTCACCTAAGACATCTTGTGTTGTAACCCATCTTGCCTGCAGGTCATTGGGGGTGCATACAGTGTGAATCAGTGCCCATGAAACACTGTGGAGCCACTGCTCATCCTCTGGGGTGAGCACAGCTGAGGACGGGCAGCCTGCTGGGTCTTTGTATGGTCCTGGCATTCTGTCAA
The DNA here is from genome assembly GCF_014905685.2 of Nematolebias whitei. Taxonomy (NCBI): domain Eukaryota; kingdom Metazoa; phylum Chordata; class Actinopteri; order Cyprinodontiformes; family Rivulidae; genus Nematolebias; species Nematolebias whitei. The sequence continues at coordinate 11,798,511 of NC_056498.1, forward strand.
GTTTTGGTGTGGTTCAGACCCAAAGGTGTAGGCAGCACGACGACTCGGCAGGTAAAATAATAATGTTTAATATAAAGAACACAAAATAGCTGACAGGGCAACAAACTTACATACTCAGGGAATAACTAGGAACTCAGGAGACAGAGGTAGCAGGAGACAATGCCAGGACAAAGATAAACACAAGGACACATAGTTATATACACAAATACACAGGGGGACAATCACAAACACCTGGACGACACGAGGGTGGAAACAATCAAGACAATTAGCTGGGAGTGTAGGGATGGAGACCCACCACCAGGAGGCACCATCTTTACAAAAATAGGTAAAATATTGCAGTGCACCAAAACATCATTTTAAACGATTGCCGTCAATGTGTAATATTTTTCTTCTTCTTTCGGCTGCTGCCTTTTTCAGGGGTTGCCACAATGAACTAAGTCACACAAAGACTTGTCAATTGTTTTTACGCCGGATGCCCTTCCTGACACAATCACAGCCCACCGAGCTACCACAGCTCTCTGTGTGGAGCCGGACGGCGTCCAGAGGAGCAGGTGGTGCGGGATGAGGGCCTTACTTAAGGGTCCAGAGTGAGGCAAATGTGGGTGGAGGCAGGTGTGTGTGTTTCACCTTTCCCACCCACATTTTGATGTCATCGTTAGGAGAAGTTGAACTGGCGATCTTCCGATCACAAGCCCATCTTCTCTCACCTCTGCACCACCACTCCCCCACAGCCATTGTGTAATAATGTTACCAGTACTCTAAAATTTAAAAGCACAAATAAAAATTATAGAACAAAGAATTTGCGTTGACAATTTATCATAATGCCTCCTGGACGCCTCCTTGGTGAGGTGTTCTGGGCACGTCCCACTGGGAGGAGACCCAGAGGAAGACCCAGGACACGCCGGAGGGACTATGTTTCTTGGCTGGCCTGAGAACACCTTGGGATTCCCCCGGAGGAGCTGGCGAAAATGGCTGGGGAGAGGGAAGTCTGGGCCTCTCTACTTGAGCTGCTACCCCCGCGACCCGACCCCGGATAAGCGGAAGAAAATTTATGGATGGATGGCATTTCTCATAAAATCCCATACAACAAAAACTATACATTTCAATGGACTTTGTGGACAAGGTGAGGGATGTCATCATGGAGACTGATGAAACAATGGTCTCTTTTGATACCACATCACTCTTTACATGCATTCCTGTTGATGATGCAGTAGAGGTGGTCAGTTTAAAATTAAAATCAGACACCACTCTGAGCAGCAGGACCACACTTTCCACAGAACAACTGTGTCAACTCTTGAAACTGTGCCTGCAGTCAACCTACTTCACATATGGGGAGCAATATTATAGGCAGAAACATGGGTGTGCTATGGGGTCTCCAGTTTCTCCTATTGTTGCCAACCTGTACATGGAGGAGGTAGAAAATAGAGCCTTGACGTCCTTTTCAGGGACAC
>NC_056498.1:11800061-11801111 GCF_014905685.2 Nematolebias whitei
TCCCCCTTCCAACCTGAAAATGTTCCGCATGACACGCTGTGTGGAGCATGCGCATATAGACTTGGATAAAGGAAAAAATATGGCGACTGCGGGAGATTCAGGTGAGCGGGTGAATGAGACGATAACTGAAGAGTCCAATGAAGAGAAACAGCACTGGATCAATAATCTGGCAGTGGTTTGGATTTTACAAGGAGGATGTCGAACAAAATGCGGTAATTTGCAAAACGTGTCGTAAAACCATTGCCACGAAAGGAAGCAGTACCACAAATTTATTTCACCACCTAAGAAGTCATCCACTGCAAAATGAAGAATGTTGTAAACTCCGTATGTCCACGTCTCCCCACACAACAAAGAAAACGTTAAATTATACAGCTGTGAAGCAAATGACACTAGCTTCTTCGTTTGCCAAAGCCATCCCGTATGACAGAAAAAGTACAAAGTGGAGAGAAATCACTGACGCAGTAACAAAATTGATTTTACAATTTTTATGCAAAAAGCACTAACAAGCACCTTTTTTTTCAAACAACTAGTTTATTTTACATTGTGGATTTGTGCTTGGTGTACTTTTTTTGCTTGTTTATCTTGTTTATTAAAGGTATAGTGTTGACCACAGTAAAAGACAGTGGTACTAATTCCATTACTGAAGAACATGATTTGTGTGCAACTGATGGTTACAATAAAACATTTTAAACTTATTCTGATTTTGTATTCAATTAAAAAAAAACATCAATGGTCTGTTTGAATAGAGTACACCAGTGCAATTTTAAATACTAGTTTAAAGTAACACTGGAGATTATTTATTAATATCGTGATATATATCGTGTATCGTGATATAGCAAAATAATATCGGGATATTAGATTTTCCTCATATCGCCCAGCCCTACTTCTCGTGTGAACTTGATGTATTTATCCACAGAGTTGATGTGGTCAGTAAAATGTTGGACTTCCTGAGATTTGATTTTAACCCAGGTTTCGTCAACATACCTGAACCAATGACTTGGTGGTGTCCCTGAAAAGGACGTCAAGGCTCTATTTTCTACCTCCTCCATG
>NC_056498.1:11801211-11802832 GCF_014905685.2 Nematolebias whitei
TTGACAGATTTTATTGTTTTGAACATCACTTACAAATGTTTAAATCCAGTATATTGTGTCCTTTTGGTTTCTCTGACCATAGCATGGTGATAGGAAATATTTTTCTCAGTGGAGTAAAACCCAAGAGTGCATATTGGCATTTAAACACTATTTTGTTAAATGATGGCTTCTTTAAAGAATGTTTCTCATTTCTTTGGAAAGAGTGGAAAACTAAAAAAAAAATCTCAGTTTGTTTCCATACAACAATGGTGGGATATTGGAAAAATAAAAATTCAACAGTTTTGTACTCAATATACTTCCAATGTCACAAGAGAGCTTGTACAATCTATAAAGGATCTAGAGATGGACATAATGGATCTTCAGACTTTGAGTGGATCTACATGAGATGCAGGTCATTTTCAGACTCTCAAAAATAAAAAGACTGCTTTTGCTGATCTACTCGGGATTAGAGTTAGTTCGCTCACACTTTCAAAGTGTCACTGAAATGGATGCTCCCTCTAAATTTTTCTTCAATTTGGAGAAAAAAAATGGTCAAAGTCGACTCATTCATAGTATTCGAGCAGAAGATGGAAGATACTTAATGGAAACAACTGCAATAAGAAAAAGAGCTGTGGACTTTTTTTCTAAGCTTTATGCCACTGAATATAAAGAATGTGCTGACATAACAGAACACTTTCTAAATGATCTGCCAAAGATTTCAGCTAAGGACAACACGGCCTTGGGACACCTTCTGACCATGCAAGAACTGCAAGTGGCACTGGCGAGCATGGACAATGATAAAGCTCCTGGAATAGATGGCCTGCCTGTGGAGATCTACAGAACCTTTTGGACCCTTATGTCAGAGGACTTATTAGAGATTCTAAATGACAGCATAGCGAGGGGAAGATTACCACTCAGCTGTCGAAGAGCTGTTCTCACTCTTCTACCTAAAAAAGGTGATCTTTGTGAAATAAGAAATTGGAGACCAGTCAGTCTTCTATATGCTGATTACAAAATGTTCTCAAAAGCCTTGGCAAACAGACTGAGAAAAGTGATTTGCCAAGTTATACACGCTGACCAGTCATACTGCATCCCTGGTAGACTTATAAGAGATAATATATCCCTTATTAGAGACGTTTTGGACATGTCTGGTTCATTGGATTTAAAGCTTGGTCTGATTTCCCTTGACCAAGAAAAGGCATTTGATCAGGTGGAGCACCAGTTTTTATGGAATACTTTAGAAGCTTTTGGTTTCTCCCCTGGCTTCATTGCTCTGATAAAAACACTCTACGGTGACATTGAAAGTATTTTGAAAATCAATGGTGGGTTAAGTGTCCCATTTCTTGTACAGAGGGGAAATCGACAAGGCTGTGCAATGTTAGGTATGCTCTATTCAATCAGTATCAAACCGCTGTTATGCCAGATCAGAAAACAATTGAATGGTGTAAGATAAAAATAACATTTTTCATCATTGCATCTTTCTGCATATGCAGACGATATTGTGGTGGCGGTAACAAACAATCATGATGTTCAAAAACTGACAGCTATCACTGAAAGTTTTGGCAAATTTTCATCATCTAAAATAAACTGGGGAAAGAGCAAAGCTTTGTTAATAGGCAAATGGCAAGGAGACGAGCCCAGA
>NC_056498.1:11802932-11804222 GCF_014905685.2 Nematolebias whitei
ATATATATATATATATATATATATATATATATATATATACATCAAAAATGTGGGTGGGAAAGGTAGGCACCCTAGATGTCAGTTATCTGCGCTACACAGAGGGCTGTGATAGCTCAGGGGTCTGTGGTTGCATCAGGAAGGGCATCCGGCAATAAAACAGTCACCACGTCTTTTTGTAAGTTAGTTAACTAAGGAAGAGAACAGTCGAAAGAAAAATTATCTATATCTACTGTATATCTATCTATACACACACACACATGTTTTGTTCACATTGGGTAAACAGAAGCAGCACTGTGTCCTACTAGTGTGTGTTTTCAAACAGTGTAGCTGAATCGGTACGGTGACAGCAGCATCAATGCCTAAAGCATCATGTTTTGCCATGTCGGCTTTCTTTTCTACAGCCTTCTACTAAGCTTTGTAACTACGTACCCTGCTGGGATTCTCAGCATCAGCTTTGACCCTCATTTTTCTCTGTCCCTTTTAAAAATATGAGGGACAGAGAGGACAAAACTGTACCTCTTTCAATGGGCAGCATGAAAAGAATGAATCAAGCTTTGTGTTACTGTTTTTATGTGCAACCACTTGATACAAATTGTATTTTCCTTTAAGTTAATGTTTGACACCCGTTTATGAAAGCATTGGACTTTTTGTTCTTCCTGGCAGGATGAATACACTTCAGTGATTAACTTTTCTTTCAGAGTTCATACTATTTGTACACATCTGTTGATTTTACTAATCACCTTCTCTCAAACAATTCTCTTTAATCTCTTTACAGTATGTGCAAACATATACATCTGTATGCTGTCATGGCTGTATATAACTATACATTTTTTCTTTCTTTGCTGTGGTTGAGTCACCTGTCCAGATGCTTTTCTGTTGGTTTCATTGTCTACCTTTGCACAATGCATTCATCAAAAGCTATGACAGACAAGTGATGCTGATTCCTGAGAATTAACTATTTTCTTTTAATTGAACAATTGGCAAACCTCTTTATGAGTCAGTGCATTATCTTCTTCTATCAAATTAAAGTAAACTATATTGTAAAACTTGAGAGAAACCAGGTTTAGCAACAATATAAACATAAAGACTCTCACATCAATGAGGTCTGATTGGTTGATTGAGACATTTTTACTTGTAAATATACTTTTTATGTAGACATAAGTAGATTAATACTTTGATCAAACTACGTTAAACTGTAAAAAATAAACTGCATTAAACAGACTATCCAAGTATATACTTTGTACATTTGAAAATTATATACATATATATATATGTATATAATTTTCAAAT
>NC_056498.1:11804322-11806852 GCF_014905685.2 Nematolebias whitei
TATATATATATATATATATATATATAATACTCATGCAGTTCCACTTCACTTGGGTCAATTCTGTTCAGTATCTTAGCTGTTCCTAGGACTGTACTCTTCTGGACAGAGAGCTCTGGTGTTGTTCCTGGGATCAGTTGGAGCTACCTATCTAGACTGGAAATCATTGAGAGCTCCATTGGCCACTGCAACACTAGGCATTCACTCTCCACAACTTTTCTATTTTCTTTTCAGTCCTTGGTATTTCTTGAGATACTCTTTCATCCTGATGATTTATTCACTTGGGATTGCTACACCTTTTTACCACTGCCTTCCCCCATAACTGGTTGACCACCACAATGTCTGGCAGGTTAGCCATGACCTGTTTCTCAGTCTGGATCTGGAAGTCCCACTATAGCCCTGCCATTCTCCACCACCCTTGGTGGAGTCTCCTGCTTTGACTATGGAACCTCCAGTCCATACTCTGCACAGATGGTCGTGTATGCCAGTGGTCTCCAATTTAAATTTGGTGACGTCTGTCCTAAGAAATCCTTCTCTTGCAAAGGTCCAGAATGTATATCTTTAAATTTTCTTTTAGTCACATACATCCTGGGTTTTTTTTCACTTAGCATATTTATTTTTTCGGTCTTACTTTTAGGATTTTCCACACTTTCTAGAAAGGCTATGCAGTGTAAAATGAATTATGAAGAAAGTGTTGGCAAGTTAAAAATACATAAATAAGTAATGTATATAAACTCTTTCTACTGGATAAACAGCAACAACAACAGATCTAGGTCCAGATAAGACTTTAGGTGGGTCCAGGTGTGGACCTCAGTCCTCTTTGGGGACCCCTGCTGTACACAAGTCCAGCAACTTGGTTATGGCGTTCCATGTGTCCTTACACTCCCTGCATCTTAAATCCTGCTATTATGTGTTGGCCTGTCTGAGAAGGGTATTTACACAGCACTGTCTGGTGTGGTAGACTCTCACATTTATTGCTCTGCCATGTTTAGCATATATAAAAATTTGAATTTATAATTATATAATTAGAACACACATACCCCTGCATGATTTGATGTGACCATTCTGGTAATTCAAGTGTAAATTTTTCCAAGTATTTTGCAGGTACCAGAACAAAGAGGACACCGGTGCATTGCTTTACAAATACTTATTTGAGCAAAAAATACAGGTGATGCTGATGTGATGTTTGTGTAGGAGCAAAGCCCGGCTGGATGATTATCACCCTGATTCATGACCTTAAAATAATTGCAGCTCCGCAGGGCTTGTGGCTTCTTTACTGTTTAATAGAGTCCCCAACAGCAGCTTGGGTGTGAGGCATTTCTTGGAAGCAAGTTAAAATATATGCATTCATAATTTAATATGCTGTCTACACAGGAGCCATGGAATGAGAAGCAAATCAGCCAAGCTGCAGTGACTGTTTCAGTACTCAGCGCAGACACGTCTACACTGCTCAAGCTCCTTTCATCTTTATTATGTGAAAGCACATGCGAAGAATGGCATTTTCTATAAAAGTGACAACAAATGGAAACACGGGGGCGGTTCTGGATGGCATACACAGCACATGAGGGAGAAAAGTGTGAGCACCTTACTGCATTCAGTATCACTTCTAATTAGCATAATACGTACTTATGCAAACCTGTTGTGGGTAACCTTTCAAAGGAAGGTTAGCACTTTAACTACTGAGAGGGAGCCAGACAGTTTTGGACACACAACAGACACAGTGCATTAATTTCACCCTGCCACAGATAGGTTACAAGTCAGCAATCAACACAAACTTTCCCCGACACAACTTCATAAAAAACAAAATTACAATTCAGATCAGCAGGCTTTTGTAGTTTTAAGTGATTGTAGGTGGTAAATGATCCCATAGAAACAAAACATGGTGCCCAATTTACCCTTTCTTGTGTGTATATATGTTCAAGCAGCCAACTCATGAAAAATAAGCAGACATAAACCTCAGTCTCCTACATGTAACAGAACAATCTATTCTCTATTTCAGTGGTTCTCAAACTGGGGTCCGTGAACTCCCAGGGGCCCATGAGCCAGTGATTGGGTATCCGCCAAAAAAATAAATAAATAAATAAATAAAAAATAAAATAAATATATATATATATATATGGACTGTACTTATATAGTGCCTTTCTATCTTATTTCTAGAGACTCAAAGCGCTTTAGACTACAATCTGTGCCTCATTTACCCATTCATACAGCACTTTACTAGATCTCTATAAAGCTAATTGAACAAATCATTCTAAAGAGACTTATCGTGCTTTATCACATTCATACACCAATGGGACACACATCAGAAGCTATGAGGGGTTCATTGTCTTGCCCAGAAACACTATGACATATGACTGCTGATGGATTCGAACCCCCAACTCTTGCATTGGAAGATGACTGCTCTAACCACTCAGCCACAGCCGCAAGGATGCTGATGTTTAACAACCCATTAAAATACAACAAAATGCAGGAAATAATATCTACTTTGTAGTGGACTAGGCCTATGTCAAAACTGAGTCTTAGGTCAAAACTC
>NC_056498.1:11806952-11817146 GCF_014905685.2 Nematolebias whitei
AGTGTGCGTTTCCAAGGTTGGAGTCAAACGAAAAACAAGTTGTTGAACGAACTGTCATGTTTTTTAGAATCCTCTCAGACGTAAATAGAGAAGTTTTAGCACCTGTTTCTGAAACGCGCCAAAACAAAACTCTCTCTGTCTGTGAGAACATTTCTGATCTGTTTCATAACAATTCTCGCTGTCTCTAACCTCTTACGTCACAAAACACACCCCGTCTGGTCGTTTCTGACCAATGAACAAATCCCAAAAGTGAACCGGGAAAGAGTCTTTAAAATGTCAGTACTTCCTGGTCTAGTGAAGTTCTGATGAAGTTCTGATGAGGTGCTGATGGAGTTCTGATGGAGAGTGTTTTGCTGGTTCTGCTCGAGTTCTGTTGAAGCTCTGGAGAAGTTCTGTTCTGTTCAGTTCTGGACAGTTCTGTGGATGATCCTGACATGACAAAAAGCTCTTCCGAGTTCCATGGGATTATAACACTTTCACTAGCCATTACTTCGGACGAGTAACAGCCAACCTACTGAGACGCTGAAAGGGTGCGTTAAACGGAATCTCACCTGAGACATCTCCAGGTAAAGGAGCCGATTTCATCACCTAAGTGTACTGTAAGGAAAAGCTGAAGAAAGCCGGAGAGTGTCGATTCTGGTGAACATTTCTCCCCTCACACACCATCTTACTCCCTCTAAACTTCTTTCCATCTTTAAACTTTTCTATCAAGTAGAAATTCTTCCAGATATTTTAGAAATGTCTGTGTAAAATGCTCACCCACATTCATGTGGGTAAAAGATCATAGTTGTACAGTTTTATAAATGTCTGTGGTGAAGCAACGGAAAAATCATGGCCGTATGATTTTTCCTGATTGATTGCTTATGTTGTTATTTTCATAATTTGCCAAATTAATGTAAATGTTTGATGTTAAATTTTGATTCTGTAAATAAATGACCGCATTCATTTTGATGGGTCAAACATAAATGACGTCTCACGTTTGCATTTCCTTAAATTCAATGCACGTTTTATTCAGTCCAGAAAAATGAGGAATCCGTGTTAAATGATGAATATATCCCAGCATCTGTTCATCTACAACTTTATTCAAATAATTTTGGAGGAGGACCCCCGGCTTCCTCCACCTCCATTGGTCTGCCCGCTATGTACGTTCCAGCATCGATTGATTTACAAATTAAGTCCTTTTACTTGACATGACTACTGCTGCTATGATTCTGATTCTGATGAGGGGGTCCCTGAAACATTTCTCCTCTGTAAGGAGTTCCTGAACCTAAAAGGTTTGAGAACCCCTGCTCTATTTAACATTAAATATGATAAAATAGTTCATAAATGTTGATACAAACTTTATTCCAAAAAGCTTTACATCGCTACAAGTCTTCCAAAGCAAATATTTCAAGAGACTTATCATGGGATTCCCAAAGCAGTGTTATAAGTTGCATAATAAATATTATATTTATACAATAGTTTATTGGTAGAAGGATATTTGAAATGCAGCTGCCAGGAAAAATCAAAGAGGAGATATATGGATGCAGTTAGAGAGGACATGGAGGTAGTTGGAGTGAGGACAGAGCGAGATGGAGGAGAATGACTCGCTGTGTAGACCCCTGAAGAGGGAACAGCTGAAAGAAGAAGAAGAAGAAATGATAGCTTTTGGGTCTGTACAATCTACGATCAATAGTCAATCAAGACATATCTCATCTTACTCCCTACCCACACTTCAGCTGAGAAACTCTGTGTTCACACTGCAGGTCTTAATGCTCAATTTCAATTTTAAGCTCAGATCCAATTTGATTGCGTGACCGTTCACATCATAATTTAAATGGGACCATCATCATACTCCTGTGAGAAAACTGTACAGCCTTGAAACAGCCCACATGCACAGAAGACATGACGTCACACACAGTGGGCTGTGATTATACAAGTAAATATGGATGCTACACATGTTAGCATGTGTGTATTTATTCTGAAGTTTATGTCCAATTGAGAGATACTGTAATTATGTGACATGATTGTATCATCCATTGTTTATTTATTTCTTTTGGGCTGCTTCGTTCTTCAGGGGTTACCACAGTGAGTGAACTTGCTCGAAGATTTGGCAATTGTTTTACACTGGATGCACAGACTACTGAGCTACCATTGAGCTAAATATGTACAAAAGACCCAGATCATCATTTCAAGTTGTGATTTTGATATTTTAATAAATAAAACATAGTTTATTTAAAATGTTTGGAGTACATTGTCTAGCTGTGTGATCTTGTACAAATGTAAAATAGTCCATAACAAACTATGGCCATCTACACTGGCATTTTATTTAGAATGAAATTCAGTGAGCTGGTGATAGGTGGTATTTTGCCATCACACACACACACACACACACACAGACAGACATACACACACAAACAAACATACATGCACACACACACACTCTGTCTTCTGATAAGGCAGCTTCTCATATTTCCCTGATCTTGCTGATGATGGAATAACAGGGTCAAGAAAAGTGGTAAAGGTAAAGTGAGGCAAACGTGCACTCCACTAACCTGTTTATACCTCTTAAAGCCGCAAAGCATGAAATGCACCACACTCCCTTGTGCCACGAGAGTAAAACCACAGTCTGTTAGGAGCTTGTTAAAATGTCTAGAAACTCTTGCTTAAAACAGATAAAGGAGAAAAAATAAAACGGGCAAGAAATGTAAGGTTGCCATTCAAAAGTTAAAACCATTTGTAATTTATTGATTTCCTAACTAAAGTAAAATTAAGAAATGGTACACCGATGTCCCTGGTCATTGAGGGATTTGAATAGGGAATAGCTTTCAATATGAATGTTTTCCTGCACTGGAATTGAACAGGGAATGCAAGTAAATGTTTTTGGTGAAAGATATGTAAGTGGGTAGAAGTTACAATGTGTTATCTTGTTTTGATTTTTGTAGGTCAAAGGCTGCACAAAGTGAGGAATCCTTGTGAGTGTATGGAGAAATTGTATCCACCAGGTGCAATGACAGAGCCAGCAGTTGGTCAACAGTGACCTTGGCCACCATAGTTTAATCTTTAGCCACTGCAAGGTCCACCCCAATCATTTGAGGTAACTATACTTTTAAGCAAATAAAAATCATAGGGGTGGATGGTTTACATATACTGGTATATATACATACCAGTGTTTCCCCTACCGTTATCCAAAGAAGGCACCCTGCATTGTCAACAGAGCCAAGCTCCCTGCCTACCAAACCGACCTTCACCCACAATCCCCCATCAACAACTGCCAGCACTGACGTAGCACTAAGCAAACAGTGCACTATGCAGACGCACTAGCTAAGAAGCTACAGGCGTAGCGCTCCGCTTCTCTTCTCTCTCCACCCACCCCCATCAACAAAAAATCCCAAAGACATGAGAGTGCCCTGCCCAGGAAATTGACCTAGGAGAAACACTATATCTATAGTATATATATATATATATATATATATATATATATATTTATATATATGAGGGAGTGGTGGCACAGAGGGTGGAGAAGGTGGGCCTGTGATCAGAAGATCGCTGGTTCAACTCCCGGTACCGACAAAATCAAAATGTGGGTGGGATTGGTGAAGCACCCACACCCTCATTTGCCCACACCTTCATTTGCCCAACTCTGGGCCCTTGCACAAAACCCTTAACCCCCCCACCCCACCCACCCATCTGCTACCCCTGGGTGCCCTTGATAGCAGCTCTCTGCTCCACACAAAGGGCTGTGGTAGCTCGATGGTCGGTGGTTGCGTCAGGAAGGACATCCGACATAAAAAAAATTATTGCCAGGTCTTCATGTGACAGTTCACTGTGACGACCCCTGACAAAGGGAGCACCCGAAAGAAGAAACAAAATATATATACAGGTATATATGGCAGTGGCTATCTTGGATTTTACAAGGCAACCCCGTTTTTGAAAGGAAGTTTTTGTACACATGGATGTAACCACACACCAAACTGGAAAACAGTGGCTTAACATATTTTTCAAGTTATCATGCTCACAACACTTACATACATATATGGTGGCAGCCATCTTGGATTTTGACATGGCAATACAATTTTAGATAGGAACTTTTCTTACACATACATGTAGCCACACACCAAATTGGAAGTATGTACCATACTGTGCGTCACTCATTTATCAAGTTATTCAACATGCACAGACAGACGGATGAACAGACAAAGTGTATTTCACAATCCCCATCTACGCTTTGCAATGGAGACAAAAAATGGGCACGAGACAGTAGAAGAATAAGAGATGCTCTTTGTCTTTTTCGGGAGTGTAGATCATTTCTGAAACTGGGCTAAAATATTTGTCTGTACAGAGAGTTAACGGTGTGGATGTGGCCTCAGTTAAGAAGATGAGAAGGAGAAACAGATAGAAATAGGGCAGAGGGGTAAAGATGCCTCCTCCTGAGGCACCTTGCTCTGGGACACAGACACTGATCTTGAATCCTGATGGCTGAGAAAACCTGCTACAAGAGCAGGGAGCAGCTCTGACCATGTCCTCTAATGATTTTATATGCACATTATAGTTTATACCAGATTATAATACACTTAAGAAGTGAGAAGCTACTGCCAAATAATACTGTACATACATAAACTATTTTTAACAAAGCCCAAACATAACTTGGAACAAACTTTGCAACATTCTAAGTTGATTTAATGCTGACGTTTCCATGTCAGAGTCAGAGAGATTTATTTGTCATTCACATCTCATGTGGTACATGTGGTGGAATGAAATTATGTACTCAGGGTCCCAGTTAAAATGTAAAAGAAAAATAGTAACAACATCTAAGATATGAACTAAGTAAAACATCAGCTAAACATACACTAAGCTCTAGTAGCATAAAAACATTACGTCGAACAGCAGCACAAACATGAGTCTGTGTGAGCAGATGAGCACTCATGAACACATCAATATGAAACAGATCAGCAGCAACATGAAACAGATCAGCAGCAACATGAAACAGATCAGCAGCAGCATGATGTGAATTTTCACAGTGATTATCCTGGTTAGATATTCATGAGTCTAACAGCCTCAGGGTAAAAGCTGTTCCTCAGTCTAGTGGTTACTTAATGCTCCTCAACCTCCTTCCTGAGGGGAGTGGGGCAAAAAGTGCGTGTGCTGGGTGAGTGGGGTCCTTCATGATGCAGGTGGTCCTCTTCCTGCATCTGGAGGTGTAAATGTATGTGATGGTGGGGAGACTGACTCCAACAGTCTTCTGTGCAGCCTTCACCACTCTCTGCAAAGCTTTTCTTTCTGCAGCTGTGCAGCCTCCATGCCACATGTTCATGCTGGAGCACAGGATGCTCTCCACTGCACACCTGTAGAAGGAGTATAACATGTATAAACTGAGTTAGAAGAGTAAAGAGAAACAATATCAAAAGAGTGGTTAAAGCTGCTGACAATGGCTCATTATCCCCTATCCCCTGTACTTTTATGTACACCCCGTGTACATAATTTCGCTCCACCACATGTACCACATGAGGTGCGAATGACAATAAAGAAACTCTGACTCTGACTCTGATTATGGTCACCATGGTAACCACACAATTGTGTATCTTACTCACTGACAAAACTATACTGAAAGGCAGAAGTACAGTGTTACACAAACAGTCACTGTGCAGAAACTATGCTTAAAAAAAACAAATTCCAGATCTGTAGAAGTGGCTAGTGAGATCACATTAGCATTTTTTTTTTTACCTTTATAGGGTTTTATGTGAAACATATTGAAAATAAATAGATCCTTCACAGTTTGAATGAAAAGTCTGATTTTGAAATAATGAATGTTAATAAGAGTTTGGGTGTTCACACCTGCACTTATAAGGGGATTTTTTTTTTTTTTTTGTATTAACTCATTAAGAATCAACTCCCTGAAAAGTCTTCTTGATCCAAATGCTGCTGCCAGAGTTCTAATGAGAACTAAAAGGAGAGATAGCATTTATCCATTTTTAGTTTCTGTACATGGGCTCCCTGTAATATTCAGAACATAACTTTAAAATGTTACTTTTGAAAGCTCTCAAGTATCAAACCCCATTTAATAATGACCTTATAGTTTCATATTTTCTGAATAGAGAACTTCACTCTCAGAGTGCAGGTTTACTTGCGGTTCCTAAAGTTTCTATAAGTAGAAAGGGAGGCCAAGCTTTCAGTTGCAACCTGCTCTTTTGTGGAACTTGATACCTGTGTTGTGGAAACCTTACACGGTTTCTTGCAATTTTCCTTTACAATGATACAGTATGCACTTTTAGCAAAAATCTTGACGTACTATTCTTGATCAAAGTTTTCATTCAGTTTTTTGACGACTTTTTTCTAAAGTTGAATATCAAAGACTGTGACCGACATGGAAAATAACAGTAGTTTTGAGTCTTCAGTACACATGCTCTAGTACTCTTAATAAATAAAAAGTTTAGGCGGAAATCTTGTTTTATTGGTTTCCACACCAACTAAAAAACATCTTCAAAAGTGAGAAAAGTGCACAGATGCTTCCTGAGAACATGCACCAGTGCTCCACCACTGCAATGCAAAAGCAACTGAAAAAAACGAGACAGGACACTGACTTAAACATCATTTTCTTGTGACACTGACTGTATGCTAACAGAACTTTGCTAGGATTTTATGTGCTTTTTTTTTCCAGCTCCGTGTGAGTGCCAGGTATTCTACACCTGCAAGCTCTCAAACTTTCAAAATTCCATTTCATGACACAATGACACATAAAAAGAAAAATGTAAAACTCTGCAGCATTGCCTCTTCCTTCTCCCAGCTCTGGTTCCATCTCTCTGTTTCTAGCTATGCCTGAAAGCAGCTGCAATAAAACTCAAACACCCACTTGGCTCTGTTCCCTAACTCCCATCTACACCTTCTGGAGATGCTTATTGGAACTTAACACATTATTATGACATATTTTACTTGAGCACAGAATGGGGAAAGTGCCGAGCCAGCCTCATAAGACGTGTGCAGCTGTAATTTCATGTTGTACACACAGGGAACAGCCACTTTAAAAAGCTGAGGGTATAAGTGGTGTTCGTAGAGTAGTCTTACATCTGCTGGTTTGTTTTCAGACTTTTACATTTAGGTATCCTCAATTGAATGTGCCCAGAACAGGAAAGAGCTGCTGCTTGCAGCTTTTAAATCAAATATTGAGACATGACAGCTGAAGCCATTTTGGTCACACCTTGATATCTCACTCCACGATCTGTTAGTATTTGTCATGGTAATAAAGAAAGCCAGGAACACAGATGTGCACAAAGAACGTGATACAAATTAACTTTCTATAAACAAAATAACAAATCTGACTGTGCAACACTTCAGTAGCAAGTCACAAAGGAGTACAAGGACTAGAATTCATCCAGCCTTTATTTATACAGGTTAATCCCATTGATCCTTGGGGACTCATTTACAAGAGAGACCTGATTTTAATAAAGAGTGATGACAACAGTGGACAACAAAGACAACAGTAGACAATTATAAAAAGCATACAAATTGAGAAGAACAAATAAAAGAAAATTGTATTTAAAAAAAAACTAAACAAAAACAGCTATTTTGATGTAGAAAACTAAAAACAGGAACATGTCTGCATTTTTTGTTTTGTTTTGCCATGAACTTAGCAGATGTTTGAAGCCACTTAGAGAGGTCAAGGTTGAAAGATGTACAAAGAGGCACGAAGAGGACCAAAGTGGTGTGAAAGCCAATATTGCTCAACTGAGGAGTGGTCAAATCTGAAGGACTAAAAGCAATATGGCTGACAAGTGGAGCGGCTGCAGCTGTGACTAGTGAAACAGGGACAGGTGGAGATGGACAAGACGACTGGAAAAGTACCGATCGGTTGGCTGGTGGTGGCACAGACAAGTACACAACGACTAAACAAATGAAAAGACAAGTAATAGAAATGAGCATAAGAATCACAAAACACTGACATAAAAAACATAACCAAAAATAAGATGAACCTGGGAAGACACAAAGGACTACCAAAAATAACTAGTACACAGATCCTGACACGTGGAGTGTCTCGAGTGACACTTGACTGTCAGCTATTACAACACCAAACTTTAGTTTAATCAATGGTGGGCATAGCTCCTCTGATCCACTAACCTCTAATGGTGGAACTAATTTTTCATTTTGCGGATTAGCATTTTCTCTAACTTTTGGAAAGCGTTAGCAGAAGGAGCCTCTGCTAAATTAGGTTTCCCCAACATTAAGTCAACTAACAAAATTCACACTCTTGTTCCTGTCTGTTGTGGGCGTGTCTCAAAGAGTGTACACATGACAACACATTGGCTCCCTGCACTGTAGAAATTGTTGGAGGAAAGCCATGTTTTGGCTGAATGGTTAAAGCAGTCATCCTCCAATGTAAGAGTTGGGGGTTCAAATCCACCAACACTCACATGCCGAAGTGTCACTGGGCAAGACACTGAACCCCTCATTGCCTCCGATGTGTGTCCCATCAGTCTATGAATGTGATAAAGCACGATAAGTCTCTTTAGAATGATTTGTTCAATTAGCTTTGTAGAGATCTAGTATAGAGCTGTATGAATGGGTACATGAGGTACATATTGTGTTGTAAAGAGCTTTGAGTGTCTTGATATGATAGAAAGGTGCATATAAGTACAGTCCATTTACCATTACCATTTATATGATGGGTTGATGATGCTCAAATTTTTTAATGTGAGGGGCAGGACCCCTTCACATATAATTGTTGCAATGCTTATGGGTACATGGGTAAGTGAAGCTAACTTTTTGGTTAGCTGTGCCCACCACAGATCAGTGCTGATTAAGTACTAATTATGAGTTCTTTACAGCATAGTGCAATGAACATGACTTTACATGCGGTTTTATTTCTGTGAAATAAATAACAGGTATTTGAAATGAACTGTGTGATATAACAAATGCAACAGTTGAATATTAATATCCCCTGCTGTAGATACCAGGCACCAGCTGTTTCATGATTATTCAGAAAGCAAAACTGAATATGGAACTCTGCATTTTTCCTCCTCATCTACTAGTGCCAACTGTCAGGTTGTCTGTCATAAATTGCTTGTACAATATTAGAACATCCAACATTTTTCAGTCAGGTCATCTGGACAGTTTCTTTTATTGTGCTGAACTGTTTCGCCTTCGATCCGGAAGGCTTCATCAATCAAGGAAACAAAAAACAAAACTGATTCTTCCTCCAACAGCTTACTCCATAGTGGAACAAACCAGTTCTGCTTGTGATAAGATGGTCTCTTTGGTACGCCCCCTCCTCCATTGCCGGCCCTCTTCGTTGTGGACAGTCAACAAAGAGGGCCGGCAATGGAGGAGGGGGCGTGCAGTTTTGTTGTGTGTTTCCTTGACTGATGAAGCCTTCCGTATCGAAGGCAAAACATTTCAGCACAAAAAAAGAAACTGTCCAGATGACCTGACTGAAAAATGTCAGATTGTATACCTGGATTATTGAGGATGGACTTTGTTGTTAATATTATAACATGTAATTACAGACAATATAACAAACGTGAATCAAATTTGTAGAAAATAAGATGTTTAATGTGTGCCTAAGCACAGTAATTAGAATCTAATACTTTACAGGAGCAGCATTTTTATTGAATAGTGAAATAAATTGGAGGAGGAAAGCCACATTTTAATTAATTCAATTCAAATTTAACTGATGATTAGATTTTCACATTTATTTTGATTTTTATATATATGCAAGTTTTGATGATCTAATTGTTATCATCCATACTCCCTTTTTGCTCTCCTGTTTTTCTGGGGTCATACCGACCCACGCTGTCTTAGTTTTAAAAGCAAGGCTTTGTGGGTCATTTTGACACAAGGGCAACAGGTGGATCAAGATCTGCCCAGAACATCAACCTGTATTCAATCAAACCTAGTTTTTTCTTTCCCTGCCTCCTGACAGCTAGACCCAAGTCCTCTTTATAAGTTTTTTTAAAGAACACTTTTGTTCTCATCTAATAATCTTGTTAAACAGATCCTCACCTACACTGTGAAGGCTGATCAAGGCTCTGTTAAAGCTTCAATACAAGTACAACAACAAAAAGCAAAAACTGGTTCATTACTCAAAGGTTAAACCTTGGGGTCAATAAAATAAGTACATTAAAAGGAACAAAAAAGGTTGAATCATGTCATCTGGACTTCGTTTTTTTGTTAAAAAGAAACGTTTCGCCCCTCATCCAAGAGGCTTCGTCAGTCTGAGGCCTA
>NC_056498.1:11817246-11825837 GCF_014905685.2 Nematolebias whitei
CTCCACCTCTCCAAGTTCTCTTCCACCTGTTCCCTGTTCCCACCACAAATCACAATGTCATCTGCAAACCTCATAATCCACGGGGATTCCTGCCTGACCTCATGTGTCATCCAAACCAGCCACTAGGGAGCACAAGCCAGTGTATCTCTTGTGCCGGTCCCAAGCCCGGGTAAATGGTGAGGGTTGTGTCAGGAATGGCATCCCCTGTAAAACACTTTTGCCAAAACAATAATGTGAGTTCATCAAAGTGAAACCATATCAGATTGGTTGAGGCCCGGGTTAACAACGACCACCACCGGTGCTGTTGACAAACAGGGAGCCGGCGGAAATTGTGCTAATGTTAGTCAAAGACCACGAGGAGGGATATGTGTCAGGAGACAGAGGGAGAAGAGGAAAGTGAAAAAGGTAGGACTGAGGGTTGCAACTCTAAATGTGGGGACAATGACAGGCAAAGCTAGAGAGCTGGCTGACATGATGCAGAGAAGGAATGTAAATGTTTTATGTATCCAAGAGACCAAGTGGAAGGGCAGCAAGGCTTGCAGTATTGGATCAGGGTTCAAACTGTTTTACCATGGTGTGGATAGGAAGATAAATGGGGTAGGGGTGGTCCTGAAGCAGGAGTTGGCAAATAATGTAGTACAGGTGAAGAGAGTGTCAGATAGGGTGATGTGCCTGAAGGTAGAAGTAGAAGGTCTGATGCTAAACATCGTTAGTGGTTATGCTCCACAGGTTGGATGTGATGAGGAGGAGAAAGATACAATGTGGAAAGATCTGAATGAAGTGATAGAGAGTATTCCCAGGGAGGAGAGAGTAGTGATCGGAGCAGACCAGAATGGACATGTTGGTGAAGGAAACAGAGGGGATGAGGAAGTGATGGGTAGGTTTGGTGTCAAGGAAATAAACCAGGAAGGACAGATGGTGGTAAATTTTGCCAAGAGAATGGAAATGGCTATAGTCAATACCTATTTCCAAAAGAGGGAGGAACATAAAGTGACCTATCAGAATGGAGGAAGGAGTACGCAGGTCGACTACATTCTGTGTAGAAGAGGAAACCTGAGGGAGATTGGAGACTGTAAGGTTGTGGCAGGGGAGAGCGTGGCCAGACAACATCGGATGTTTGTGTGTAGAATGACCGTTGTTGTGAAGAAGAGAAAAAGAGTAAAATCATAGAAGAAGACCGAATGGTGGAAGATTAAGAAGGAAGAATGTTGTTAGAAATTCAGAGAGGAGCTGCTAAAGGCTCTGAGTAGTAAGAAAGAGATTCCAAATGACTGGGCTACTACAGCAACAGTAATTAGAGAGACAGGTAGGAAGGTACTTGGTGTGTCATCTGGACAGAGAATGGATGATAAGGAAACCTAGTGGTGGAATAGTGAAGTGCAGGATGCCGTTCAAAGAAAGAGATTAGTAAAGAAGAAATATGACAGTGAGAGGACTGAAGAGAGGAGACAGAAATATAAGGAGATGGGACATAGAGCAAAGAGGGAAGTAGCTAAGGCAAAGCAGAGGGCATATGATGAGTTGTATGGGAGACTGGACACTAAAGAGGACAAGAAGGACTTTTACTGATTGGCAAGACAGAGGGATCAGGCTGGGAAGGATGTGCAGCAGGTTAGATTTATTAAAGATAGGAATGGTAATGTACTAACAAGTGATGAGAGTGTGATGGAAAGATGGAAGGAGTACTTTGAGGAGCTAATGAATGAAGAGAATGAAATAGAAAGAAGAGTATAGGTCATAGAATATGTGGACCAGGAAGTGGGAAAGACTAGTGAGGGTTAAGTCTGGAAAGCTCTGAAAAGAATGAAGGAGAAGGCAGTAGGACCAGATGACATACCAGTGGAGATTTGGAAATGTCTTGGAGAGATGGCAGAGAGGTTTTTCATTCAAATATTCAATGGCATATTTGAGGGTGAGAAAATGCCTGAGGAATGGACAAGAAGTGTACTGGTGCCCATTTTTAAGAACAAGGGTGATGTACAGAGTTGTAGCAACTGCAGGGGAATTAAGTTGATGAGCCACACGATTATGATATGGGAGAGAGTTGTGGAAGCACAACTTAGATGAGAGTTGACTATCTGTGAGCAGCAGTATGGTTTCATGCCAAGAAAGAGCACCACAGATGCCATATTTGCTTTGAGAATGCTGATGGAGAAGTACAGAGAGGGTCAGAAAGAACTCCATTGTGTCTTTGTGGATTTAGAAAAAGCATATGACAGAGTGCCGAGGGAGGAGGTGTGGTATTGCATGAGGAAAGCTGGAGTGGCAGAAAAGTATGTTAGACTGGTACAGGACATGTATAAAGACATCAGGAAAGTGGTGAGATGTGCTGTAGGATAGCTTCAAGGTGGAGGTGGGATTGCATCATGGATCGGCTCTGAGCTCCTTCTTGTTTGCTCTGGTGATGGACCGACTAACAGATGAGGTCAGGCAAGAATCCCCATGGACGATGATGTTTGCAGATGACATTGTGATCTGTGGTGAGAACAGGAAACAGGTGGAAGAGAACTTGGAGAGGTGAAGGTATGCACTTGAAAGAAGAGGAATAAAAGTCAGCTATAGTATGACAAAGTAGATGTGTGTAAATGAGAGGGAGGCTGGTGGAACAGTGAGGCTACAAGGAGCAGAGGTCACAAAGGTGCAGGACTTCAAGTACTTGGGGTCCACTGTCCAGGGGAATGCGGAATGTGGTAAAGATTCCAGGCAGGATGGAGTGGATGGAGAAAAGTTTCAGGAGTGATTTGTGACAAAAGGGTGTCAGCAAATGTCAAAGGAAATGTTTACAATATAGTGGTGAGACCAGCTATATTGTATGGTCTGGAGACAGTGGCATTGACAAAAAGACAGGAGCAAGTATTGGAAGTGGCAGAAATGAAGATGCTAAGGTTTTCCTTAGGAGTGACAAGGCTGGATAAGATTAGGAATGAGATAATCAGAGGTACAGCACAGGTTGAACAACTGGGAGATAAAGTTAGGGAGGCCAGAATAAGATGGTTTGGACATGTCAAGAGGCAGGACCGTGGGTATATTGGTAGAAGGATGTTAGAAATGCAGCTGCCAGGAAAAAGACAAAGAGGAAGACCAAAGAGGATATATATGGATGCAGTTAGAGAGGGCATGAAGGTAGTTGGAGTGAGGACAGAGGATGCAGAGGACAGAGTGAGGTGGAGGAGGATGACTGGCTGTGGCGACCCCTGATGAGGGAAAAGCCGAAAGAAGAAGAAGAAGAAGGATGGGGCTGATCCGATCCGATCCAGTATCGGTATCGTTTACAGAGAAGTTGCTAAACTTCATCATGATTAATGATCAACCGCAATCAGTTGTAGAAAACTAAGGATTTCACAGCTTGATACTTGCAGCCAAGATATAGTTTACTCTCCATGAGATATTTATCAGTACAACAGTAGACAATCATAAAAAAACATGTCTAAAAAAGTTAAATCTGGTCCTCTCGACATAAATAAAACAAAATAACAAACAAAACAAAAGCAAAACAACAAAAGAATGTAGAAACGTTTCGTCTTTCTTACGAAAGACGTCCTCAGTCTGAGGTCTTTCGTATGAAAGACGAAACGTTTCTACATTTCTTTTTTGTTTGTTTGTTTTGAATGTCCAGAGGACCATAAGTAACTTTTTTTAGATTTTTCTACCTGGATTATTGAGCATGCATGTGGATAAAAAAAAAAAAAACATGATTTGAAAATTACAAGAAAATGATATGTATATATATATATATATAACAAAAACAGCTAAAGTGATGCAAAATACTAAAAATCATGTCTGTGTTGGTTTATGCCATGAACTTAGCAGATGTTTAAAGCCATTTAGTTTTTTATTTTATTTAATTCATTTATTCATTCATTTAAAAGAAACAAAATAAATTCATCAAAAAGAAAACATTGAATGAAAAGTTTGCAGAAAGAATATGCTGGTTAAGATTCTCAGTGCAGAAAGAAGGAAAAAAATATTATCTCCACCTTATTAAAAGAGAATAAAATAAAATTACTTTAAACAAACAATCACTTAAATTAATCACTTTAATATCCAATTTAAAGCTAGGAATAAATAAAAAAACACATATATATACACACACATATGTATATATACACACACACGTGTGCACAGGCTATTTCTATTAGCGCAAATTGAAATGTGTATATTTAAAAAAACTACATGTGCATATTGCTGTACACATACAATTTATGTTGCATGCTTGTGTGAATACTTTTGAGACTTTTGTCTTCATACCATAAACTCCCACCAATTGATAATACAGCTTTATCTGGCACATATGAATAGATCTCTGTATACACTTTATTTAAAAATTGTACTATGGAATATTTAAATAGTGATGATACATTCATGAGAAATGCTACTGATGGATTTTTGATATGGGAGTGGTTCAAAGACACATTCCATTTTGAATTTTGACAAAATATATTTTTGGGTTCACTGGTTTGTGAGGTAGAAGAGCTAAGAAAACGGGACTGGTGGTGTATCTTTTTGAAACTGAATAATTTCCAGTCACACCACTATATAGGCATATTGAATTATTCAAATGATGATCTGAGTGGCTCAAATATTTCTTATGATGTCTGACGTACACACATACACACAAACTTCTTCGGACTTGACACAAGTGCTTTAAACAGATATAGTGATGTGATGAAACTTTTGCTCAGCACAATTTGAAAATATTTCATAAGCTACTGCTTGTCTCAAAGTGTGTTAGAGAATCATACCAAGACATAAACAAAACAAGAACCCGTGGCCACTCACCTGCCTCCCTATCTGAGCTTATGCCTTCCATCCTTCTTCAAACATAACAGAAACCAAGAAAAATGAAATTGCCTCAAGATTTCCTGCTTTGTTCACAATTATACAATATCCATCCAGTCACCAATCAGTCTAACATGCATGTTTTTGGTCTGTGGGAGGAAACCAGAGTACCCATAGAAAACCCATGCATGCACGGAGAGAACATGCAAACTCCACCCAGAAAGGCCCCTGGACCGGGATTTGAACCAAGGGCCTGCTCGCTGAGAGGCAGCAGCTCTACCAGTTGTGCCACCGTGCTGCCCCAATTACATAATATGTATTATGTAAATCAACACCTTAATGTTCTATTACCAGTGTCAATATCTTTTCCAGTACCTTAAAATCTGTCTAATGTCTACCATTAGGACATATTTCATAATTACATGTTTTAATTTGGATTCTTCATCTTCTTTTTTCGGCTTTTCCCTCTTCAGGGGTCTACAAAGTGAATCATCCTTCTCCATCTCATTCTGTCCTCTGCATCCTCTGTCCTCACTCCAACTACCTCCATGTCCTCTCTAACTGCATCCATATATCTCCTCTTTGTCTTTTTCCTGGCAGCTGCATTTCTAACATCCTTCTACCAATATACCCACTGTCCCTGCTCTGGACATGTCCAAACCATCTCAGTCTCACCTCTCTAACTTTATCCCTCAGTTGTTCAACCTGTGCTGTACCTCTGATCATCTCTTTCCTGATCTTATCCATCCTTGTCACTCCTAAGGAGAACCTCAACATCTTCATTTCTGCCACTTCCAGTTCTTTCTCCTGTAATTTTGTCCATGTCTCTGTCTCCAGACCATACAACATAGCTGGTCTCGCCACTGTCTTGTAAACTATTCCTTTGAACTTTCCTGTCTCTCTTTGGTCACAAATCACTTCTGAAACTTTTCTCCATCGACTCCTTCCTGTCTGGACTCTCTTTTTCAGCTCTTTATCACACTCCCCATTTTCCTGGACAATGAACCCCAAGTACTTGAAGTCCTGCATCTTTGTGACCTCTGCTCCTTGTAGCCTCACTGTTCCACTGGTCTCCCTCTCATTCCCATGTACTCTATCTTACTACGGCTGACGTTAATTCCTCTTCTTTCAAGTGTATACCTGTAAGTTCTATTCTACCTGTTCCCTGTTCCCACCACAGATCATAATGTCATCTGCAAACATCAACAGGGCCTCCTGCCAGACCTCATCTGTTAGTCGGTTTCAAGTCTTTGGATTATGAAGTGTTATTCTCATTTCTGCATACAAAATAGTTACAATTTTTGCTTGATTTATGTTCACCATCAGAGGTGCAACATGTGTAGTCAAAAGTTCTAAATGTAAAGCACGATTGGCAACCTGTGTCTACAAGAGCTAGGTTTTCAGTTAAGGTTTTATTTTACATCCAGTTGAATACTAATGTTGAAGACACAGTGCCATAAGGCAATTACATCACTTTACTTTCAAAGTAACATTTCATTTTGTATGTGCTGAATTCTTAGGTCTTCTTTGAAGACATTGATGGCTCTGATGGCTCCCCGTAGTGAAGCACCTTATAGGGCGAATGGTGCTTATGTTGCTGCTTAACATGAATCAGAAGAATCATGAAAATGTACAGAGAATAAAAATAACATTGGGAAAAAGAGGCTTTACTGGCAAGATATTGGTGACAGTGTTATAGTAGGATTGTTTTTATTTATGTCAGTTGTTTGTAAAATCAGATTACAGTACTCCTTTTGTATGAGACTGAAACAAATTGAGGTGGTTTATTCAACAACTTTTCAGTGTTCTACAGACAAACTGTTGTGATGCAGAATCAGAAAGATTGTTGTAATTTCTCTGATTTTGTCTTCCATCTTTATGATTTGGGACTTCCGGTGATTGACCCGATAGTGAATTACTCGATGAAATTGGAGGACAATGTATCCAACCGTATGGTACTTAAAAACTGTTGAATCTCTTTGGCATAAATTTCTGCATGCCATAAAAAAATCTTCAGATTTTCACTCATCTACTAGGGGAAAAAATACATTAATTCAATTAAACAAATGAAAAATACATTATATGATGATATTGCCCATCAGTTTCACTCACAAAGTTCACATCCTAGAAAGAAACAACACACCTGTTCTTTACAAGAATATTTATTACTGCTAAATATAACATCCCGCAAAAAAGTACTTTCCTCTGTTTTTACACATTATATCTGACTGTGTTCGAGATGGGCATCTTTTCAAGATTCTTTAGCCCTAATGAGGCCCAAAATTTCTCCTCTTGCACAATTAAAGAAATGTGTGATGTAGATCCCATTTTGAAGAATCCCACTTCTTTAAATAAACCTCCACCAACTCACACTTAATTGTCATCCCTGTTTGAAAACACCTGGCTGCAATTCACCTTCAAATGAGCTGTTAATTGCAGAGTTTTGCCATTTAGATGAGTAAGATTGGAACATTTTGCTCAAAGTAAGCTAGAGAAATTGCATCTGATTTGAAAATCTAATGTGGATATTGAGGGGCTGAAACTGATTTGTTAAAATTAAAAAGAGTCAAAACACAAGACTAATGCTAAAACAAGAAAAATACTAGCTAAAGACTAGAGTTGAAAAATGCCAGCTAAAAGAACTTAAAAACTAGGCAAAATATAAAGATAATAAAAAGGCTAGTTTGAAGCCAAAATTAAGAAAAAGCTAGCTGAAAGATTTGATAAAAGCTAAAAGTAGTAAAAGGAAAGCTAAAAATGTCACAGGATTTACTAAAAACTAAAACTATCAAGAATACAGCTAAAAGCCTAAAGGCTAATTAAAAGCTTAAAGTAGCAGAAGGCTAGACAAAAACAAAATGTATAGTTAAAGTAGCATAATGAGAATTAGCTAGACGCTAGAAGTTACAAAAGGCTAACTAAAGACCTAGTGTAGCAAAATGCTAGCTAAATGCTCAAAGAAGCAAAAATCTAGCCAAAAGTAAAAGTATCCTAAAGCTATTCAAAAAAGGTAATAAATAAATAGATAAATAAACAAAAAAGGCCGTATGTTCTGCATCTGAAAACTTTTCCTTGTGTTGTATTGAGCATGACCTGGATGACTAAGACTCTTCACTAGCACATCAAAATGCTAGCTAGAAGCTTAAGATAGCAAAATTATGGATAAAAGTTAAAAGTATCATGGAATAATAGTACGGTGGCACAGTTGTTAGAGCTGCCCCCCCCATCAGCGAGCAGGTCTCTCCAGTTTAAATCCCGGCCGGGGGTCTTTCTGGGTGGAGTCTGCATGTTCTTTCCATGTATGGGTTTTCTCCAAATACTCCGTTGTCCTCCCACAGACCAAAAACATGCATGTTAGGCTGATTGGTAACTAAATTGTCACTAGGTGTGAGTGAGAGAGTGAATGGTCGTTTGTCTTGTTTGTCTCTATGTGTCCCTGTGATGGACTGGAGACCTGTCCAGGGTGTCCCCTGCCTCTCGTACAGTGACTGCTAGATATGGGCACCAGTGACCCCCACAACCCGAAAAGGAAGAAATGGGTAAATATAATGGATGGATGGATGGAACAATAGCTCAGTAGCAGAACAATAAAGCTGAAGTAGCAAATATAACTAAATGCTAAAAGTAGCAAAATATCTGCTAACCACCATAGGTAGAATAAGAAGGCAAAAAAAGCACATACAGTAGTCCATCGTTCATTGCAGGGATCCATATCCTCAAGACCGGCGATAAGTGGAAAAATTGTGAAGTAGGAGTAGTAGTACAATTAGCAGTTGTTAATTTGAGTATATATATATATATATATATATATA
>NC_056498.1:11825937-11830010 GCF_014905685.2 Nematolebias whitei
AGACACGGCATTTTTTGAATTAATGCATATCACAATATTTAATGCCATAGTTTAAACTAAGATTATCTCATCAGAAGTTATAGCAGTCATGATCAGGCCTTGTAATAGACATTATGCAAAATCTTTTGTGGCAACTCTCAGAGTATGTGTTGAGGATGACTCTCAGCTACTACCACACTGAACTTTAGCTCAAGTTGGAGCCATTTATGTTTTAGATGATGCCAATCAGATGTGGTGGCCATCTTGACTAGGGTGACTCCAAAAATTACTCAGTTGTAGATGTATATATAATCATTATGGTCTGAGAGTTTCATCAAAATGTGTTTAGTGGTTCATGAGATATTTTGCTAACAAAACAGTATTGATGCCAACAAAGTCTAAAGTTTCAAGTAAATATGTCACTCATTGTGCAGCTCTCATAGTATGTGTTGTGAATTACTCTTAACGACTACCACACTAAATGTAGTCTAAATTTCTGTAATATTTGTTGAGTTCAGTTTTTTGCTTATTTGTTTGTTTTCGACAAACATGGGGTGGGGCTGTGGCAGCCATCTTCAATTGGGTTGACTCCAAAAATGAATCAGCTGTAGATGTGCATCAATGATTTTCTGATTTCAATTGAAACATTAGTTTTTGTAGTTGTTATAGAAAACAATGTATTACATGCACACTGATGCACGAGCTCTGACACAATCTGTTTGCACTCTAACTACAACCACAACAAATTTTAGCTCAATAACCCTGTTTCAGTTTAGGATAGTTACTCCTAAAGTGAATTTATGCACAGCCAATGGTTATGTTTTGAGAGTTTCATTGAAATCTGTGGTTTTGTATTTTCAGTATGTTTTAATTACTTTTTAGTCACTACTTATATTAGGGTTTGATCATTTGA
This sequence comes from Nematolebias whitei, assembly GCF_014905685.2. Lineage (NCBI taxonomy): Eukaryota > Metazoa > Chordata > Actinopteri > Cyprinodontiformes > Rivulidae > Nematolebias > Nematolebias whitei. The sequence continues at coordinate 11,826,830 of NC_056498.1, forward strand.
ATGTTGCAATGTGGTATACACCGGTCCGAATCCCAGCCGAGAGTCTTTCTGGGTGGAGTTTACATGTTCTCTCCATGCATGCATAGTTTTTTTCCGGGTACTCAGGTTTCCTCTCACAGACCAAAAACCTGCATGTCATAACATGATTGTAGGTTAAATGATCCCAAAGTGACAGACTGAAGAGATTCAGACACATATTACAAAAACAAGTGCTTTTATTTAAAGTGCAAGGATCAGAAGTTCGGTTGTGGAAGGAACCGGGAGACCAGGTGAGTATTATGTTTGGTTTTTATGTTTAGTAGATGATTGGTTGTACAAGTATTCTTACAGTAGTTTGCTTTGCAGGTCATGTTGGAGAGGTGGAGATACAAGGTCCTAGTTTGTCCTATGGTGAGGAAGGTGGAATCCAGAGAAGTGAGTAATGCAGTTGAGGGTGGTTAGATTGTGGAGTCCAGGGTAGGTTTCCAAATGTGTCTTGGTGTTCAGATTTATGGTCCAGACAAAGTCAGACAAAAAGGTTCATCAAGATTTCACAAAGCTCAGGCTATCGTTGTCACTCACATACCATAGGCAATTAATGCTCCAGCGTTGGTTGAACATCTGGAAGGGGTTTATGTAGTGCAGAGGTGATGGTAGAAAATCAAGTGCAGGTGTGCTTGGTTGGTTGATTGACAGCTGTGGGAGAAGGTGGTTATGGCAGAAAACTAGGAATCCCACGTTAGGCTGATTGGTAACTCTAAATTGTCTCTAGGTGTGAGTGAGGGAGTGAATGGTTGTTTGTCTTGTTTGTCTCTATGTGTCCCTGTGATGGACTGGAGACCTGTCCAGGGTGTTCCCCACCTCTTGCACAGTGATTGCTGGACATGGGCACCGGTGACCCCACCGACCCAAAAAGGAAGAAGCGGGTAAAGATAATAGATGGATGGATGGATGGATGGATGGATGGATAGTTTAAAACTGTTGCAGGCTTCTGTTTTACTGAGCCCCTCATATTCAAACCTGGTGGTTCTACATTTCCTATTTATCTTGCAGACAGTACAATTCACACAAACACGTAACAAACAGCTTTCTGAAGTTGCAACAGGTGTTTTCAAGACAAAGGTAAAATGAAATCAAACTTTTTAGCCATGCTCAAATCGAAAGCAACCAAATTGACTTCCAACAACCCTCCCTCTGCGGTTTAGCCTGACTTATTATTTGCAAATTTGCTGAAAGTGTGATAATGTGCTAACAACAAACAAGGGAGACAACACCGTTGTGTGTGTTGACTCTTATTTTTGTGTCTGATTACACGGCACACTTGATTTGTCTCATTTCAGGGATGAGCAGGACGGAGATGGTAACACAGTGATTTGGGGGCTCGCTACCATCAATTCAATTCAATTAGTTTTAATTAGTGCAACAGAGAGAAAGAGGCAAAACAACAAGCTCACAGGCTCCACCAACAATGAAATGGATTACTCATGAGTAAAAGCTTATCAAATCAGCCAGCTTTATATGTGGAGAATATTAAATCAATGCGCCGGAAGACTTATGACTGGAATGACTTATACTGATATTTAAAAGGCATGAAATCTCTGCTGAATCTAAATCAAATCACGATAACAAGCTGCCAGTTGTTTGAAGCTGTTTCACTGTGTAGTACACTCGGCTGGCATGTGTCCGCTGTACTTTTTAATCTTCTTATTTTTTGGTGTCCATTTGAATTTTAAAATCCTGGTTACATTAGGGACTGGCTCACATGTGATGATGATTTTGGCTATCAATGACCTCTGAGACCTGATTTTGAAATGCAAAAGTTCTGATGAAAGTCACATCAAAACATAACTGTGAGACAACCTGGCTTTCAGAAGATATTATGAACTTGTGATCATCAATTGTTTGCTTTGAAATTGAATAAAACCCATGGTATTACCAATTATTAATCTCAATTTGATTCAGTGATCTTGTACAGAAAGCATAATCGCAGTTATTTCCAGTGTAACAGTGGTTGAACCAAAGCAATAACCAACCAGATCAACCAACTGCTTTCCCTGTAGCTATGGTAAATGGACAGTACTTAAATAGTGCCTTTCTGTCTAATCAAGATACTCAAAGCACTTTACAACACAATCTGTGCACTCATTTACCTCCGCACTGTAGGAAAAGTTGGATTGTATACCTGGATTATCGAGCATGGACTTTGTTGTTTTCAACCAGTTTGACACGGCTGTCAACAAGGAAGAGGGCCGGCAATGGAGGAGGGGGCTTGACAAAGAGACCATCTTAGCACCAACATAACTGGTTTGTTCCACTTTGGCGTAAGCTGTTGGGGGAAGAATCAGTTTTGTTGTGTGTTTCCTTGACTGATGAAGCCTTCCTGATCAAAGGTGAAACGTTTCAGCACACTCACAAAAAAAAAAAAAGAAACTGTCCAGATGACCTGATTGAAAAATGTTGGATTTTATACCTGGATTATTGAGCATGGGCTTTGTTGTCCACACTGTAGGGTTTTCAGCTTCTTCCAGGTTCCTCATTTCCAGGGTGGCACCAGTGCGCAGCAGCTGGAGGCCATTCCACTAATTAGCTCCAGGGGTAGAAAAGTCTACAGATGAGCTCCATTCCCTGCTGGAGCATTAACTAGCAACTGGTACTTGTGCGTCCAGCCTTCTAGTGAGAATATGGTCAAAAGTACTTACCTTTGTTCTCTTTGTGCTTTTTACGAGATTTGCATCCTGAGTCTATTCCTCTGCACCACTCTCCTATCAACCTGAGCTCTCTGTGCTGGTACCTACTTGTGAAGTTCCTGCTGACTCACCCTTCAGTTGCTCCTTGGCCATCCAGTCGCCTTCCCTTGTCACTGCTACATCTTACAAACCTGGACCTTACTTGCTGGAAATCCTCCACCTTCTTCTAACGCTGCAACAAGCTTACTCTACTGTAAGACACCAGGAACTAAAATATCATAATCTCTCCTCCTCATGATCCCTACGCTCTACATAGTCTATCATATCACTGTAAATAAATAAGTTTATTTATTCAGAGTTTGAGTTCTGTTCTTCCTTCATTTCATGTTCTCTGGGTTCTCGTCCTCATGACACACACATTCATACAGCGCTCTACTACATCTCTACAAAGACTGATAAGAGCTTTAGTGTAAGGACGGTACTTTTCTGTGGCCCGGTTTGTGTCTGTTTCCCTC
>NC_056498.1:11830110-11837840 GCF_014905685.2 Nematolebias whitei
TATATATTTATATATATATATTACATCATGAACCATTTTTACATATACTGTATTTTTTTTTAACCAAACACATCTTTATTACATCTACTAAACATACTGTAACAAACATATAATCATATGTTCTGATGAACATGATACTGACATTTTATTTCCCAGTGATGAAAAAAAATAACAAACTAGAGAAATTGCATGTCCTGCAAAAATGCAGTGGGAATGCTTCTTAAAAAATAAAAAAAACTTGCTGAAAAACAGCTGAAATTAGCTAACAACATTCTGAAATGTAAATCAGGATATTGAGCATGCATCAGGATATTCTGAAATGTAGCTGAAATGGAAGAACAAACCAAAGTTACCAGAAGAACGCAGAAAGAACACATATTTGCTGAATTGGGTTTAAATGAGTAGAAATGAGCACAATTATTAGGAAATTAGCTGAAGAAGCTGAAATTAGCAAAAAAAAAAAAAATGCTGAAAGGTAGCTGAAAATGCAGAAAGAAGCTTAAACTGATAGAAGGAAGCAGAAAGGGCTGAAATTAGCTAAAAATGTGGAATTATCTGAATAAGCTAAAATTAGCACAAAACATCTAAATGTTAGGTGAAATAGCAGAAAAAGCTTAAAATAACAGAAAATAGCTGAAAGGAGTATAATAATATAAAATTATCATGAAGACGTTAATTAAGCTGAAGGTAGCAGAAATTACCACAAAAAACTTGAATTTATCTGAAAACAGCTAAAATTAGCAACAGAAATGCTAAAAAGTCTGCTGAAAAAGTAGAACAAGCTTACATTTGCAAAAGAAAGTAGAAAGAACACATGTCCATCCAATTAGGCTGAAAGAATCAGAAATGAGCACAAAAAGTGGAAGTTATCTGACAAAAAAGCTGAAATTAGCAAAACACAGCTGAACAGTAGCTAAAAAAGCAGACATAATCTTACATTACCAAAAGAAAGTGAAGAGGGCACATTTTTGCTGAATTAGATTGAAAAAAGTTGAAATTGTTCTGTTTTATGTTGTTAATGAATTCTAAAAAAAAAAAGTTAAAATGACTGCAAACATGTGGAAATAGCTGAAAAGCTCAAATTAGCATACAGATGTTTAAATAGTATCTGAAATAGAAGAAAAATCTGAAACTTGCATAAACAAGCTGAAAGGATAACAAGATGAAATTAGCCAAAATAAGTTAGAAGCAGAAAAAACATCATAGTTAGCAGAAACTAGCTAAAAGGAGCACAAAACACCTGAAAGATATCTTAAATTAGCTGAAAGTAGCGCAAAAAAGTTTAAATTTGCACAAGGAAGCTGAAAGAAGCAGAACAAAACGTGAAAGGAAAGGTTGTAAACAGATCTAAAGATTTGAAGGATGTAAAATGAGCTCAATTAATTTTCTGAGGATAAAATGGCAGACAATGCTAAATATTTCAAAAAGCTAAAGTTGCACCAATACCAAAAGTCGTAGTGGGATCGTCCTGAACGAGCTGAACGTTTTGATCTATGATTTGTTGTAATAGCACAAAGATTGTGGAATAAGAAAGATGTAAAAAAAAAAAGTACGGAAGAATTTAGAAGTGGAAATAGGATCACTATAGTGTGAACGCTTAACAAGCATTCACACAATTAGAACCAGCAGAAAACATGACTGATCTGTTAAAAACATTCCTAATGGCTAGATTCTGTCTGAAGCAGAACGAAGAAATTAGAGTAGTGATGGAAAAAGTCAAAACACATCAATTATCTCCTAAGCTTGTGTAGCAATCTGAATCACCTCTGCGATATGAATCATTGGCGATCAAGGGCATTGTGGGAGAATTGTATGATCAGCGCATCGTGTATTGCACAGGGGAAAGGTATGTTTTGTTCCCCAAAGGCCCAGTCACCATTAGCAGACAATCAGACATGATGGCTTCTAACATATTTACCATGTAAAGCCCTTTGGACATGGGAAGTGCAGGTTCATGTTTAATGCAAAGCTGACAACATCAGCATTACACCTTCCACAGAGGAGAAAAAGGATCCACAGTAAACTTACACCACTAAAGACTGTTCCAACATGTTTGACAGTATGTTTTTACACTCGCTTACATTACAAACAAAAAACGAAACCATCTTTGAGACTGCTGGTAAGATTGAAACCCTAACGCATGTACTTATGTGGGTGGTGCATTATGATTCCCTTTAGTTCACAAGTGTGCTTCACTTCTTAACATGCGCAAAGAAAACATTTTGTTTTATTTTCAGGGGGCCTTCAGAGACCGCTGCTGTAGCACTGAGCATGGGCTGCAGGAAGGTGTAGTGGGGATGGGGAATGAGTGGGGGGAACGCCACTTTTGCTATCATCATGGCTGGCTGCTGAAAGGAGACACACTTTATACGCAGTGTGAAGATAAGCAATTATTCCCTCTCTCTTTTATCCCCAAGAGATAGAACGTACCAGTCGCAGGTGAACAATGTAGCTTTTGTGCTCTGTTATAAAGACAGAGGAAATCAGTGCACTTTCCTTCCTGTAAGGCAGCATTTATACTTGTGCATGTGCATGTGTGGAAATATGTTCTTCTGTTGGTGTTTGCCCATATTTCCTGAGATAAAACATTTTTCTTTTAATCAATTTATTATCAGAGCCTTACCATTTTCTTTTTGTTAACATGACTTTGAATTGTTGATTTTCTAGTTCTATTTTACTCAGTTAAGTCGTTTATCTAAATATATATATTTTTGCCCCCTGTGGCGGAGTAAAAAAGGGGAATTGGAAATGCAACTTGTATGATATCTTGAAAAACAAATGAGGTACTGACTTCCATTTTTTTCCCTTTGGCTACATCTAAGTGTAAGAAAGGTTTATTTTGACAATTAGGTTGTGAAAACTAGCAGATTATTTAAAATTGGTCTGACAGACGTACAAAACGTAACCACACCATTTTTAAGTAAAGCTTATTAAAAACCAGTGTTGTGAGAGTGACAGCATGGAGACAGGTGGTGGAGCGGTCGCCTTTCAGCGAGAAAGTTGCCGGATTAAATCCCAGCCTGGGATCTTTCTGTGTGGAGTTTGCATGTTCTCACTGTGCATGCATGGGTTTTCTTCAGGTACTCCGGTTTTCTCTCACAGACCAAAAACATGCATGTTATACTGATTGGTAACTCTAAATTGTCCCTTAGAGTGAATGGGAGTATGAATGATTGTCTCGTTTGTCTCTATGTGTCCCTGTGATGGACTGGAGACCTGTTCAAGGTGTACTCCACCTCTTGCACAGTGACTGCTGGAATGGGCACCAGTGACCCCTGTGATCAGCCAAGGAAAAACGGGTAAAGATAATGGCTAGATAATTATAAAACACAAACTTTCTTGGGGTATCATGCATACTCCTTAGAACCACTCTGAGCAATAACATACTCATAGTGTCTTCCCTACCAATATATAAGGAGTGTGTCCCACCCTGTCAACAGAGCAGAGTGACCAGCCTACCAAAATAACCCCCCATCCCCACTGTCAAAAACTGTCTGCACTGACATAGCGCTAAGCTAGCTTCATGCAATAAAGACACACTAGCTAAAAAACTACAGAGGTAGCACTCTCTCTCCCTCACACTGATCTGCTTCCGTCTCCTCGACTCCACCCCCTCGGTCGACAACTGTCAGCGCTGTCATTCCCCTATCTGTTACGTAAGCACAATCCATAGTCTACTTCCGGGTCTCACGGATTACCATTTGTGCTGCAGTGTCATTCCCAGATCTGTTATGGAAGCACGATCCATAGTGTATCTCCGCATTGCACAGATCGCCGTTGTTTATGAATAAAAACTGTCTTAATTTACTTAGAAAAGTATGTGCTCTATCTCCACCAATATTCATGCGGCTAATTTATGCCACTCGTATTTCTGTTACAAATCATTGGTTAAGATGATATGTAATGCATTAGACCTGACCCCCAGCCTGGACTGAATGAGAAAAACCCTGCAAGATACAGAATGAATTATTCCCATTGTGAAACAGCGCCGCTCAGTGGTGAAGCGGCATATCCTTTTAACCATGACGTAAATATGTCAATGATTTTAACGGAAATACGAGTGGCGTCAATGAGCAACATGAAAATCGGTGGAGACGGAGCACATACTTTCCTAAGGAAATTAAGACAGTTCTTTTTCATAAATGGAATTATACTAGTACATTTTCCTTAACCCAGCATATTTAACGGCAATCCATGCGACCCGGAAGTATTCCTTTGAGCGCGTGCGCAAATGAGCTACACTACGGATCGGATTCTGTAACAGATCGGGGAATGACAAGCACAAGCTGCACAACACAGACTGACAGTCTGTCTCCTTCCCCCCCCCCCCCCCCCATTTCCCAGAAGACAAGATCACAGAAGAGGTGAGGACCTGCCAAAGGAAGTAGCCTAGGGGAAACACTGTCAGTACTATTTGTTTTCATTTACCATACAGTTCAATAAAACGTTGTTTTGCATACATTAGGTTTAGGTTGTTTTGTATCAAGATTCAAGGTTTTTATTGCCTTTCGCATCACATGTGGTACATGAGGTGGAACGAAATTGTGTACACAAGGTCCCAGGTACATCCAACAACAGCAACAACATAAACTGGGAAAGAAACAGTAACAAGGATCCAAGATCTAAACTAAGAAATATGCTAAACTAATAAATATGCTAAACACTAACAGTGCAAAACAACAGCAGCACGAACATGAGTCTGTGTGAGCAGATGAGTATGAATGAAAACTTCCATTGGATGATTTCAGTGGTCCTCATGCCACGTCTGTCCTGCAGGTTTACTTTTGCCCGTGTGTGTCCCAAGACATTTATAAAATTTTGTTGCTTATGTGGAATTTTCATGCTTATTTCTATTTTATTCTATCATAGAAACCAAAAAAAGGATACTACTGGTATCCATAGCACAAAACCTGCTTCACAAATATAGTTGATTTGACTTCTTTGGAGCACTTTGTTGTCTTTGCAAGTAAGTTAAGATATGTCCTCAATGTAGATCTACGTCAGCATGAGAAAGAATTTTATAAAGTGAAAGCTTTACTTATCAGAAAAATGACAAATGAACAGTTAAAGTACAATAAAGGGAAATGTGCATGTGTGTACACAGTTTCAACCTCATGATAACAAGTGATTCCTTCATTGTCTTGCTCAGCCTCACTCTCTCTCCGCCTTGCCTTCTTTGTGTGGCATCTATCATTTTATCCCCCATTCTTTCTTTCTCCACCTCCAATTCAGTTTAATTTGCTTGGCTGGCATGGGAAGTATGCATTTATGTCAACCAGGCATCTGCAGAGGTAACGGATGGTGCAATAACCATAGGGAAACAATGCTCTCAAACAGGAGGGAGTAGGTACTGCTATTGAACCATTAAATAAGGGAGAGCTCAATGCTGTGTGTGACTTTCTCAGAAGGGAATGACTGTCTTTTCTTGTGTGTAGGACAAGTGGGTATTGGAGTGTGATGAAGTTCCTTCTAATTTGCACCGTTTTGTGGTCCTACTGAAAGCCTATTTAGAAGGTAGATGAGTTTGACAGTGTGTGGATAGACCGCAAGCATGACTACAACTGATGTATTGAGAGTGGGTGACTCCATTATGACTCAGAAAACAGATGCATGGTTGCACATTATGTTTCTCTAGAAGTATTGGGGAAGAAAAGGGAAACATAAAAATGAATAATGCTCTTGTTATTTTGAAAAATAGCTCAGAATTCTCTGAATACCTCAGCATATTTCATATTTCAACATACATATAATCAAAATTATGGTCTTGTGTTCGCACAGGCCCTCCACGTAGATAAAAAAACGAGAAAAAAAAACGTATTAAATAGATCAAAGCACAGTATTTGTATGAATGCTGATTCAGCATTCACACCAATATATATGTTTTTATTATTCCATATATATTTACAATTAAGCTAATTTTGCATTCTTTGAGATATTGTAGTCATTCATGTTTGGAATTTTAGGTCATTCAAGAGGTGGGTGACTTTAGTTTTTGTGATTTTTTACTTAAAAATATTAACTTTTTTCCCTGTTGAAATACAGTGAAATCTCTTCAGTTCCATCAAAGACATTGTTTTATTTAAAATCAGCTTGAGAATACAGTAGTCCCTCGCTAATTTGTGGTTCGTTTATCGCTGGACTCGCTCTATCGTGGTTTTTCAAAATAAAAGTGGACATGACACACAATGCACAATCGGCATAGGATTTTTTTTTTTTAAATAAATAATTGTAAAGTATTTATCACCTGCTGCACATTTGTGCAGCCCACACTACAGGATAAGCTTCCTGCTGCAGTTAATCAGCTGTTCTTCGTGCAGAGCGGAGAAGTGGGTATGGTTGAGAACGCTTGCAGGTGGCAAAGAGCATAGGAGGCAGAGCTGAAATCATGATATTTTGTGCTCTTTTAGAGCATTTAGAGTTTAGAAACATTATTTAGAATATTGCAAGAGTGTATGAAGGGTTTAAACACCTTTATATATACACTGCATTGCCAAAAGTATTTGCTCACCTGCCTTGACTCACATTTGAGCTTAAGTGACATACCATTCCTAATCCATAGGGCTCAATATGACATTGGTCCACCTTTTGCAGTTAGAACAGCTTCAACTCTTCTGGGAAGGCTGTCCACAGGTTTAGGGGTGTGTTTATGGGGATTTTTGACCATTCTTCCAGAAGCACATTTGTGAGGTTGCACACTGATGTTGGACGAGAAGGCCTGGCTCTCAGTCTCTACTCTAATTCCTCACAAAGGTGTTCTATCAGGTTGAGGTCAGGACTCTGTGCAGGCCAGTCAAGTTCATCCACACCAGACTCTACCATCCATGTCTTTATGGACCTTACTTTGTGCACTCTTGCACAGTCATGTTGGAAGAGGAAGGGGCCAGCTCCAAACTGTTCCCACAATGCTGGGAGCATGGAATTGTCCAAAATGTCTTGGTATGCTGAAGCAGTCAGAGTTCCTTTCACTGGAACTAAGGGGTCAAGCCCAGCTCCTGAAAAACAACCCTGCACCTTAACCCCCCCTCCACCAAACTTTAAACGTGGCACAATGCAGTCAGACAAGTATCGTTCTCCTGGCAACCACCAAACCCAGACTCATCCATCAGATTGCCAGATGGAGAAGTGTGATTCATCACTCCAGAGAACACGCCTCCACTGCTCTAGAGTCCAGTGGCGGCGTGCTTTACACCACTGCATCCAACGCTTTGCATTGCACTTGGTGATGTATGGCTTGGATGTAGCTGCTCGACTATGGAAACCCATTACATGAAGCTCTCTGCACAATGTTCTTGAGTAAATCTGAAGGCCACATGAAGTTTGGAGGTCTGTAGAGATTGACTCTGCAGAAAGTTGCAAACCTCTTCGCACTATGCACTTCAGCATCCGCTGTCCCCGCTCCATCAGTTTATGTGGCCTAACACTTCGTGGCTGAGTTGCTGTCATTCCAAAACACTTCCATTCTCTTATACTACAGCTGACAGTTGACTGTGGATTATTTAGGATTGAGGAAATTTCATGACTGGATTTGTTGCATAGGTGGCATCCTATCAGTTCCACGCTGGAATTCACTAAGCTCCCGAGAGCGACCCATTCTTTCACAAATGTTTGTAAAAACAGTCTGCATGCATAGGTGCTTCATTTTCAACACATGTGGCCATGGAAGTGATTGGCACAACTGATTCAGATAATTTGGATGGGTGAGCAAATACTTTTGGCAATGTAGTGTGTAT
>NC_056498.1:11837940-11841214 GCF_014905685.2 Nematolebias whitei
TTCGTTGGTGCTCTCCCTTGGTCTCCTGAGTCTTGTCCTGTCTGTCCTGAGTCTTCCTGGTCCCTCGAGTTCCCCGTGTCTCTCTTGTCGCCTGAGTTCCTCGTGCCTTATTCATGTAAGTTTTGCTGCCCCGTCAGCTTGTTTATTTTGTACTTTTATTTATCATTAAAACATATTTTTTGTATATCTGCCGAGTTGAGTCCCTGTTCTGCACTCTGGGTTCGCTGCTAACCGCAAACTACGACATTTAGATCACGTTCATACACTGATGGGACACACATCAGAGGCAGTGAGGGGTTCAATGTCTTGTCCAGGGACTCTTCAAAATGTGATTGCTGGTGAAATTGAACCCCTAACTTTCCCATTGGGTGACTGCTCTAACCACTCAGCCACAGCTGCTAAGGCTAACTTGTATTCTCCCAGTACCATTTAGTTTGGGAGTTGACATTAATTTTGTGAAGCAACAATTGGGAATAAATCCGGAGCCTTTTTTGAATGCAATAAATGTAACAGCTCTTCCTACTGTCTTTGTCTTTTGGCTGGTTCCTTATCAGGAGTCACCGCAGTGGATCATTTGCCTCTAGGTCCCATTTCCATCTTCTGGTCCCATTCTGTTGGTTCCATTCCCTGTTGGTCAACAGCACCAGAGGCGGTCATTGTTAACCCAGGCCCTGATCGCACTGGTCTAATATAATTCAATTTCTGTTGTACAGTCCTGTAAGGCACTTGTAAATCTTGTAGGGCAGTCGTAGATCAGCCTTTTTTGTTTTGTCACGTTTTATTCTGAAGGCCCTTCCTGATGAAACTGATACCATTTATCTTTAAATGGTATGGGCATTGGTATGGTTTAGCAACTTCATCCCCTTCAATAGAAATTACCTACAAAACCATAAATACTAAAAAAAGCTCTTTGGCATCTACTATTTGGGTGCAGCTATAACTTTACAAAACTGAAATTGCATCACTGTTTTGCTCTGATTGTGACCTACTACACATTCAGTCTCATATACTTGTTATGTAAGCCAGATATATTAATTACGAGAGGTGCCAATATGTTTGACAAGCTCCTCTCCCACCCTGCGGTTCAATAAGAGATGATTGATGCCCCCCTTTCAGATTCAATAATTGACACTGTATGTTATTATATGTTATTTTATTAGCACACCGCACTCATCGCATGTGGACAGACTTTTAAAGGCAGAGAATGCTAATGGCTAGAGGCCCAATAAACTGGAGTGATAACAAATGTACTGCAAGAACAAATTGGTTTTCGCTGTTCCCAAAAGTTCACTCTGCACTATATTCTATATATAGATAATTTTAAGACTTGCTTATTTTTTTTTTAGAATGTAGTGAATGGATGCTCTATAAATTAGCCTCGCAGGATAAAATGAAGATTGGAACATGATGAGCAGGCTCGGTCGTCCTCTCATTGATGAGACTCGGTAACAGAGCCCTGTCAGGCCACGGATGGCAACTAATGAGGAACTCTGTCAGCCCAGTGTCAGACATGATGAGCAGAGAAAATGGAAGGAAAGTGAGAGCAGGAGGACATGGAGTTTCTGCATCAAATAGTCGCCCTGACTTAAATGACCCTCTTGTCTGCCAAGATCAAATAGTTCCACTTTCCGCAGGAGGTATCTAGCTTTAGCCAGGAGCAGTGGCAATGGGCCAGGTCTTTAGGATAACACATGGTGGTGCAGCACAGGTAAAATGGCTTTGCAACTCAAAGCAGATCCCACATGTTGTCTCCAAAAATATGCTACAGCAGTGTTTTTTAATTCCCAGCATGAGTTGGAGTCACACTGCTTTTCATTTAGGCTATTGATCTTGGGCTGATTTCTACTCTGTATGTTAAGTAAGTGCAATTAACCGACTGGAAGACTTAAAAATAGACGGCGCTCTGTTGACCTGTAAAATAAACATGTTTAAATCCAGCTGCCAAACACAAGTTTAGATTACTGAACTCATTACTGCCTGCTGCTGAAGGTGAATGTGGGGAGATGATGTGTCATAGAGTTATATAAAACAACTAGAATAAGCACTGGTCACGAGAACTTGTGATTCACTGCAGCAATGGCAACCATTACATTAACGACCAAACGTCTGCTTGGCATGTTGGTAGATAATGGCTAAATATTTCTAAGAGCTGACTGTGCTTAAAAGAAAAAGAATGCATGTAAGTTATTAAATGGTGGATATTAAATTAAAAGCTACTAAACATTAGGTTTATTTATTTTTTGTATTGGTATATTTTCTGTAGGTCTGTTCAGCAAAGCCCGTACAGATCTTAAGCATGTTTTAGGCCCCGGACATGTTCCTGCCTTCACCATCTTCCTACACTTCTTCAGATTCCTCTCAGCTAGTCTTCGCAAGAAATCATATATTTTTTTTATAATTCGATCTATGTATTCAACCACCCCAGCTGTCAAATATACAACCTTGCCATTCTTTTACTTAGCCAGCTACCACACAGCTAAAACATTGAAAGCCTAGCATTCTTTGAAGGAGCGCAAATCGTCGACTGTCTTTAACGTCAGAGTTTGACTCCGATCATCTTTTATTGTAGCTATTTTGGTCAATCCTTTGAAAGAAAACATTGTCCCATATGCATTTCAACAATATCTCACACGATATGTTAACACGGCAAACAAGTCAGGCACCGCCACAGCAAAGTTTAGATGTATATCTCAAAAATGTCTTAATAATTTATATTTTTGCTAAGATCGCCTTGCTGTGGTGGCCATTTTGAATTAGATTGACTCCAATTGTCAATCAATTGTAGCCAATGATTACTTTTTGAAAGTTGAACTGAACTCTGTTCAGTGGTTCACGATTTATTTTGCTAATGCTTCAGACAAATGAACACTAGAAAACATATTGCTTTGTCTTTACCCAATATATAAGAACAATGGAGTTTACAAGAGGCTTAGAAAAGGATACAATTGAGTCTGCCAACCCCAAAAATAATAGTGACAAACGTCTTTAACCTTAACCATCACTGGTTTATGTAAAAAACAATTGCTGTTAATTTTTTTTCGAATAAGAGCATAATAACAGAGTCTCTGTTATGTGTTTTTAATGTTTACACTCATTCCATTCATTCAAAATTGGTTATCACTGATCAATATTGATGAAAGTAGACCATTATCAGTATGTTTTTTTTCTTAAAGTATGTTTGTTTAAAAAAATATTTTGTTTGTTTAGAATTGTTCTATTCCATTTAAAGCATTCATATCCAACCCAATATATATATATATATATATATATATAT
>NC_056498.1:11841314-11854752 GCF_014905685.2 Nematolebias whitei
ATATATATATATATTTAATATAAGATACAACTTGACAAAATTATTTAGAAATAATATGCTACTGTATTTGTTTAATGAGGGCGTGGTGGGGCAGAGGTGAAGAAGAAGACCAAGAACAAGAACAAGAAGAACAAGGAGGCAGACCTGTGATTGGGAGGTTGCTGGTTTGAACCCCCCTGATTGTTAAAACATAATTTGGGTGAGAACGATGAAGCACCTACACCTTCCTCCACCCTGCTTGTTAAAACTAGCCCGTGTACAGGGCTACATGTGAGTTGGACTTGAGTCAAAGCTTTAATGACTTGATACTCGACTTGATAAAATCACAGAAAACTTGAAAACTGACTCAGATTCAGACACCCATGACTCGTGACCTACCCATGGGATCAAAACACTGTATTTTACACAAAAAAAATGTTATTAAATAAATATGATTACTTCATTTTAAGAAGCAAATATTGATCATAAGGGTCAGATTTGGTCTGTGAGCCTTGACTTTACACATGATTTTTTTTTTCTAAGAAAACATTTTAGCATTGTTGCACACACTCCAAATCATGTTTCATAGTTCAGTTAGGTACAACAAACCGAAACAAGCCAGCTCTAACATAATCTGAATACTGAAACATTTACTGACATACATTAAAAACCCTGCTAAAACTGTCATGTTTCACTTTTCACAAACTGCAGAATCAACTTTCTGTTCTCAGTCAGGTCATCTGCTGAAACATTTCTCCTTCCATCCAGAAGGCTTCATCAGTCAAGGAAACACACAACCCAAAACTGATTCTTCCCACAAACAGATTACTCCAAAGTGGAACAAACCAGTTATGTTGGTGCTAAGATGGTGTCTTTGGCACATACCCTCCTCCGGTGCCGCCCCTCTCCCTCGTCAACAGTCATGTCAAACTGGTTCAAAACCAACAAAGTCCATGCTCAATAATCCATCTTAGCACCAACATAACTGGTTTGTTCTGCTTTGGAGTAAGCTGTTGGGGGAAGAATCAGTTTTGTGTTGTGTGTTTCCTTGACTGATGAAGCCTTCCGGATGGAAGGTGAAACGTTTCAGAAAAAAAAGAAACTGTCCAGATGACCTGACTGAACATTGTTGGAACTTTCTGTTCTGTTCTTGCATATCTGATGATGATGTCACACTAACCAGGAAATGCCAATTACATTATGAGCTGTAGCAGCTGTAGGGTGGGAGTGGAGCTTTGATTACTTCCATCCATCTATCCATCCATCCATCCATCCATCCATCTATCCATCCATCCATTATCTTTACCCACTTCTTCATTTTTGGGTCATGGGGGGACACCTGGACATGTCTCCAGTCCATCACAGGGACACGTAGAAACAAACAAGACAAACAATCATTCACTCTCTCACACCTAGCGACAATTTAAAGTTACCAGTCAGTCTAACATGCATGTTTTTGGTCTGTGGGAGGAAACTGGAGTACCTGGAGAAAACCCACGCATGCACAGAGAGAACATGCAAACTCCACCCAGAAAGGTCCACGTCTGGGATTTGAACTGGCAACCTTCTAGTTGAGAGGCAACAGCTCTACCAGCTGTGCCACCGTGCTGCCCTAGGGGAAAAAACAAACAAACAACATATTAAAAAACTAAACTATGGTTTTATGGCTTCCATGAGGACTCTAAATACAAAGCTTTTAAAAAGTGATGACACTGCGATCCATTTGGAGATAACCTGAGAAACCCAAACACCTAAATTAATTCACCAGTTTTTATTTCATGTTTTTATCTCTTTCATTTCAGTATAATTCTGTCAGCACAAAACTCTGACTCCATGATCTTTCATTTGTTCTGGAGTTGGGCAGCAGCTTGAGCAGGGAGGCCCACAGCCACCTCCTCCATCTCCTCTGGGAGGACTCCAAGGATTTCCCAGACCAGCCGAGTTTCCCCAGCATGTCTTGAGTCTTCTTCTTGGGTCTTCTATCAGTTGAGCATGCCCAGAAAACCTCTCTAGAGTCCAGGGGGCATACTTATCAGATATTCAAACCCCCTCAACTGGCTCTTCTTGGTGTGGAGGAGCTCCTGGATGTCTGAACTTCTCACCCCGTCTCTAAGGAACAGTCCAGATACCCTGCAGAGGAAACTCATATCTTCCACTTCCACACTGCCTTAGTCTAGTTCTTTTGGTCATGAGTTCATATGTTTACCATGACCTCTTGAACCTTGACTATTTGCTCAAATGGATGATAAGAGAAATATATAAATGTTATTGAAAATAAAATGTAAAGAATAGATCATTTTTACTTCACATTTGGCCAAGAAACTATTCTTCTTTCTGCATGTTCTTATGTAATTATTGTGAACTCTATCATCATCTAGTGGTGCAGCAGATGTTTTTCGGAGTTTCAGTAAAAACTGTCATCAAGGGGGAGGGAAAAAATGTCCACAGTGAAGAAGGGACCATTGTCTTTTAATATGTCTTTACTTGTATTGTTTGGTTTTTATTGTCACCTTCAAAATGCAAAGTTGGATGATAATGCTTTTGCTCATTTCTATCTCTGTGTTAGCAAAATATGTCATGAACATCTGGACAAATTTAATTAAAAATGCAGATAGTAATCACTGGATGCACATCTACATCTAACATATATTTAGTCTATGCTGTACTGAAGTGGGTTGCTGCGGCCAATAGTAGATATAATTCAATTCAACTTTTATTTAATTTATACAGGTTAGTCTCAATGAGCCTCAGGGACTCATTTACGATAGACCTGTTTTTAACAAAGAATGATGACAACAGTAGACAACCTTAAATGAAGGCATCTGAATAGAAAAAATAAATAAGAGAAAATTATATATAAAAAAAAAAAAAAATCAGCTACATTGTAACGCGATGTAAAATACTAACAACAGGAACATGTCTGCGTTGGTTTTTGTCATGAACTTAAAAGACGTTTAAAGCCACTTAGAGAGGTCAAGGTCAAGAGCTTCAGATCTTTTTGCAAAATATTCCAGGAAACAGGAATATAAGGAGAAGGCCCTTTTGTCTAGTTCAGTCCTCACTGAGGGAACACTGCAGGTAATAAAGTCCTGAGAGCGCACGCTGTAGCTGCACTCACGCAGTGACATGTAGGAGGAGATGTATGAAGGCAGCAGACCAAGACGTGATTTAAAGATGAAAATGTACCAGTGAGAGAGTCTGCGTGAAGTTAATGATGTCCAGTTAACCAGTGAATACAGGGTGCTGTGGTGGGTACGATAATCACAGCCAGTTATGAATCTTAGTGCACCATGATAGACAGCATCCAACATCTGCAGGGTTCTTGTAGGAGCGTTCATGTAAATAATATCACCGTAATCAATGGAGGGAAGGAAAGTCACAGTTACAAGGTGTTTCCTAGCATTCAGAGGATGGATACAGGATCTGTTTCTGAAAAAGAAACCCAGTTTAACTTTCAGTTTCCTTAATAGGTTTTCGATTTGGGGCTTAAGAGAGATGTGAGTTGATCAAGATACCCACTAATGTTGTAGGAATTGACAAACTCAATAGGGGTACCATTTGAAGACAAAATCGAGGGAAGGACTGCTGGGACTGATTTCCTGTTTGAAAACAGCATCTCTTTGGTTTTATCGGCATTTAGGACAAGTTTGAGGTGGAACAAATCTGACTGGATGTTGTTGAATGCAGATTGCAAAAGCTGGAAAACCATATCAACTGTTTTAGCTCGACAATAAACAACTGTGTCATCAGCATAGAAATGCAAGGACGCGTCAAGGATGCTCTGACCTACATTACCCATGTAGATTGTAAAGAGGGTGGGTCCAAAGACTGAACCTTGTGATACACCATTGTTAACAGTTAGATAACTGGAAGAAGTACCATTTTGTTAAACACATTGCCTCTGATCTGAAAGTTAGAGAACCAGCCAAAGGTGTGATCTGAGAAACCAATTTCTGAGAGCTTATGTCACAAGATGTTATGATCCACAGTGTCAAAAGCTTTAGACAGGTCTAAGAAAAGTGCAGCACAATAATCCTTAGCATCCAAGGCTTCAACAACGTCATTAAAAACATTCAGTGAAGCAGTCGTTGTGCTGTGTTGTTTCCTGAAACCAGATTGATGTGGAGGTAAGATGTTAAATGAGTCCAGGTAATTTTTGATTTGAAAGTTTATCAGTTTTTCTAGAACCTTGGCTAAAATACAGTTTAGAGATTGGCTGATAGTTGTTCAGTGAGGAAGGGTCATCACCATTCAGCAAATTAAGAACAAAGGCTGTTTTCCAAGCGTCTGGAATGGAGTTTTGTATAATAGTTGAGCATCTGTTATAACATACTCCAGGTGCTCAATGTGTAAGATTTTAGATTTGATCTTTAGAAGTAAACTCTGACAGTTCAAAAAAATAAAAAATCTCAAAAACCACTGAATGGATTTTATTGAAACTCTTAAAGTGACTCGTTAAATATGGCCATCACAGCTAATCAACATTAGTGGACACAAAACTGGCTACAGCTCAGACAATTATTAAAAAAATTGAGTGGAAATTTGGTGTGGTAGTAGGTGAGAGTCATCCACAACAAATACGTGACATTTTGTATTATGGGATTTATTTTCAAGGTTTGATCAAATCTGCTCGACCCCTTTTCAACTTTGGATAATCACAAAACTCTGGCATGCAATATATTGTATGTTTTTCTAACCTTTAGTTTTTTTTTTTAACAAAATATGTCCTGAGCTGCAAAACCTGCTACAGCTGATTAGCAACTGGTGGCTAGTGGGGGTGACTTTATAAAACTAAAACTATAATGAATTTAACAAAGTCCATGCTCAATAATCCAACATTTTTCAGTCAGGTCATCTGGACAGTTTATTTTATTGTGCTGAAACATTTCGCCTTCGATCCAGAAGGCTTCATCAGTCAAGGAAACACACAACAAAACTGATTCTTCCCCCAACAGCAATAATAATAATAACAGCAATGGAGGAGGGGGCGTACCAAAGAGACCATCTTATCACAAGCAGAACTGGTTTGTTCCACTTTGGAGTAAGCTGTTGGGGGAAGACTCAGTTTTGTTGCGTGTTTCCTTGACTGATGAAGCCTTCTGGATCGAAGGCGAAACGTTTCAGCACAAAAAAAAAAAGAAGCTGTCCAGATGACCTGACTGAAAAATGTTGGATATAATGAATTTAAAATTTGATTTTTTTTTTTTACACATGAAAACCAAGAAGAAAAAACTAAATAATTTTAATTTAGAATAAAAACAATAAACTGCACATCTTTGTATTAAACGTTTTGAAGCGATAAAACAAATATTTAAAGTGTGTATAAACAGTAGGTCATTTTGTTGGACATGTAATTGTGACATATTGTTATTTTAGTTACTTTGACTTAATTATGTTTTTATTTTTAATTTTTTATTATTGTTGTTGTCAAATGGACTCATCAAGTTCAGAATAAGCACATTGTGCCAAAAATATTTCAAATCATATCTGCTGGATTGGAGAAGGCTGCATGTTGGAAAAATGAAGAATCTAAATCTAAATTAGCATGTTCTGCTACAAGTATCATTTAAACATTTGCAGAAAATTCACATTTAAAAACGTCTAGGCTTTTCTGTTATGGTTATAAAAAAATTAAAAAAACATTAAATTAAGAGTTAATTTTGTTTAACTCTTTAAAGGGCCGCAGATGAGGGGACAATGGGCCGCATGTGGCCCCAGAGCCGTAGTTTGCAGACCCTTCCTTTATGGTGTTTTTTATAAAATGTCTCCAACATGTACTTAGTGCGGATTTGGACCAATGTTGGTCTCAGACGGAGGTGAGGAACCCCCGCAGCGGTCTCCTCCTCCGCGCGCTGCATCTGATGCTGACGCGACTCCCACTCCAGTGGACGCAGGTGGAGGCGCGCATCCATCACCAGGACGTCAAAAAAGGCGGTGGTGCCTTCACAATAAAAGCCCAGGCGTGCCGTCCTTCCGCGGATGGTTTTAATCTGAAAGGACGAAGAGGAGGTGGAGGTGCCGTTTCCTTCCGGCTGGCTTGACGGAGGATGCAGGTGGAGCGACTCGGGCAGGACTGCTCACATCTGTGTGGAAGGAGAAAAGAGGGGGGAGAGGAAACCTCCGCGCTCTGGATAAAACAACAACAACAACAACAATCTGAGCTGCATCCACTTTTCACTCACGGATTTTATTCTTGTGGAGAATAACGGGATTACCACATAATACAAGTAAGGACTTTTCCCCTTCTTCATTTTCTTTTCTGAACGCTTCAGTTTGTTCTTGTTTGTGGCGGATTTATTGCTTGTTCCGGTCTGCGCGTGACGGCAGGTGCGTAAAACACGCGCTTTGGTGGAGGCGCAAAACGATGGGTCAGAACCTGGAGGAGGTTTCAGCTGCTGGTTGTTGCCTCTTGAAGTGGACACTGAGTTCGGTGCGTGTGTGTGTGTGCGTGTGTAGAGTGAACAGGAGCCACGCGTGAAGCACCGTGGGAATAATATTAATAATACCACTAATGAGTATGATAAATAATAATACTAAAAAGAAGAATGTATCAGGTGATGCTCGGTCTCCAGAAGTGTTGCGCGGGATTATTCTCGCAGGTTCCGACTCAGACCAGAGGTCCGGGTCCAGTTAACCAGTTAGGTCTGAACGTACTGGGTTTGGTTCTGATGAGACCATTTACAAACCATTTCTCCACATATTTGTCTCTTTTCCGCTCAATAAAAATGCTTTAAATGAAGTCTCTGCGATCTGTTTCTAATTCTCCTCACATGCCACATATTATTATTATTAATAATAATAATAAATATAATAATAATATCGTGACGTTGTTTTTCCTTAGAATATTTTTGGTGTGCCAGATCAGGCCACGGGAGGGTAGAGTTTCTTTAGCAGCTGCGTTGTTCTCCCCTTCTTCTGTCTGAGAGCAGCGGAGTAAAAGCTCCTGGAGTCTGCAGTAAATCATCTGCTTGAGTTGGGAGACGCGCGCTCCCATCCGTGCGTGGAAATGCGGGTTTCAGCGCGGAGCCCCAAGTGGATGCGACGGCTGCGCCACCGCGTCGCCCCCCAAAGAAATACCCAAATAACGGCCCCTGGGGTGCGTAATGGTGCCTCTGCGCGCGTTAATCCGCGCTCCCTCCATCCCCAAAGCAGCGGAGGATTAACAAGAACAACACGTGAGGGGTTAGATGGGAAGGTCCGCAGCTCTGAGGGGAGATTGGGGCTGTTGGGGGGGGTCCGACGTGTGAACTGAGACCGCGCAGAGGACAATGCGTGCGAGCACCAAGACCTCTGCCAAACTGATGGTTCTCAGTCACATCAGCTGTTAAGGTTGGACACAATTTGTATGACCTTGCCCAAAATACCCCTGATGTCCCTTGACAGCAGGTTGGTGGTTAGCACTGTTGCCTCACAGCAAAGGCTGGATGTTCTCCTCGTGTTTGTGTGGCTTTTCTTCAGTTTCTTCACACAGTCTGAAAACATGCATGTTTAGACTGATCCAGAGTTCCCTTTAAAAACACAAGTGTGATCTCAGTGGGATTTGCCAGGTTAAATGAAGTAAATGTGCTCAATGATAGCAACAAAGCTCCACAGACTCATCCGAGAGTCTGTGCAAAAAGAACATACCCCATCAGGATATGGTTATTCTGTTGCTTTTTTGCTAATGCAAGTAGGTTTCTAGAGATCAGATAAGAAGTATGTCACTTCCTGGTTGGTTTCTTTGATCAGAAACGTGTAGACTCAGAACGGGTTACCATGTGAAGTTACGTCATCATCCATCAATCCATTATCTTTACCCACTGGTTGCTAGTGTCCATGTGCGACTGTGCGAGAGGCGCTGTGCACCCTGCACAGTCTCCAGTCCTTCATGGTTACCAAAGTTGGGATGCTTGACTCTACCAGGGGTTGTAAAACACCAGCTGGTTTGAATATCTACAGCAGTGGTGTCCAGATGTGTTACAAAATTAAGATTTTCCGAGACACAAATATCTATTTTTGATTAAAAGTTGCGTCAACATATTTTTTGTAACCCTTTTCTTTTTTTTTCATTTTTAAAGTTTCAACAACAATGTGAACACATAGGGGTGTGAAGGTACATGTATTCATACCATGACCATTTGGTACTAGATGTTTTGGACGTGTACTTGATGGTGAATACTTCAAAGATGTATATCCAGGGCTAATTTCAGTCAATCCATAAACGCCAGTCAGATGACATGTTTTATTGGCTGCAGGTTCCTCAACAAGAGTCTCATTTGATGTTGTCCGATGCTTTTAATGCACCAAAATCAAAGATGACAAAAAAAATGTTCTTGGCTTCAAAGTTGGAGAACTGTCATGTCTGTGCTACATAAAGTATGCTCAGTTTGTAAATAAAATGAGAAGCGATAACAGTGTTTTACGTTTAAAATATAATTTTAGGGGCCAGATCAGCTGTTAACAAGGGCCATATTTGGCCCCAGGGCCTTCAGTTTGACACATGTGCATCATAGATGAATGCCGCTCAGATCGTGGGTTTCAAATCAACTGTAAATAAAAGTAAATAAACTGTGTCCCTGATCAGACAGCTGCAGGAGACCAGAGGAGAAGTTTGGCAGATAGTTCTATTACATAAGTGCCACCTTGAAAACTACTGTGGCAAGCCATTAATGTATTTATTTTATATAATTGATAAAGTTTTTTTTTTTCTAGTTCTCAGCCAGCTGAGAAGTTCGAGTGTTTCACTTTTTATTTCTTGTCTGTCACATTGGGAGATTTTCTGTGTTGCTTTTAATTTTGCATGAACTTTCAGTCAAATTCATTAAAGCAAACATCTTGATTATTATTATAAATACATTTGGTAATGATTTTTTTTTTTTTTTTAAAGATACCTTTCTGGAGTTTATCAAGCCTTCAGTTTGACACATGTCCATCGGGTTACAAAAAAAGGAGTTTGATATTTTCATTATGAATTTATCAGTAGACTCCAAATTATTCCACGTTCTCTTGTTTTGAGCTGACAAAGCTTCATCGATGGGAAGAGAAGTATCTTCAACTACGTCAAAGTTCATGCTCAATAATCCAAGTAAAGAAATCCAACAATGTTCAGTCAGTTCATCTGGACGGTTCCTGATTTTGTTGAGAGATGTTTCTCCATCTGAAGGGCTTCATCAATCTGTCACGTACAAACTGTTTTCCCCAGTAAGCAGTACACTCCTAGTGGACCAACCAGTTATCTGGTGATAAGATGAATTCTGGGGGCCGTCCTGTCCCTCGTCGACTCCTCCCAAGCAGGCAGCCACAGCCAAAGTGGTTCAAGACATCAAAGTTCATACTCAACTTTGGAGGGCGAAACGTCTCTCAACAAAAAAGGAACTGTTCAGATGACCTGACTGAACATTGTTGGATCTTCAACTACAGTATAGAAGTCCAGTAGCTAAATTATGTAGTTTTTGTTGTTAATGTTTTTAAATAACCATGTCCTGAATGAGTGAGCATTTACACCAACCTTTACATTTTTAAGCATCAAATGCATTCCAGCTGTTGGGTCTGTTGATTTTTGTTTCCTTGTGCTTACAATGTATATTTTACTCTATTCTCAGGACCAAAAGTGCAATAGGAGTTAAACAATGTTCAGTCAGGTCATCTGGGTGTTTTTTTTTTTTTTTGCTGAGACCTTTCATCCTTCATCCAAAGGACTTTTTCAGTCTAAGAAGCCACGAACAAACTGGAGTCCCACAAATACCACACTCCCATAGTGGACAAAACCAGTTTGCTGGTGCAGTCTGACGGTTTCTGGGGCTCGCCCCTCTCCCCCATCAACTCCTCTGAGGCAGTCATACCAGAATGGTTCAAAACACCAACGTTCATGCTCAATAATCCAGGTACAAATCCAACAATGTTCAGTCAGTTCACCTGGATGTTTTTTTTTTTTTTTTTTTTTTTTTGAGAAACCATCCAGAGGGCTTGACTGAACATTGTTGGATTTGTACCTGGATTATTGAGCATGAACTTTTGGCGCAATAGGAGTTATTTTTCTTCAAAAACAGTTGTTCCGAAGGAGCCATGTGGCCTCGTGTTAAATCCTTGAAATAAAGATTTTGTTAGCTGGCAGCTCAAATCTAAGAATCTAAAATCTTTTTATCATAATCTGCATGCGGTCAAAGCACTGAAAAAGTGACTAGGTGTCAGTCACAAACAGTGATTCATAGAAGGCTGAACCCTGTAAAGGTGATTAATGTATATGCAAGTCATGCCCACTCCATTGTTCCTTAACCAAGTCCTGTTTGATGCTTATATAAGCAACATGTTTTTACTTCAAAAACACTTGCTATATTCAGCCAAGATTTTTGAACGGTTACCCTAAAGTCTACTTTTTGATAGAGGTCAGGAAAGCAGCACATAAAATATAAGAACAACACTTGTCCCATGAATCCATGGGAAGCTGTGGCTGAGACTGAGAGCAGTCGTCCTCCAATGGGAGAGTTGGGGGTTTGATTCCATCAGCAGTCACACATTGAAGTGTCCCTGGGCAAGACACTGAACCCCTCATTGCCTCCAATGTGTGTCCCATCAATATATGAATGTGGTAAAGCACTGATTAGTCTACAAATTCATATTAGCTTTGTAGAGATCTAGTAGCATACTGGATGTAAATAAGGGCACAGATTGTAGAGTAAAACGCTTTGAGTACTAAATAAGTACAGTCCATTTACCATTTAATCCACAATGATTGTTTCACTTTACTTAAAGCTGGAGTTCTCTACCAGAGGTCGTGGAGCTTGAAATTTCTACAAAGTATCTTAGCTGTACCTAGGATTACCCTCTTCTGGACAGAGAATGGCCCTGTGATGGACTTGCGACCCGTCCAGGGTGTACCCCGCCCCTCGCACAGTGATTGCTGGACATGGGCACCAGCGACCCCCGTGACCCAAAATGGAATAAGCGGGTAAAGATAATGGATGGATGGATGGATGGATGGACAGATAATGCTGAGGTTGTTCTGGGATCTGTTTGATCTGCTCTTACAATCTGGTGTCAACACACTCCTTGGGGGTCTCATTGCTCCAATAACAAATGGCACCACTGAGACTGTAACTTTCTACAACTTCTCTACTTCTTTCAGCAATTAGCAATTCTAGTAGCCTTGATCTTTCAGCTGAGCATTTTAAGGTGGTGTATACCAGCCTATTGGTGTTTTTGATTGTGCCAGTAATGCCACCAAGCAGTGCCTCAGTTATGTTGCCTTGGCAAGAGGCTCAGGTCCTAGGTTTCTAACTTGGTCATGATTTTTAGTCTTACTCAGCTACTATTGTATTCAGTTTTTCAGGGCTTGTTTATATATATATATATATATATTATTGTTTTTTGTTTTTTTTCACTATAGCTGCACTTCTGCGTAGTGCACTTGACAAAAAGCGTCCCACATTGCCTTTGTGGGTTGTGATGAATTATAATAATTGCAAATTTCAGTGCAATTTGAATACATTGGTATTCAGTGGGTGCAAAAAGTGGATTTGAGGTCCTGTCCTTCTCTTTGTTGTTGCTCATCTTTCTGACACGCAGCTTCCAACAACCTCCCAGAATGTAAATCTGCTGCTTTTTCAACTCAAATGTCACCGTTTTGGGTGACAATTAGCATGGCATTTGTGTGCAATAGAAAGTAACCTTTAATTTGATGATATCATGCACTGTGATGTGCCCAAGCTACATAGACGATTATGGACATAGATTTTTAGAGGTATTACGATGTACGTACAGTATCACTTGGGACATTTTCAGTCAAATCAGCAGCTCCACAAGGTACAGTGTTGGGAGTAAGGTGTTGGAAATATTTCCAGATTTTTGATTGTTTGATTGTTCAGAGAATGTATATCACCCAACATCTTTCATGCTAGAACTTTAAACTTAGATAATTAGTTGTCATGTTGAGAAAAAAATGCAGTGGTAGTTGTTTTGGCTAGACCTTGCAACAATCTCATATGACATCACAGCATGTCACGCTCAGAGTACTGTACAGTATGTCGTGTTAATGACTCTCAGCTACTACCACATAAAATGTTAGCCCAACATCTGTAAAACTGAGTGAGTTAAACTAATTTTCGTGTTAGCTACGGTTGCTCAGTTATAGTGGTCATCCTTACTGGGGTTGACTCCAAAAGATTATTAATGACTTTCTGAGAGTTTCAAGGAATTCTGACATTTGGTTTTTGAGATACTTTGCTAACATGCAAACTAGCTTGACACAGTTAATGCTCGTTTTCATCAAAAGTCTTGCGCAATAAGTATTACTTTTAGTATTTGTTAGGACTAATGCTCAACTACCACCACACCATAATGTAAACTATATTGAGTTGTGGTAATTTAGGTCTTATTTAAGCTCAGTTGATTGTGACAGCCATCTTGAACTGGGTTGACTCTGAAAGTCAATGACCTGTAAAGATGCAACCAGTGATTTATTTCTACAAGTTTCATTACAATTTTTTCAAAAATATTTTTGAGATATTTTGCTAACAAACATACATTGGTTTGCACGGACAAATTTTGTTAAACGAGTTCTTTAGACAAGATCCAACCACTTCGGTCTTGGCTCAGCTCCGCTCATTCATCATGACACAAACAAATTCTATTTTTCCAAACTGAAGCGTTTCAAAGAGCTATCTACAGGTAAGATGTTGTTAATAGCCTTTCCATAGAGCCACACTTCAAATTATTTTTTTAATTAATGTTTCAACTAAACATGTCATAAAGTAAACAAACAAATCATCCTCTTAAAAGTTAAAGGGACTAAATACTTTTATTTTTGTCATGGTTTATGTCTGTTGTTAGCATCACCCGACACCAAAAATGAAGGTGAACAATAGGTGAGTGTTTAGGGTGTGGGTGGTTCTGTCTGTTTGCAAAATTTATCACATACCACTGGACAAATGTTAATAAAACTTTCAGAAATTGTTATTGAATCGAATGCAAATTATTAACTTTTGAAGCTAACCCAAATCAAGATGGCTGCCACTGCCAACCAAACACTAAAAACACCAAGATGGCTATAACTCTAATTTTTACAGATACTGCTCTGCAATTTGACGTGTTGGGTGCTGAGCGGCATCTCCAACATATTGCCAGAGCACTACTCATTACACAAGATGTTTGGTTATAAATTACCAATAACTGTTGGGGGTCAAACATGTTTATCTGTTAGCAAAATATCTCATGAACCACTGAATGAATATTAATAACATAAAAAAAAAATGGAAGTAAGAATGCATGTGCATTTACAGCTGATTCATTTTTTGGAGTCAATCCAATTCAAGATGGCCACTACAGCTAATCAAGTTAGGTCCACACAGAAATGGTTATAGCAGTTTTACAGATATTGAGCTCAAATTTGTTGTGGTCATAGCTGAGACTGATTCACTGCATATATATTGCAAGTCATCCAAGAAAGTGTGCAGAATTAGGTATATATATCCCTGATGAAAGA
>NC_056498.1:11854852-11857108 GCF_014905685.2 Nematolebias whitei
TATGTGTGTGTGTGTGTGTATAACCACCCTCTGGTAAAAAGCCAGACATAAACCTTATTGTGTCACTGATTGGGCAAAATGATTTTCTAAAAAAACAAAATGAAAAGGAAACACAAACAGGAAGAACAAAGGGAACGTTTGATTCTATCTAGGTCCGCACTTTCGTCCGCTGTGCCCCCCCACACCCCGGTAGGATATTGGAATCTACACTGAGACTAATATTAGTTGGTCTGGCAGGACATTTATTATTGAGCACGTCAAAGTTATTGCATCTCGTACTGTCTGGAGCAGAGAGAAAGGTACAAAACAGTCGTGTGAGCGGAGTTCAAAGCTCCGTTTGATTCTTAACAGCTCGCCTTTGGTGTTTCTAATTGAGATGAGTTGTGAGACTTTAAAAAAAAACAAAAAACGGACTGGATCTGTGCCACGTATGCTACTGTATTCTACAAAGATTGAGTCATGAATTAATTCAGCTGAGCCTACGAGTGTGTTTGAATCGCAGATGAGGGATTCTTTTTCTTCCCTCAAACTGTTGAATCTAATGTAATCCCAACTCACTTTAATGATATCAGAGTAAAAAAAAAAAAAAAAAAGAGGAGAAGGCATGCACTGTTGATAAATTAATGAAGATGTTCGTTGTGGCTCAAAATGAAAGATTCACATTATCATATTGGTCAGCTGTTAACGGGTTTAAGCAGTATTCTTGGCACCGCGGCCCCGTTGAGAGAGCGGGTGTATATTGATCCAATGAATCAGACAGTGCCGGCTTCTTGTCTTATAGCTGGCTTCATCTTGGGTGTTGGCTCCCCCGAATGTCACCCAGTCTAGACCCGAGGAAGCTCTTGACCTGAGAGTGTTTCGGCACCAGTTAATGTTTCAGGTGTAGGACATGTTTAGCACCTGCCAGGGAGCCTGTTAACCTGAATTACTCCGGCTCCAAGACAGCTGCTGTTTCTCAGCTTTAAAAATATCACACCTTCCACCCCATTAGGAAGGGCACGTTTGTGGCTAAATGAGCTGGTGTGACCTCACTGCTGATGATGATGATGTATAATGTGGGCAGCGTCATTAGTATGTAAGAATGGCTTTTGCATCATGGAGCCAGTTGACTTAACTTGTTTGCAGTATTACTCAACTTGACATTATGCGCAAAAGCAGTAGTTTAAGTGTGATTCAGTGGAAAGGCTATGAGCAGTAAATGTTTTACCTGTTGTATATTTTGATAGCCTCTGTCTGGAGAAATTAACTTTAAAGGGCAAAATACATCAGCGGTTTAAGACCAGTGGAGTGCCAAAGAGGCAAAACATCCATCCATCAATTATCTTTACCCGCTTCTTTCTTTTCGGGTCACAGGGCTTACTGGTGCCCATGTCCAGCAGTCACTGAGGTAGGGGACACCCTGGACAGGTCTCCAGTCCATCACAGGGACACATCGAGACAAACGAGACAAACAACCATTCACTCTCTCACTCAGCAAGTTCCTGAGCCGGGATTCGAACTAGTGACCTTCTCACTGAGAGGCAACCGCTCTACCAAGTGAGCCACCATGCCACCAGAGGCAAAATATTAAGAGTAAAATTCTGGAAAATTTTCTGATCTTTTTCATGGGAAGTTATGCTGTGTACTTTTGGAAAATATTCCAAATCACAGACATCTACACCTCCAGATGCAGGAAGAGGGCCACCTGCATCATGAAGGACCCCACTCACCCAGCACACACACTTTTTGCCTCACTCCCCTCAGGAAGGAGGTTGAGGAGCATTAAGTGTAGAACCACTAGACTGAGGAACAGCTTCTACCCTGAAGCTGTTAGACTCAAATCTCTAAACAGGATAATCACTGTGAAAAATCACATCATGTTGCTGCTGATCTGTTTCATTTTGCTGTGTTCATGCGTGCTCATCTGCAAAACACAGACTCATGTTTGCGCTGCTGTTTGGTGTATTTTTTTATACTATTAGTGCTTAATGCATATTTAGTTAACATCTTTCTTAGTTCATATCTTAGATCTTATTATGGTTTTTCTTTTATATTTTATACTTATGTTGGATGCAACTGGGACCCTGTGTACATAATTTCATTCCACCATGTGGTGGAATGACAAATAAAGAAACTCTGACTCTGTGACTCAAATTGATCACACATTCAGATTACAGTAGTCCCTCGTTTATCACGGGAGATCTGTACCCTGAAGCCCTGCGATAAGTGAAAAACAGCAAGTACGAATACTAGTACATGTAATCACAAGTAGTTTAT
>NC_056498.1:11857208-11862590 GCF_014905685.2 Nematolebias whitei
CTATCTATCTATCTATCTATCTATCTATCTATCTATCTATCTATCTATCTATCTATCTATCTATCTATCTATCTATCTATCTATCTATCTATCTATCTATCTATCTATCTATCTATCTATCTATCTATCTATCTATCTATCTATCTATCTATCTATCTATCTATCTATCTATCTATCTATCTATCTATCTATCTATCTATCTATCTATCTATCTATCTATCTACAGCAGATGACATACATATTCTTCATGACACAACTAAAGAATCCCACCTCAAATACTCTGATTTATTCTTTTTTCATTAGGACTGTGACACCTTTTCAGTTGTTTAGAAATGATTTAATATGTTTTAATGTCCCTTGGTAATTTTCAGTAGAACAACATGGATTAATATATTTTTGAAGACGCCCTCCCCTTCACCAGCTGATGTAAAAAATATCCTTCCATGTAGCTGACGTAGCTCCCCTCTGAAATGTTGCCATTATGAAACCCAGGAAGCACATCTTCCTTTTTGCCACGGTCTGAAATTAGGTCTGGATTGTCCCCTATGAGTGGGAGGAATGAAGTGAGCAACAGGGGGCACTCAGGGGGCTGATGGAGGTCAGGATATTGAGACGCTGTCTGCTGCAGACACCGCAGCACTTTCCCACACCAGGTGACAGTGAGAGGTGATTAATCCACAAGCCACAATCGTCGCAGGGATGGGGGAGGCACAATGGCTCCTGCACAGGAAGGGTTGGGTTAAGAATCTCTCTTCTGGTTTGATTTCCGACCTCTCCTGATATCAATAGGATGGGACTGGGTTTGCAGACAGGGCAGCATGGAGCTGCAGCCGGCCATATTCTCAACAGGCTTCTCGCATGGAGCCAAGGACGCAAGCTGAGCAGGAAGGGTCAAACAATTACCCAGCACCACTCGCTCTCACGTAATGAGCCAACAACAGAGAAGCACCAGCAAATGATGATTGCTGATACGATGTGGAGATTCAAAAGATTACCAAGTAAAACATTTTAAATAAAACAAGAGCTATGGCGATGTCCCCCATCACTGAGGGATTTGAATAGTACATGTTTGTTGCTTTTGAGATACATTTTTCATAGTTTTCTGGATTGAAATTGACCAGGGAATGCGAATCGAGCTTAATGTTTTTGGTGCCAGATATTCAAGTGGGCATGAGATAAACTGTGTTAATGTGGCAACTGAATTTTCATCAGTGATCTTTGTTACGTTTACCTAGATG
Source organism: Nematolebias whitei (assembly GCF_014905685.2). Taxonomy (NCBI): domain Eukaryota; kingdom Metazoa; phylum Chordata; class Actinopteri; order Cyprinodontiformes; family Rivulidae; genus Nematolebias; species Nematolebias whitei. Next base: position 11,858,447 of record NC_056498.1, read on the forward strand.
CAGCCGCACACTGAAGTAGAAGTCAGCACGTACAGTAGCTTATTATTCAGAGTCAGAGTTTCTTTATTGTCATTCGCACCTCATGTGGTACATGTGGTGGAGCGAAATTATGTACACAGTGTCCCAGTTACATCCAACAATAAAATGTATAAGAAAAACAGTAATAACATCTAAGATATGAACTAAGAAAAACATCAACTAAATATACACTAAGCACTCATAACATAAAAACATTGAACATCGGCACAAACAAGAACATGAGTCTGTGAGCAGATGTGCACGCATGAACACATCAACATTGAAACAGATCAGCAGCAACATGAAACAGATCAGCAGCAACATGATATGGTTTTTCACAGTGATTATTCTAATTAGAGATTCATGAGTCTAACAGCCTCAGGGTAGAAGCTGTTCCTCAGTCTAGTGGTTCTACACTTAATGCTCCTTAACCTCCTTCCTGAGGGGAGTGGGGCAAAAAGTGTGTGTGCTGGATGAGTGGGGTCCTTCATGATGCAGGTGGCCCTCTTCCTGCATCTGGAGGTGTAGATGTCTGTGATGGTGGGGAGGCTGATTCCGACAGAATTCTGTGCAGCCTTCACCACTCTCTGCAAAGCTTTTCTTTCTGCAGCTGTGCAGCCTCCATGCCACACATTGATGCTCGAGCACAGGATGCTCTCCACTGCACACCTGTAGAAGGAGGTGAGGACTGAGCTTCCCAGTCCAGCTCGCCTCAGCCGTCTGAGGAAGTAGAGTCTCTGATGAGCTTTCTTGATCAGGCTGGTGGTGTCACCCGATTATTCAAGAAATCATTATAAAATTTAAAATGCACAGTTAATTTTTTTTATGATTAGGATGACCAGTTTTTAAAACCCACCCACCACTCCCTTACACCACCCCCCCCCCCCCCCCCCCACACACACACACACCTACACAAACACAAACACACTTGGCAACCTAATTTTTGATTCTTATGTCTAGATTTAGCCACACAGCAAAATGGAAGTTAGTACCTCACTTTTTTAAAGTTATATTCACATTATGGATGGACAGATGGACGGAGGGTATTTCCAATTCCCCGATCTTTATATGCAACATGGCACAATACGTTGTGGCAGCCATCTTGAGTCCAAAACTCTCTAGGATGAGTTTGTTTAATAACTGATTCAGGAAAATGGCCTGTTCACAGAGAGTTGGTACAAAGTGGGTTGGACAAAGTGGGAAGGCCTTGCAAACCGTGTTTTTATTTATTTATTGACCACATGAAGGTTTGTGATGCATTCAATTGCAACCTGTAAATTAAAAAAAAAAAATCCACATATATTTTGCAGTTGCACTAAAATATGAAGACTAAATATCAAATTTTGATTTAAACGGTTCATTTTTAACATTAAAATTGTGTTTTGGTTACAGTACATGATATGTTACAAAAAATGGAAATTCTGTGGGTTGCACTACGTTAGTTCCGGCAGTTTTTGACGCGTATGGGGACGTCCCCTCCAGTGTGCCCCCCCCACACACACACACATTACAAATGCTTCTGATGCCGATGGCCGCTGGGCCTTCTGGTTAAATTTGGGACGATGATGAGCGGACTTTTTCAGGTTATGTTCACAAATTTGTACATCTATATTTTGCTTCTAAGCACCAGTTGTATTTCTTCCCCTCTTATTGAGCTGTTAATTTTTCTCTGTGCACAATAAGTGCTGCTCAAGCCATCAGCAGCCTCTTAAGTGTTGATGGAGATTTTTTTTCCTGTCATCTTGCTATTCGTCAGGGCCAAACGAGGCCCGTGTTACAATCATGCCAATCTGCCACTTTGGCTGGCAATTTATGCATTTAAAGAAGGAAAGCGGAGGCTAACTATGCAAAGGATAAATGTGTCAGAAGAATGATGGAATGGGAGGAGAGGGGGTCTGAGCAGAGAGGAAAAAAAAGAGGTCATTGAAAGCAGCCGTCGTCCTTTTCATCTTCGTCCAGCTGTTTCTAACCGACCGTTTGTCCAGATCTATTTGGTGGTGCATGGTGAGTAACTGCTCTGATTTAGAGAATATCTTAAAATAAAGACATTGTAGGAACGCATATTGCGCACCCCTTTTCACATAACCAAGATCTAAACCAAGGATTTGATCAAGATTTAAAACCAAAGTTTTAAACTAAGGTCATCTTATGTTTAGAAATGATGGCGTTGTAGCCATTTTGGTCAAACCTTAAAAGTAACGTTAAGCACCATTGCAGGCGAGGATGTATCGTGAAAGACTCTGAGATTACCCTATCCTATAATTACCTTAATATATATTCAACACAGTGTTAAAAAGATTCATGATATCAAAAGCACTGAACTTTCCCGTCACACCATTTTTCCAGATTAAATGCATTTTAATGTTTGATGTCATAAATGTGTCTTCCATGCACGCATAGACACGTGTGATATAATACTCTAATGTTTTTATGTCGATTGTCACGAAGCAAATAGGGAAAATGGAAATATCTTTCATCTGGCTGTCCTTGGTGAAAATTGAAAAATAAGTGAGGTGCGTGTGGGTGTGTGGCTAGACATAGGTGTAAGACAGTTCCTTTCAAAATTGTGTTGCCAAGATCAAACCCAAGATGGCTGTTGCTGGATAGCTTGAAAAATGAGAGGTAACAACTTCAATTTTATTGTATTGCACCATCTAAGCATAAGAAAGGTGCCTAACCATTGGTGTCAGAAGCATTTGTAATGTTGGGGGACACACTGGTGGGGGGGTCTGAGGGTGGTCCCCCAGAAAATTCTGAATAAAGTAGATGCCATTTCCTGCATTATGGTGTATTTTAACAGGTTGATAAACATCAACGTTTACCTACACAATTAAACACTTGATTCAAAAACTCTTTTGAGAAAGCACAGCACAAGAAGTAGCCTGACCAACAGCTCTCCATGTTTGAATAGAGCACACTCAGCTTATCTCACGCATCCTAACACCCCCCCCCCTTTCAACAACTAAAGTAGCGCTAAGCTAGCATGCAACACAGAGGTGTAATCAAGTGGATTTGTTCACAAAGAAATAGCAACAGCACTGGGTGAACTAATATTTCATGGTAAATGTTGGGGGTCCGAACAAATATTTTAATTTTTTTTATGTGAGGGGGACACGTCCCCTTCACATATAATTGTTGCTACGCCTATGTATGTATCCAATGATTACTGTTAGAGTTTCAATTAAATATCCAGTGCTCAATATAATATTACGCTAACAGACAAACATCTTCACAGGATAAAAAGCTTCTAAACTGTTATTCACCATTCAGCAGTGGGTGGTGATAATAATGATGCAGCATTCAGAGTAAAATGAAAAAATAAAATAAAATAAAAAACTTTTTCTTCGTGTCACCAAGCTTTTTGTACCATGAGATGATTTTTTTTTAAACAAAACAAGCGAGTCATTTGAACATTCAGTGATTTATGATGATTTGACTGGAAACAGACCTCCTGTTTCCATCCAGTGAATTAGTGACAGAGCCCCCCCCCCCCCCCCCCCCACTGTCTGTATCAACTGGGAGGTAATGGAGCAAACAAAATGCAGAATGATTATAATTATGAATGTTTTATTCTGTTGAGTGGCAGAAATTATGATTATTATTACAAAGCAGAAACCTTCTGAATGTCAATGAACTCAGTGGAGACGGTTCCTCTTTCAGAGGCTTGCAGTGAGCGTTTCCTTCAGGATCTTTGTGGCAGCCCTCATTCAAGCTGACTGAACCTTCTAAATGCTGGGGCACGGTACTTCAACTCTTTCTGATCCTTTTCATGTGTTAACCTAACATTCATAGCTAAGTTTAACATTTTTGGCTTTCATACGAATTAGGTTCCACAGAAAAAAAAGACCTTTGCGAGAAAGTGTGTTTAACATTTTAACAAATTAATTGACAAAAAATGTCAGTAGGTACTGACATTCCTGGCTATTTCTGACAATGGTTGCAAAATGTTTCCAAGGTGACTGGTTAATCAAAAAATAATTATGTATCATAAATAAAAATTTGCACAAAAAAAAAAAATCTAAGCAAACACTACCATGTTGGCTATATCTTTTAGGAATACAAATGAAACCAGACATGGGCAGGAACTAAACAATTCAATTAAAAACAATATATATATATATATATA
>NC_056498.1:11862690-11868550 GCF_014905685.2 Nematolebias whitei
TATATGTGTGTGTGTGTGTGTGTCTGTCACCCCCTGACAGGAAACCTAAAAAGATTTTCAGAAATGTTGAGTAGAAAGTATGCCTGAAACAAACAATTACTGCAAAACACTATTAATTGTACTAAAAATCTTTCTAACCCATCAGTGGCAGAAGGGTCTAACCATCACCTCCAGCAGTTTTCTTGTCTGCAGAGGTTGATGTGGCAGATATGACAACTTTAAAAAACCCTTTATTTTCAATCTTGAAGAGAAAATCTGAGCTTATATAAAAGTCACTGAAGGTTTGAACATAAACACATCACACTTTTAGGGACAGGACAGTTCTATATCAGGGAGAAACATGCAGGGGGAAAGACAACTACAACAACAACAACACTAGGATAAGTTTTCATGTAAAAACAATTTGGAAAATGTAAATAATAATAATAATAATAATAATAATAATAATAATAATAATAACCACATGCAATGTAAAATATTTAAATATAGATTATTTTTTGCATCAGTAATACATAAAATATCCATGATAACAATACATACAAAATATAATTGTGTGTGTAAGAAGGCAAATCAACTACATTTGAATGTATAAATTATGCAAGTAGTTTAAATTTAAATCTGTTAAAGCTAAATAATATGTGAAAATATCTCTAAAAAGCTTAAAGCCTAAAACTGTGATTGTGTAAACCGCAACCAAAAAGCAAAGCTGACTATTTGTAAGGTGACATTTTAGTGTATTCATTCAACCTTTATCTATACAGGTTAATCCCATTGAGCCTCGGGGACTCGTTAACAAGAGAGACCTGGTTTTAACAGAGTGATGACAACAGTGGACAACAACGACAACAATAGACAATCATAAAGGATCATAAAGGATACATACACATTGAGAATAACAAGTGAAAATTAAATGGTATTAAAAAAACAGCTAGGTTGTAAGGCAATGTAGAAAACTAAAACCAAGAAGTATTATTTGAACAAAGGTGCCAAACGAACAGCAAACACAAAATTGTGATCAAAACAAAAAAATAACACCCAGATAGTTTTGGCACTGGTGATGAGTGTTTAGCACTCACAGGTTTCCAAGCCTGTTGCAGTTTTATTCCTACATTCTTCGGTGCTTTTCCTCATGTCCAACTGGTGAACGGCACGTTTGGCCCGCATGCTCCAGATTTGGCCTGTGTAGTGACAGGAAATCCCTAGAATATGTCTGTGGGTTGACATGGCCCCTGGTGTACAACAAGCTGGATGCTGTGTGTGTTCGTTCATCACGGATGGCATTAGCCACCAAGTTACTTGTATCTGATTTGACAGAACTAGATTCCTGGCAATGCTTTTTATTATTTTTTTTTTTTTTGCCAAATCACTTTGTTGCCATTTATAGGGGTGGGCACCCCACAAAGTGCCAAATCAAAATATTTAAAGTAAATGAAGGGTCACTTAAAGAATCCATCCATCCATCATCTTCCACTTGGTTCCAAAGTCGAGTCTCGGGGGCAGCAGCTTGAGCAGGGAGGTCCAGACATCTCTTTCCACAGCACCTCTTCCAGCTCTTCTGGGAGGACTCCAATGCATTCCAGGACAACAAAGAGATATAGTCTCTCCAGCGTGTCCTGGGTCTGTCCCAGATCTTCTACCAGTCGGACATGGCCGAAGCACCTCCCTAGAGAGGCCCCCAGGAAGCACCCTTACCAGAGGAATGAACCACCTCAACTGGCTCCTCTCAATGTGGAGGAGCAGAGGTTCTATTCTGAGTCTCTCCTGATAACTGAACTTCTCACCCTATATCTGAGGGAGAGTCCAGCTACCCTGCAGAGGAAACTCATTTCAACCGCCTGTATCCACGATCTAATTCTTTCCAGAGTTCATGACCATAGGTGAGGGTAGGAACAGAGAGTTTTGCCTTACAGCTCAGCTCTCTCTTCACCACAACAGACCGGCACAGAGTCCACAATACTGCAGACACTGCACCAATCCATCTGTCAATCTCTTGCTCCATTCTTCCCTCACTCATGGACAAAACCCAGAGATACTTGAACTCCTCCACTTGAGGCAGAACCTCACCCTTGACCTGAAGAGAACAATCCACCTTTTTCTGACTGAGGACCATGGCCTCATATTTGGCGGTGCTGTTTCTCATCCCAGCTGCTTCACACTCTGCAGCGAACCGCTCCAGTGAGAGCTGGAGATCACGACACAATGACGCCAACAGGATTGCATCATCTGCAAAGAGCAGAGATGGAATCCTGAAGCCACCAAACCAGACTTCCTCCGCCCCTTGGCTGCACCGAGAAACTCTGTCCATAAAACTAAGGAAGTCTTTCAGATGATAGTCGAAATGCTTCTACAATGTTTTTTTTTTTGAATGTTCAGAGGACCAGATTTAACTGTTTTAGATCTGTCCATAAAAGTTATGAACAGAATCGGTGTCAACAGGCAGCCCTGGTGGAGTCCAACTTCCACCATGAATGGGTCTGACTTACTGCCAGCAATGAGAACCAAACTCTTGCACCGATTGTACAGGGACCGAACAGCCCATAACAACGAGCCCCCACTTAAATAATTGGAAAATACATTTTCTTTAAGACATAATCATGTAAACGCTGTTGTCCTGCTCTAGTTGTAGTTTAGTTACTGTGTTTGATGAAAATATGTCTCTCTCATACTCTTCAGCAAATATAAATCATACTATATGTAAACTGGCTCTTGTGACACAATTTTATCCTAAATCCATCCATCCATCCATCCATCCATCCATCCATCCATCCATCCATCCATCCATCCATCCATCCATCCATCCATCCATCCATCCATCCATCCATCACCTTTATCCGCTTCAGTTATGTTTGCATTTGTGAGTCTTTAAGGTTTAGTCTAGTTCTGGAAACACAAGAACATAAAACAAATGTCTTATCCTTTTTTAAGCTAAATCTTTTCAATGTATTTATCCAAGAGCTTTTATTGAAACTTTGTAGTTTCACTGGTAAAATGCAGCTTTTCATCCACTTTTTTGAAAGTTGTTTTCTTTTAAATTAAGAATTGTGGGTGCCACTTGGACACTTTTGGCCCTCGGGCCACAACATGTCTGGTTTTGAAGCTGTTTTTAAAAACTGTTGATTTAATCGAGGTTCTGGATATTTCTCTCATAAAAAGTGGTTCCTCACATAACAATGTTTATGTCTCGAACACAATTTTAATTGTATCTTTTATGGAACAAACAACACCCCAGGAGCATAGTTTGGGTTAAAGCAGCCTACTTTTATAGAATAAAAAAACGGTGTCATCAGAGGGAATAAATTCCAGACGGACAAACTTCACAGATAGATACCAGCAGAGAAAACCAAACCATGTTAACAGAGACAAATCATAGAAACCCCACAGACACGTCAGGCTTCCCAAAAGTAAGCCCTTCTAAAGCCCTATCAAACTTCCTCTGGGTATTATTGATTAAAAGCTAACGCTCCCGCCAAGCCATATTCTCAGAGGACGCCACTTTCTGCAAGACATTCACTTTGCTCCGGTTACTGTTCTCTGACTAACACAGCTGCACCATCAGCCCCAAATCTATGAGACTTAGTCACACCTGTGTGGCTCCGGAGCGAGTCGGAGTGGAGGCAGAGTGCTCCTCTCTCTCCTCCAACATGAATATTTTACAGAAAAGCATCTTCACAGCTGGAGAACTTTCAAACATTTGCAAAATGACCGCATCAACAGTTTGCGGGTTGGTAATTATCCGTAAATTTGTAAAGGTGTTTAAAGAACTTCAGTTTGTTACTTATAATCCCTCCAACTGCAAATAATTCACAAGCGACTCATAATTTAGAGATTAACAACAATTAATGATACATAGCCCCATTCATCCATTATCTTTTACCCGCTTCTTCAATTTTGGGTCACAGGGGTCGCCGGTGCCCATGTCCAGCAATCACTGTGCGAGGGGCGGGGTACATCCTGGACAGGTCTCCAGTCCATCACAGGGACATATAGAGACAAACGAGACAAACAACCATCACTCTCTCACTCACACCTAGAGACAATTTAGAGTTACCAATCAGTCTAACATGCATGTTTTTGGTCTGTGGGAGGAAACTGGAGTACCCGGAGAAAACCCACGCATGCACAGAGAGAACATGCAAACTCAACCCAGAAAGGCCCTGGACTGGGGTTTGAACCAGAGACCTGCACGCTGAGAGACAGCAGCTCTGCCAGTTGTGCCACCGTGCTGCCAATATACAGTATAGCCCCATTTCTGGAAAAAAGATGTATAGAATGTAAAAAATATATATAAGTAAAAAAAAAATAAAAAAATAATAATCTGCAACTCTCAGAAATCTATATTTAGAACATAATGGAACACAGTAAAACATCAAATGTTAAAATTAAAAATGTTAATGGAAGAAAATAAGGTCATGTTTAATATGATGGCAGCAACACATTTAAAAAGTATGGGACAGCAATGCAATGAGCCGCTGCTGGACAGTGACTGGAAGTGGTTTAAATAGAACTGAGGGAGAGTGAAACGTGACAGCACCGGGATGATTGCTAATTAGAAACAGGTGTGAGTGATCATTGACTGAAGAACGGCTGAGGATGACTGAGGGTGAGCGTGAGGAGTGACACAGAAACACAAAGGACAGAAATAATAAACTTAAATAAATAACTGAAAACCACTAACTATGACATCCATATATGTAAGCTACCCATGCCAAAGGCATTAATACACCCCTATACCAGCAGAGAGGTAGGCTTTTGAATTGTACTGAATATGAAAGGGATAAGCCATCTCCTTCAGTAGAGAGAAGGTGGAGTAAAAAAAAAAAAAAAGAGTTTTGCTTCCTCCGACCACAGAACTGTTTTCTTCTTTCAGTCCATTTTAAATTAGCTCTGGTCCAGAGAAGATGGCAGCAGTTCTGGACGGTGTTTCTTCGTCTTGCATGATAGAGCTTCAAGCAGCATTTGTGGATGTCACAGTGTGTTTACAGACAATGATCTGTGGAAGTGATTCTGACCTGTGCAGGGATGTCCAAAAGAGGATAAGACATGTTTTGAATTCAGTCACCCCCGAGGGCCTAAAGATCTTCCAATATTGATGTTCAACCATGTCCTTTGAGCTCAAAGATTTGTCCAGATTATTGAAATCTCTTGATAATTATAGATGCAACGTGTGATTTTTTTTTTTTTCAAATTATTATTTGCATGATAATAAACACAATGTTGAAAGGAGGGAATTGTTTGAACACATTTTTGCTCCTAGGACTTGTTCACATTGACTCATATATTTTGTAAAACAGTATTTTTATTTTTCACTTGTAAGCAATATCCTCATGAACCTAGTACTGTTTTAAAAAAAAGTTTTCAGTGGAATATTTTTTTTTTCTATCACTAACTGGAAACTAATATTTTGAGCCTCTTCACTTCAGCAGTAGAACTGACCCATAAAGCCACAGTACAATCTGAAGCATGGTATGTGTCACACGGACAAGGAGTGTCAAATGTGACCTGCTTTGTGCACACAGTCCATTGGTGCACAGTGCTACATATTTTATGGACAGCTCTGAGCACTGTGTTTTTGAACTTAACCTATGGGAACTGTCTCATTTGTTTCAGTCTGCTGCAGGTACCTTAACGCATCGCAACAATTATATGTGAAGGGAACGTATACCCCTCATATTAAAATATATATATATATATATATATATATATATATCCATCCATCCATTTTCTTTACCCGTTTGTTCCATTTTGGGTCACGGGGGTCGCTGGTGCCCATGTCCAGCAATCACTGTGCGAGGGGCGGGGTACACCCTGGACGGGTCGCAAGTCCATCACAGGGCCACATAGAGACAAACGAGACAAACAA
>NC_056498.1:11868650-11881684 GCF_014905685.2 Nematolebias whitei
ATATACCATGAAATATTAGTTCACCCAGTGCTGTTTCTGTTGTTATGTGAACATAATGTGTTTTTGCCCCCGCTGGACCCCCATCTGCTCACGTTTCTGCCCCTTCATGACATGCAAGTGTCATCTATGTGATCAAAACATGTAACCCTTCTTCTTTTGATAAGATTTCTTGTTTCACCAAATGGATATTAACACACAAAAAATGAATACCCTAAAAATTAAACTCTAGAGACAGGCTATTATACAGATGAACAAAAATATTTTTTAGAGCAAAATTATTTGGAAAAATATAGAACAAGGTTATTTTAATTGAACGCACTGCTCGCTTCGGCTGGATGCTGCTACTTCTTCCACCACAGATGACAGCAGGTGTGGAGACGTGCATTGCCCCGATAAGTAAATCCATCCATCCGTTATCTTTTACCCACTTCTTCCTTTTTGGTCGCTGCTCGCTGGTGCCCATGTCCAGCCTTCACAGAGGTGGGGTACACTCTGGACACGTCCATTTCAACAGGCGAGTCAGCAGATGCACACAGCCGGGGACAGGTTGTCCATCTGAGCTTAACGTAGCTTTTTCTTTAAACTGGCTGGTCGGACCTGCCTCCTCCTCAACAAGTAGCTTAACACAATTTTATATTGTGCATTCTCATCTAGTTTTCTTTGTGCTATGATTCATAAAAATGCATCATAGAAGTCCGAGTCCACGTGTGCAATTATTGTGCAATGCGCCAGCGGCAGCAATCTCTTCACAGTCCGATTAACTGCTGCACTCTTCTTTCTTTCTTCATCCTCTCATCATATAAACTTACTGCCTCCTGCTCTACAAGTAGATTAACACAATTTTATATTGTGCTTTCTTATATTTGTGTTGTATGATTCATAAAACCGCATCAAAACCTGAGACTGGACAGCCGCACATTAAGCACACACACACACACACATTATGGCCAGCCCGGCTGAATACGGGTCGGCCAACCAGGCTCTGTGTTCAGGTCAGAAATGACAGCTCTACCTCTGCATGATAGAGTCCTTTATAGGCATAGGTGTCACAACCTTTATATGTTAAGGAGACATGTCCCCCCCCCCCCCCCCCCCCCGCACACACACACACACACACACACACATTACAAATGATTCTGATGCCAATGCAGCTAACCTTTGCAACTTTCAGCTAATTTCAACTGGAGTTTATCCATTGGTTATGCTTCCTTTATAACAAATCACTTTATCAAAATGTAAACATTTCTGTCTAGAAGTTCAGCCGAGCCATAAAACATATTTAGATTATTTGCTGTAATAAAATGTAAACAAACAGCCCCCCCCCCCACAACCCCCCCCCCCCCCCCCCACCCATCACTGAGGGATTTGGCAGTGAATAGTTTTCAAAATGAGTGTTTTTTTTCCTCTGGACTGGAACTGAACAGGGAATGCAACTAAACCTTAATGGTTTTGGTGCAAGATGTTCAAGTGTGAAAGAGAAGAGTTTTTATTTTGCATGTCTTCCTTGTCTGAGGCAGCTCAAAGTGACGGATCCTGGCGAATGGAGGGAGCAATTTTATCTGCTACCAGGCAAAACAGTGAGCCTCTGGTCACACAACAAAATGGAAGTTGGTTCCTCACCTATTCCTCAAGTTGTCATGCTCACATCATGCATGGACAGACAGAGGGTATTTCCAATTCCGCCTCTTCACTCTGCAACGGGGGACAAAAAGTGTAAAAGATACAATTAGTTATAGTGTAGATATCAATAACGAGTCACATTTAGACTATTAATTGTCGTACAAAACTCCCAGCATCGACTGGTCCAGTGTAAACCGTTCTTCTCATCTTTCATTACTGCAGCTTGAGAGAACATGAAACCAACATTTTAAATAGAAATCTAATTCTAGGATCGATACATGGTGAAGTGTTAATGGAAGGAAAAGTACAGTGTCCTAGTGAGGCTGAGCCTCAGACATTGTTGATTTACACTCGTTAACCGCGAGCGGGACTCAGGCAAGAAAAGCTGTTTGACTTTAACACCGGTCAGGCCGAAGCGTCGCACAGGACATAAACACTCAAAGAGCTGCTTTGTTTTACACTTGTAGAAAGATTGTTGATGGATGATCATGAATTTGTTTCCAACACTTTTTTTTTTCCGGTTCTGTGCCAGGAACAAAGCGGGTGTTTGAAGCCTGCTGCTGCTGTCATGTGACTCTGTATTTGTATTGTGTTTGACACAACAAAATGCAGATGTGTGTCTCCCTCATCATAAGAATAAGGGCCGTATTCACACTCTGGGCAGTTTGGAGGATTGGAGGTTTGATCCAGATGTTTTAATTCGACAAACGTGACAAAAAGAGTACACAATTTAATAAAAATAAATAAATGTAGAAAAAAATAAAATGTCACCAGAGCCAACAGGAGGGCAGCTTTGACTGAGTGGTTAGAGCAGTCGCCCTCCAATGGGAGAGTTGGGGGTTTGATTCCACCAGCAGTCACATGTTGAAGTGTCCCTGGGCAAGACACTGAACCCCTCATTGTCTCTGATGTGTGTCCCACCAGTGTATGAATGTGATAAAGCACTGGTTATTTTTTGTAGAGATCTAGTAGAGTGCTGCATGAATGAGTAAATGAGGCACAGATTGTGTTGTAAAGAGCTTTGAGCATATTGATCAGATAGAAAGACGATACATAAGTACAGTCCATTTATAATAATAATAATAATAATAATGAATTTAATTTGTAACACACTTTTCATTAACAAAAATCTCAAAGTGCTAGCATTTACCAGCAGTCCCTACCGTGTAGCTGTTATTAAGAGTGCTATTGCCACTAAGATTCCAGTCACCCAAGTCATATGAGAAAACTATGCTTTCTTATTTTTATATTCCCTAAAAGTTCACTTTCCTCAAATGACTGGGTCAAAAATAAGCAATAGACGACCATTGCCGCCCCCTGTCCCCCAGCTACACCATTTCCTCTATCTGTAGATAAATCTTCTCCCTTCATTCGCCAGGATCTGTCAATCTGTGCTTCCCCAGACAAGCAAAAACAAACAAACCTACCTCTCTTCTTATACATGATGTAAGTCCTACCCACTTGAATATATTGCATAAAAACATCATCTCATCTCAATAACTACAAGCATTCTCTATTCTATTCCTCAGCGATGGGCGTACAGCTTATTCACTATTTGACGTTTTCTTCAGTTTCCACCATGATTTCTGAATCACTACTTTATTTATACTACTGAAAAAAAAAATGCAGAAAAAGGAAAAAAACACGAAACCATGATGCTTGATTGAAAATAGTTTGTTTTAACTTTATAGCACAAATCTTAAAAAAAAAAAAAACACTTCCATTATTCACAATGGGATTTTGCTAAAATGAGTAAGAACCTCCAGCCTTATTTGGAGCTCAGGCATACTTCACAGTAGAGGCATAATTCAAAGTTTAAACAGGTCAAGATCAGCAGGTGCAGGAGCAGTGCATTATGGGGGATCCCACCTAACTAGTACATAAACTGTTTGACCCTCTTCCCTAAGGTAGGAGGCTGTGGAGCAGGGATGCTGAAACACAGCTTCTATCCACACGCTGTCAGACTGGTTACTGCAGGCCTCACTGAACTCAGTTTGAACTTTGCTTAGCTCATTTACAGTTTATTTAGAGTTCATTTGAAGCATTTCTTCTCTGCCATTCGATTTCTTATTCCTTTTCTTTTTTTTTTTTGGTATATATTTTGTGCTATTGTTGCAGTGCATTCAGATTTCAACTCCATGGAAACCCAAACTTAAACCTAGAAAAAAACCTAGAACCTTGTAAAGTTAGACTTTACTTGACTGAAGTGGCGTTCATTTTTTTACACGTCACATTATATATATGTATATATATATATAGACATACTTCCAGAATTGCGCCGCTCAAGGTGGCTGCATGTTGGAGCAGTTCTGTTACTTTCATTCATGCTTTTGGAAACTTTAATTCCTCTTTTTCTGGATGTAAATCACATTTTTTGGATGATTGTTTCCTCTGGTATCAGATGCTGTGCAGCTGGAAGGATTTTTACTGAAACTTTTTTTATTTTGGACATTTGTTATGCTGCATAAGGCAGTTTTCTACAACCAACAGCAGATGATTAACATCTCAAAAGCTCAAATAATATCTCAACTACAACCCCAAATCTCAAATGAGTTGAAAAGGATGCTCTGTGGATGCATCATCATCTACCTGACAGCTGTGCTCGAGTGCCTGACCACTGAGATCCTGGAACTAGCAGGAAACAAGGCTCGTGACAGCAGAAGGACAGGATCGTCCCTCGGCACCTACAGTTGGCTGTCCGCAGCGACGAGGAACTCGGCAGACTGCTGGGAGGAGTGGCCATCGCTCTGGTAGCAGCCATCAGTGTCTATAACATATGTTAACAAAATTAGGATAAGTTACAACAACAAATAATTTCCCTTTGGGATTAATAAAGTATTTTTGAATTGAATTCAATTGAATATATAAATATATATATATATATATATATATATATATATATATATATATATATATGCAAAGTATGTGTGTGTGTGTTTGTGTGTATATACATATGTGTGTTGTGTGTGTTATGATGTCACACACTCAAACTATAAAGCTATTCAATTTTCCCAAATGTCTACAAATAAACTGTTCTTATTCAAACAGATGTTTACACTTGTTGCACTGTTTATAAGTTGAACCATAGATGTTTTAGTCTTTTCTACCTGGATTATTGAGCATGCATCAGGATATTTTAGTCTTCTTTCATCCAGTTAATGGCTGTTTAACACGGTCCGAGCATCGCCGGTGCCCCTGCCCAGCAATCACTGTGCGAGGGGCGGGGTACACCCTGGACAGGTCACAAGTCCATCACAGAGCTCACGTCATTACCTGAAGCATTTACTGAGAGATTTTTGACTTATCAGCCAGCACTAAGGCAAAGAAGACAGGCCAAAAAATAGTAATTCCAAGATACTAGTAACTTAGACTCAGGTCTCTGGTACATTGCCTTACATCAGAAACGGGAAATCAAATGTGGAGCACTCGACCCCACCTCATCCAGCATAGACCAGCTGGCTTCTAACAAAGCAAGCTTATATGTTTCAAGTGTCAGTCCAACAGCAAACTTTAAAATGTAAGCATCCTAATGTGTGATAATATCAGTTAACACTTTATGATTTATGACTGTTGTCTGTTTCATGTTTTTGCTGTAAAATGCCATAGTAATAAATCACTTTTTACCCCCAGTCCAGACCATACCTGGAGTTAAAGGGGCCAAGGCTAGCTCATATCCTGGGTATATTAGACTATATACTATTTATACTCTGGGATATAAATTGGCCTAGGCCTATTCTTACCCCTTACCCCAATCATATCAGTAGTGTTAAATGGACTGTACTTATATATCGCCTTTCTATCTATTCAAGACACAAAGCTCTTTACAACAATCTGTGCCTCATTTACCCATTCATACAGCTCTATACTAGATCTCTACAAAGCTAATTGAACAAATCATTCTAAAGAGACTAATCAGTGCTTTACCACATTCAAACACCAATGGGACACACATCAGAGGCAATGAGGGGTTCAGTGTCTTGCCCAGGGACACTTCGGCATGTGACTGCTGGTGGATTTGAACCCCCAACTCTTGCATTGGAAGATGACTGCTCAACCTACTCAGCCACAGCTGCCCTAGTGTTGAGTCATATACACAATAATTACTTCTTCTTTTGTATTTTTATTTTGAGTTCAGCTTTATCAGGTAAGTTAAGTAAGAAAGCTAACCAACTTAATTCTTAAAACTTTAAACAATTGGCATGAATTGGGCAATTCATACCCCTCAGGCCAGATTGCGAGCATATATTAGTTTATAGGTATATTGTGGCCTTGGTAGGGTATTGTCTGGCATAGACTATTTTACACCCCCCAAATTTGGCTTAAGACAGTTTATCCCCTGAGGTATACTTTGGCCTGGGCCAAACTATGACCAGGTTTAATTTAGGAATGCACCAATCCATATTTTTTTACTTCCGATCCAATCCCGATACCTACATCTGGGACTCGACCGATACCGATACTATCCCAATATCATAATTGTTTTCATGAGGCTGTAATAATCTCCTCTCAAGTACAATTTGTACAAATATATGCATGTATGTCCATAAAGGCAACTTGAAGTATGTTTTATTAATGTTTGATACGTTTTAAAGTTAGAATTAAATTCTGCTAACACAAAACATGTTGTTTTTTTTATTCCTAGCTTTAAAGTGGATATTAAAGTGATTAAATGGCTTCAAATATCTGCTAAGTTTATGGCATAAACCAATACAGACATGTTCCTGTTTTTAGTATTTTACATTGCTTTATAATGTAGCTGTTTTTGTTTCTTTTTTTTATACGTATAAAATTTATTTTATTTTTCAGTTCATGTTCTTTTTTATGATTGTCTTCAGTTTTTTCAATTCAGTTCATTTATATAGTGCCAAGTCACAACAGAAGTCATTTCAGGGCAGTGTACAGAAACATTAAAATAAGTTAACAGAAACATTCATATATCAAAATAATAATTTAAGACTATTTATCTGAGCAGACTGCTTTGAATTTAACACCATCACAGAAATCTTGAGCTGATAAATATCTCCTGGAGGGTAAATGTAAACTATATCTTGGCTGCAAATATTCAGTCAAGCTGTGAAACAGACAGTCTGATTTCAGTCAGCCACGCTCAGTCTGCTCCTCCGAGACTGAGTGCGGCTGACTGAAATCAGACTGTCTGCTCCGGATTGAAGGAGAGAAACACAACGCTGAAGCCACGGAGCTCAAACGTCCAACGCCAAAGTAACTTTACCGCAGTGCCTGGCTAAACAATCCTTGTGTGCTTTAATGTGGTGCTTTTTCAAATGTTTATTAAGTTTGTTGCATTGTAGGTCGCGACCGAGCTTCCTCCTCTCGGTACAGCAGCTCTGCAGACATTGCACGTTGCTGTCTTGCGGTGTTTAGTGTAAAATAATTCCACACAATGGACATGTTACGATGAAAAGTTGGTTAGCCGTTAGCAACAGTGCTGCTCAGTGCTCAGCCCTCAAAAGAGCCGTATAAAAAGAGTATTTACTCACGTTTTAGCTGGCTGCAAACGTTGAAATTGATTTCCTGAATGTGAGGCGGGCCTTATTACTCAGGGCTTCATGAGACACGCCTCCACTCCATAGTTTGAAGCCAACATGCAGAGCAGGTCATCAGACATGCATTATGGATCGTAAAGATTGGCAGGTTGGATCAGAAAAATCCGATACGTAAATTATGCTGGTATCGGAAGCCGATACTAATACCGCATTGGATCGGCCCCATCCCTAGTTTAATTTGCCCAGAGGTCAATCTGGCCTGTTACCCTGGTGTCCACACAATTGAATTAAACTTTACTAACTCCAAGTTTTACAGCTGAAAACACTTCTAATGAAACTATCTAATCTGGCTAACTGGGGATCTATTTTTTAAATTTTCATTAGCCATATAAATACTTATGAAGGGGCTGTCCATATTCAGTAAAGCTTAGCTCACCTCCAACCATTGTTTACACTTTATAATCATATGTATCTATATGTTGCTTTTTTGTGCAGAGGTATTTTTGCAACTTCCCTCTGTGTCCTGTTAGGGATTTTTTAAAACCTCCTCTTTCTTCGTGGTTCCCTTTTCCTTATCTAACAAAAAGGGCAGTGCCTCCCATGATGGCTGCAGCCTCAGGCACCCGTCTACCCATGTCTTACTTTGTTGGTTGTCTTTTTGTGTCTTTGGACGGCTGTGCTGAAATGAAATTTTGTTGTGCTGCTTGTGCATCCATTCATCCATTATCTTTACCCGCTTATTCAATTTTGGGTCACGGGGGTCGCCGGTGCCCATGTCCAGCCATCACTCTGCGAGGGGTGGGGTACACCCTGGATGGGTCGCAAGTCCATCACAGGGACACATAGAGACAAACAACAATTCACTCTCTCACTCACACCTAGGGACAATTTAGAGTTACCAATCAGCCTAACATGCATGTTTTTGGTCTGTGGGAGGAAACCGGAGTACCCGGAGAAAACCCATGCATGCACGGAGAGAACATGCAAACTCCACCCAGAAAGGCCCCTGGACCGGGGTTTGAACCAAGGACCTGCTCGCTGAGAGGCAGCAGCTCTACCAGTTGTGCCACCGTGCTTGCTGCTTGTGCAATGACAATAAAAATATTCTGATGCTGATAATTAATTCAAAATAAACTATGATGACAGAGCAACACCTATGCTTGGAGTTGTTTCTTTTTCCTTGTTGAGAGGAGTGGGCATTAGGTGTTCTGTTGAAAAAAGCACCACAAAGAACAAACTTTGCTTGCCACTACTGGATGCCTTTTTTTTTTTTTTTAAGGTTGCATTAATTATTCAGAATTACCTATTTTAACTACATTTCAATTATTAAAAAATAAATTAATCACAGCTTATCCCTAAGCACAGTTGAGGCTGCTAGCACAACTGCAAGGCTGGCAGTTTCAAGATTTTGTTTCACCCTGGAAGCCAGTTTCACAAAAAAAAAATGATTAGGGGCTTCAAAAAACAATATTTCCTTTTGGATGCAACCCCCCACTCCCATCTCCCATGACCAAAAAAATAAATAAAAAAATCACTAAATATAAAGAAATAGTCATTGTTCCCATGTGGGTTGAGCCCTTGTTTGTCTCCCAGGGTTCAAGCCTTGCTTGGCCCTCTTGTTTACCTTTCCGACTGCGTATACTTGGACTCGTTGTTGGACCAATTAAAGGCAGGTCTCAGGAGGTAAACAGCCTTAAAATTATCCAGTCAGGCCCATACGTAACACAAAACAATGACTGTGTGTGAGAGAAGTGTGGTTTTTGCCATGTTTGTGTGTGTCTAATCACTGGAACTCTAGTTGCTTAAGCTGCTGCTTTTTGTATTAATTATTGATTTATGTGAAGCCAGTGGGAAGGACTTGCAGTCCTTGTGAGAAAAGACCGTTTTGACTATGTCTGACTTGCAGCTCTTGGACCTCCTGGTGATGATGTTACAAGACTTTTTTTTTATTTTTACTTTTCAAATTATTATTATTGTTTTCCTTTTATACAACTGAACCTGCAGATCAAAGCAGGTGACAATGCTATTGTGTGTTTTAATGTATGTTAAAACAAACAAACAAACAAAAATCGTAATAACTGGGATAATTGTATTTAAACTGGCAAAATAAAATCACTAGAAGTGCACCCAGAAAGTATTTAAAATTTGGCCTTGACTTAGAGCTGTCATTTCTAACCTCGGACCGAAGCCCGGCCCGGTCCTAATTTGGGCAGTGCTGAGCCATAATAATGTGTTGGATGGGTGGGCCGGGTCGGTGTTGGGCTTTTGATTGCGTCAGCGAATGCGCGCGGCTGGCAATTCAAATATATGGCAACATGGCTTGCCATATGATCACCAGCCGCACTCAGCCATTTGACCGCAAGCTGACGGGCCTTGAAAAAGTTTAAATAAAGTTCAGTTAAGCTTCAGATGGACTCAACTGCCAGGCAGCGATCCATCTCCCGAATGGACGTTCATTCAGCCGCTGCACTCAGCGGACGTGCAGACGACGACCCAAACAGGTGAGATTCCAAATATGACATGTCAGAGCAGGGCCCGTGTCTGAATAATGCAGAATGCAGGCAGGAGCAGGGATTTGACGGCCATGAAAGGACAAACACCCCCTCAGCTCTGATCTTTTGACCTTTTATTCAGCCACGCGCGTCCGCTCACCATTAATAACTGTATCAGCAGTCAAAACTTAGTTAAAAATGTCTGGGTTTTTTCGGGTTTGGACCTGTAATTACTGTTAATTCGTCGGGTCGGGTGGGGTTTGGAAATGATGGCTATGGACTGGGGCTGGGTCGGGTCAGATTTTTTGGGCCCAAATACAACTCTACCTTGACCATATTTATAACTGATTCAAGATGGCCACCACTGCAAAGCAGCACTAGCAAACACATATATGGCTATACAGTAGTCCCTCATTACTTCGTGGTTCGTTTATCGCAGACTCGCTCTATCGCAGTATTTCAAAGTAAGATTGGACATGACACACAACTGGCTGATTGATGGACGAGCCGCACAATCGGCATGGAATTTTTATTTTAAATAATTTATTTTAAATGAGTTACTGTCTGTGTGCAACCCACAGCTGTGGGAGATGCTTCCTCTTGCAGCAGATCAGCTGATCTCTGTGCAGAGAGAAGTGGGCGTGGCCGAGAGTGCATCCGGAGACAGGGAGATGAAATCATACATTCTGTGCTCTTTTAGAGCATTCAGCATCGAAACATTATTTAGACTATTGCAAGAGTGTGGGAAGGGTTTAAAACACTTTGTATTTACATACAGTGTAAATAAATGAAACTACTACTTATTACTTGTATTACTATTCCTACTTCATGGTTTTTCATGTATCGCGTGGCTTTAGGATACGGATCCCCCGTGATAAACGAGGGACTATTGTACCTCAATTCTAATAAATTAAATTCAGTTCATTTATATAGCACCGAGTCACACAGAAGACATTTCAGGGCACTGTACAAAAGCATTCACATTCCCTTTTACCAGGAAGAAACCTCCAGCAGGGCCATGGTCAGGATTAGCCTCCATCTGCTTCGACTGGCTTGGTTTGAGAGGACAGGAAGGAGAAACAAACAAACACAGAATGAGAGGCCCAGGTGAACTTTCTATAGGAGGAAAGACAAAAAAAACACGTTAAGATATATACAAGTATAATTACAAATACAAACAGGAACAGTAGAGCAAGTAAAACAGCAGCACAGTGAGGAAATGTGGTCAATTTGTCCTCCAGCAGTCTAAGCATATAGCAGCAAAAATAAGGGATAGCTCAGGAAACCCAAGCTGATCCTAACTATAGGATTTATCAAAAAGTAAAGTCTTAAGCCCAGTCTTAAAACTGGACAATGCGTCAGCCTCACGGACAGAATCGGGAAGTTGGTCTCACATGAGAGGAGCCTGATAACTGAAAGATCTTTCTCCCATTCTGCTTTTGGAAACTCTAGGAACCACATGTAAACCTGCAGTCTGAGAGCGAAGTGCTCTGTTAGGAAAATATGGAACAATAAGATCTGTAATATAAGATGGAGCTAGGTTGTTGATAGCTTTGTAGGTTAGAAGAAAGATTTTGAATTAAATTCTGGATTTGACAGGGAGCCACTGGAGAGAAGCTAAAACTGGAGAGATATGATCTCTCCCACTAACTCCAGTTAAGACTCTGGCAGCAGCATTTTGGATCAACTGAAGACGTTTTAAAGAAGTATTTGGACACCCAGATAACAAACCATTGCAATAGCCCAGTCTAGACATGATAAATGCATGAACCAGTGTTTCTGCACCATTACCTCAGTCAGCTTTACACAAATTCCCATTACATTTGTTGTGGTAGTAGCTGAGCCTGAGTCCCAACGCATGTTCTGGGCACTAACAGATCGTCTCAGATCTTCGTTTAGTATTTTTACCATTGACTATTTGGAGCCGCCTTTATTAGCAAAATATCTCATGGTCCACTGGACAGATTTTAATGATTCTTTCAGACAATAATATTTTGATGCACATCTAAAACTGATGAGCTTTTGGAATCAACCCAATTCAAGATGACTTCTACAACCAACTGACCTTAAAAACACAATTATAGCTACTGTACATTTCAGTCCATTTGACTGATATTGGGCTGAAATTTAAACTGGTAATAGCCAAGATACATTCATATCACATACGCTCTACCTACTACATGAAGTATTTGCTTAAAACTTTAGCTCAAAATTTTAAAGTTAACCCTGTTTGTCTTTTTGCAAATAATCTGAAACTCTGACGTAAAAGGTGGAAAGTAAAACGCATTCTTTGGAGGCTGGACTTTTATCTTGCATTCAGCCATGTCAGGTTTATTTGTTCTTGTGTCCTAATCAAGGCTGGATTTGACTCTGGAATAATCAGAGCTCAGAAGTGCTGAGTTGCAGCCCTCCGGATGTTTGTGCTGTAGCGTTTTGTGTCAGGTCATGGTGTAAATGTAGTGATGAGGTCATGCAATGTTAAGCCTGAGCCTCTTAGTGCACTTAAGGTAGCTGCAGAATATCTACGTAAGCTCTTTTGGAGCGCATAAATTGTGTCTGATGGCATGTGCAGTGTAAGAAGTTTTTGTTCAGCAGAGGAAATCGTGCAGTGATTTATGGAGCGCAGCAGTTGTGTTTATGGTGCAATCTGAAACCACGCATACACATCTGAAAACCTGATTGTGTGGATGTAGCTTTGATTACGTCAAACTAGAAAATAACTGCACAGATATACATGGACAACCCGTGATTTAGTAAAATAATCCACATAATTTTATTCTTTGAAAAAAATGCATATCTCTGGCTATTTTGCATGCATCGTTTTCTCCAAGATCTTCTATCGAATATATCAAAATGTAGTTTGATCTATATGAGATTGGCAGTGTTACTGCTATTTTCTATTGGCTAATGTGGATTAGCTGTGGCGACCATCTTTAATTGGGGTGACTCCAAAAGTTAATCAGTTGTAGATGTAAATCTAGTCATTACTTTGGGAGAATTTCATTAAAATTCATCTCATCAATTATAGGATACTTTTCACAGATACAGCTGAAACCAATTTTTAAAGGCACATTTTTGAAATGTTTAAAAATCAGTTAAATTCAGTTTATTTATATAGCACCAAGTCACAACAGAAGCTATCTCATGGCACTGAACAAAAACATTCACATTATACCAATTAGTAAAGTTATCTATCAAAGAATGGAGGGAAAGAAACCAGCAGAGCTGTTGAGTTTTCATTTTGTCGTAGTCTCCCATCCTGAGCTAGCACAAAGGCAACAGTGGAAAGGAAAAACTCACACATGCTAGGAAAAAACCTCCAGCAGAACCAGGCTCAGGACGGGATTAAGAGATATTGCCCATGTAGTTAGTACCCAGAGCTGTTACCAATAATGGTGAAATCATTTAATCTGGACCA
>NC_056498.1:11882084-11893225 GCF_014905685.2 Nematolebias whitei
TCCCTACACGATTTATTTTTTTTTGTCCCTCAAATAATTGTGGTGGCTCTTGGGTTGGCTGAACATTATTCTATGGTGACTACTTCCACCATTGCACCTGGTGGTGGATACATGTGCCAGGATCCATTACACTGCGCTGCTTTGGACAAGCAAATACCAAACAAATTTAAACAATAACTACCTCTATTCTTCTAGACAGTATATCTCCTTGAAAATCTTGGAATAAAACAGCAAAGTTTTCTTGCATTCCATTTCAGTCCAGAAAGGCACACGTCAAAAACTACAAAACACTTCCCTCATCGAGGGAGGACAACTGACTGGCTTGTCTAAATTCTCTTAGCTGTGGCAGCCATCTTTAAAGGGTTTGACACAAAACATTTTTGCACAGCAATACTCTACCGTGTAGCAATTGAATCCACCTCCTTTAAAAAAACACACATTAAAATAAATCACTGTAAGTAGATCCCGTGTATGCATGTACTCCGTTAGTGTCCCCTGGCACAACCAAGGAAAAGGTGAGGTCAACAGATGCTGATGTAGCTACTGATGCCCTTCCCCTCTCTACAGATGGTCGTCATAATACTGTGACCCAACACGGGGAGAGCTGCTGACTGGGTTAGCCACAAAAAGACAAAGAGAAGAAACATCGGAGCAAAGTTGGTTTCTTCTCAGATTTTCTCATCTTTAAACATGACATCACTGCAACATCCTAAGAATATCTCATTTAAACAGATCATTATGCTGTAGGCATTCCAGGTTGTTGTTAGGAAGCAAAAAATGGCTCTCAAGATTTACACGTTTGAGGCATCTGCTCACAAATGTGACCTGGAAGGTTAGAAAATGTCTTTAGTCAGAGGAAGGAGGTTTTATGTGTTGGGTTTTTCAGCTGTGTGTTTAAAGGTAACTCTTCTGTTGTGTTCAAGTAGCAAAATTGAGCGCAAACCAGCACAAAAGTGACAAAATCCATTAGTCACAGCACCAATCTCCCTAATAAGCTAAACATTTTGATTTATGAACAGCTAAAAAAGCATAAAATATGCAATAGAAATTGCATTTCCTGCAAAAATGCATTGTGAATGCTTATTTTTGAATATTTTATTAAAAGCTGCTGAAGAAGCTGAAACAAGGCTGAGAAGTTCTCATTGCTAAGCTGTTAATGCAAATTTGAACAGCTGACATTTGCTGAAAGCAAAAAAAATAATAAAAGTGGAAACCTTAAAAAAAAATGAAAAGTGTAGAAAATGCTAGAATAAAGCAGAAATGTAGTAAAAATACTACACTGAAATAGGCTCATCTGATTACCAAAATGTAGTTATGACACCCCTTCGCGAGTTTGTATTTGTATTGTGTTGCATTGTTCTATTTTGTGTTGTTAATAAAGTTCTAGAAAAAAAAAACCCTGATGGGCTGCATATATCCGCAGATAAGGGTTGTTTACCTTCGGGAAAAATCGAGCTTGTTGATTGGTCAGTTGCTGACACGCCTACTGGATTGACAGTTTGCATCGCATATCCGACTTGTGCAAAAAAAACAAAAAACAAACCTGCTGCCGCCACCTGCTAGCCCTAGGTGGAGGCGGGGTGGCCCAGGTGCAGCGGTAGTGGTGTTCTGTGTTTTAATGTTGTTAATACAAAGTTCTTAAAAAAACCCAAAAAACAGGGAGCGCCGGCCCTGCTGCTCTCACATCAGACTGACCCACCAGGAAATATCCCGATCCCACAGTCAAGTACGCAAACTGAGTCATGTGGTAACACAGGTGATGATACACATTCCTGATTTTTGTTGCACATGCGTACCGGCGTACCAGTTATATGCACCCCTGATTATAAAGTATTGACACTATTAAGATCCCAGAGGAGTTGATGGGGGAGAGGGCGGGCCTCAGAAACCATCTTATCACCAGCAAACTGTTTTTTTGTTTTTTTTCCCCCACTATGAGAGTGTGGTATTTCTGGGACTCCAGGTTGTTTGTGGCTCCTCAGAAGTCCTTCAGGTGAAGGACGAAATGTCTCAGAAAAAAAAAAGAAACCGTCCAGATGACCTGACTGAACATTCTTGAATTTGTACCTGGATTACTGAGAATGAACTTTGGCGACTATTGAGATCTTTTTTTAAATTTTATTTAACATAAAATATACAGGGTAATAGCACAAACGCACGCTGTTTCAGCATTTACAAAAATAAAAGTAATTTTGTTTCTTCTTATGATTTGTGTGGACAAACTTACACATTGTCATGTGCAGCACAACAGTGTACTGGTTAGTACTGTTTCCTCACAACAAGAAGGTCCTGGGTTCATCCCTGGTTTGGACCTGGGGTCTTTTGTATGGAGTTAGCATGTTCTCCTTATGATTGTGTGGGTTTTCTCCAGGTACTCCGGTTTCCTCCCACAGACCAAAAACATTCATGTTGGGCTGATTGGTAAATCTATATTGTCTATATAGGTGTGAGTGAGAGAGTGAATGGTTGTTTGTCTCGTTTGTCTCTATGTGTCCCTGTGATGGACTTGCGACCTGTCCAGGGTGTACCCCGCCCCTCGCACAGTGATTGCTGGACATGGGCACCAGCGACCCCTGTGACCCAAAATGGAATAAGCGGGTAAAGATAATGGATGGATGGATGGATGGATGTATTCAGTAGAAAGAGAGAGACACGAAGAAACAATAGAGCCGATAAATGAAAATGAGGTTGATAATTTTCATTCATCCTGCTCATAATTGATTTATTGTTTATCGTGACAGGCCTAAGGAACATTGAACAAAAAATACTATATCAACTCAAACTGTATGAAATGCCTGCCTAATATTGGTAGGCAGGTTGTTCCAGAGTTTCCAAATACATGTAAACACAATTACTACTTCCTAAAGTTTCGGAATATATTTTCTTGCCTGAGGATCAATCAATTATCTGCAGCTGATTTGTCTTTGCTTGCTTTGAGGAGTAGCCAATCAGGCGTCAGGGTCCATTCATGAGCCACCATAGTCCCGCCCACTGAGTTTGACAAGTGCGACTGACAGTTAAAATCATTTCATGGTGTTACTGGAGGACAGAAGGTGACAAAAATAAATAAATCATGAAATAAATAATTTAAAAGGTACATTTCATTATTTAATGGTGTATTTAATAATATTATATATATTTGATGATTTAATTGTGTATTTAATAATTAAAGGACTCATTTAATTGTTGTGTTTGTATTATGTATTTATTTATTTAATTTTGTCACATTCCGTCCTCCATACTTTCAGACCTCCCTTACAAAATAAATCAGTGATGTCAGTGGATTTGCCTGGTTTAGCTTAATGAATATATACAAATTGTAATGTCAGTCAGATCAAATGAAATAACCATTTCTGAGTGAAAACATTTAAAACGATCAAATTTCACCGGAACATAATTTTGAGGGTTAACTAAATTTTCTTGCGATTAGAAGTTTCATCACATCTTTCACCACTACGGTGACTCTTGCAATAAAAGTTAAAGATCACTTGTGTGCTGCTAAACTCCATGCCAGTCAGCTGGGAGAACTGGCGGTCTGCGTCAGGGTTACCTTGGCTTTGGACGTGGAGTCAGACGAAATGAAAGACTGGCTGAGAAAGTAGAGAAATTAGGTAAAGGTGAAAGAGACGAGATGACAATAAAACGGAAATGAGGAAAGAATAGGGCGAGGTAATGGAAATGACTTTTAGAGGAGGAGGGGCAGATTTGGGGATGAGAGGGGACAGAATAGAAGGGGAGGACAAATGGGGGGCGAGGAAAAATGTGTTCCTTTATGTAACACCGAAAGATTTCAGAAAAATAAAAGACTGACGGAGACCAAGGAAATGAGGTTCACTGAAGACAAGCTGTGGTTTGACACTGAATTAGATTGGCTGTCGAACACACCCCTTCCACCACCGTCACCCCAACCCACTTCCTGAGGCTTAGATAAAATTGCTGGAGCACCACGAACAGCTAAAACATTTGTGTTGATAAGGCAAATTACTATGGTTCCCCCCCCCAAAAAAAAATCATTAAATTAATTTTAGTTTGTTCACATTTAATGCCAGACTTTTAGGGCATGAGCACAACGGGGCGGCTGTGGCTGAGTGGTTAGAGCAGTCATCTTCCAATGCAAGAGTTGGGGGTTCAATTCCACCAGCAGTCACATGTCAAAGTGTCCCTGGGCAAGACACTGAACCCCTCATTGCTTCTGATGTGTGTCCCATTGGTGTATGAATGCGATCTAAGCACTGATTATTCTTTGCAGAGATCTAGTAGAGTGCTGTATGAATGGGTAAATGAGGCACAGATTGTGTTGTGAAGAGCTTTGAGAGCCATTCATCCATTATAGTTTACTCTCTTCTTCCTATTTGGGTTGCGGGGGTCACTATTGAGCTGTCACTATGCGAGGGGTGGGGGACACCCTGGAGAGGTCTCCAGTCCATCACAGGGACACATAGAGACAAACATTCACTCTCTCACTCACACCTAGACAATTACCAATCAATCTAACATGCATGTTTTTGGTCTGTGGGAGGAAACTGGAGTACCTGGAGAAAACCCACGCATGCACGGAGAGAACATGCAAACTCAACCCAGAAGGGTCCTCCTGACTGGGATTTGATCCGGAGACCTTTTCGCTGAGAGGCAGCAGCTCCACCAACTGCACCACTGTTTTGGTCCAGCGTTGAAAATAATAGTATGTACTATACACATGATGTCACAATCAGAGAATGCATTTTAAATGACCACACAAAATCTTAGCTCTACATCTGTAAAATTGATTTAATTAAAGCAATTTTTTATTATGTAGAGGGTGAACTGGCCGTGAAGACCATCTTAAACTGGATCAGTTCCAAATGTTCATCAGTAAAAGATAATGTAAACTTAACAGTATTGTATTTTGATCATCTAAAACACATTCAGTGATCTTTTTCTTGAAGGTTTCATTAAGATGCACCCAGTGGTCCATGATTTATTTTGCTAACAGAGATTATTATTGCTTTCCTTTAGCTCTTAAGACCTCAAACACCCAAGCCCCATGTTGGTTCAGACCTATCACATCTCATAATGTAGAACAATTTCTATTAAGGTTATCCTCAGCTTCAACAGTCACATTCATCTCTCTCTACAGATGTTCTGGCGACAGAATTCTTAAGCAGATGTGCAGCAACACTGGACATTGTGGCCCCTTTAACATGTCTAAATCTGCTTTGTCCAAACCAGCACCTTGGATAAATGATGGTGTTCGATCCATCAGGAGGGCATGTAGATGTGTTGAGCGGAAATACAAATCTCACCATTTGAGCTGCGACTTTTTTACTATGAAAAATCTTTTGAAAGATTAGAACAGAGTGGTTAAAGAAGAAAGATCTAAATATTTCTCAGGCCTCATTGCTTCAAATTTGCATAACCCAAAACTTTTATTCAACACCATAAACTCTTTAATTAAAAATCACCTATTTCTAATGAATTTTCTTCTGAGAAATGTGAGTTATTTTGTTCATTTTTATTAATAAAATCTCAATTATCAGAGCTCAAATTGTGCCATCTGCCTCTACTATTCAGCATGAGGAAGTAAATCACTTTTTCAGTTCATTTAGCCTCTTATTTCAGGCTGAGTTAGTAAGGACTATCAACTGTATGAAACCCTCCTCTTCTTTTTTAGATGTTTTACCAACAAACTTTTAAGGATGTTTGTCGCTTTTTAATTCCTGATATTTTAACTGTTATTTAACAAATCATTATCCACATGGGCAGTTCCCAAAATGTTTAAAACTGCTGCTGTTGAACCATTATTGAAGAAACCCAACCTGGATTGTAACGATCTTAACAACTTTAGGCCGATCTCTAAATTACCTTTTATTGTGAAAATTTTAGAGAAAGTGGCGTACTCTCAGATCTTAACTTATTTAAACCAAAACTCACTTTTTGAAAAGTTTCAGTCTGGCTTTCATCAATATCACAGTACAGAAACCGCATTATTAAAAGTTGTGAATGACATTAGGATGAACTCAGATGCTGGCTGTTGTACAGTCTTAGTGCTCCTAGATCTTTCTGCTGCATTTGATCATAATATTCTATTGAGCCGACTAATTTATTGGCTAGGTGTTAGAGACATTGCTCTGAGGTGGTTCAAATCATATCTTCATGACAGACTTTTTCTGTAATTTCTGGCAATAATTCCTCCAGTTCAGCTTCTCTCACCTGTGGTGTCCCCCAAGGGTCTATTCTTGGGCCACTATTATTTTCCATTTACATGCTTCCACTTGATCAGGTTATTCATAAATTCAATATTTATTTTCATTTCTATGCAGACAATTCCCAGATTTATTAGGCTTAACCCATCAGACCTCTCTACACTCAATAAACTTACCCTCTGTCTTACAGACATCAAAACCTGGATGTCTGATAATTTTCTTTTACTCAACAACGATAAAACTGAGATGATGCTGTTTGGACCCAAGGACAAAAGGGATTTAGTAGTTTATTTCCTTTCTGTTCTTGGTTTTAACTGCACTCATGAAGCCAGAAATTTGGGGGTGATGTTTGATTCTGATCTTAGTTTTGCTACACATTTTAAGAACATCACTAAAACAACACTTTTTCCAAATTCGGAATGTTGCCCAAATCAGAGCATTTATTTCTTTAACCGATGTAGAAACTTATTCATGCCTTTGTCTAATCTAATCATCTTGATTATTATAACTCTTTATTTTCTGGTCTGCCCCAACGTTCTCTTAATCATCTTCAACTAGTACAAAACACTGCAGCTACAGTTCTCACAAGATAGATACCGGCACATCACTCCTGTTCTGTCCTCATTGCATTGGCTCCGTGTGTTTTTGTAATTGACTTCAACATTTTATTTGTTTTTAAATCCCTGAATGGTCTTGTGCCATCGTATCTATATGAGCGCCTTACCCCTTATATCCCTTCTTGCAATCTCAGATCCTTAAATCTGTTATTACTTTCCACTCCCAGAGCTCGACTGGTGACAGGAGGGAGGGCGTTTATGGTCAGGGCTCCTACTTCGTGGAATGCTCTTCCTTTAAATATTAGACAGGCCTCGTCATTGTCTTCTTTTAAATCATTTGTTAAAACTTAACTTGTATAATACGGCTTTTAATATCTGAATTTATTCATATTTTTATTTATAATATTTTCTTATATTTTTATGTATTTTAATTGATTTGGTATACTTTATGTGTTTCTGGTGTCATTTGTGATGTTGTTTTAATTGATTAATGTGAAGCATTTTGTAACATTTATTTAAAAAGTGCTATACAAATAAAGTAATTATTATTATTATTATTATTATTATTATTATTTATTCAAATAATGAATCGTTCAATTTAGTTTTGTTTTTTTTGCAATAGTACTTGAAAATAATGTGCTCTGAATGAATCTAAGCTTCGCTCACATGCAACTTGAGCTTTATATTTACAAATGTGAATGGTATACAGCCATTTTTTTGTGTTTTTAAGATATTAACACATTGAATTAGATTAGTTCTAAACAGCAATTAGTTGAAGATCCAGTGATTCATTTCTTGGAGTTCCATTTAATTTGATTCATTGGTTCATGAGGTAAAAGAGACAGAAACACACACACGCACAATGGCACAGACAAAAAAAAAACCAAACTAAAATCATTACATAAACATAATAAATCCCACAATTTGTCTAAAGCTTCCAGTTCATAGCAACCAAACGATCCACTCCTTTTATATGAACTCTGTTGAAATGCTTGGGCTCAAACGGACGTATGCACCAAGAGCTGCAGGGTGCATGTGTAGAAAGTGATGTAAAGGAGGGAGGACACTGCAGCTATCATCCATTCCTATTAGAGGAGAAAGAAGAGGTCAGGGACTCCGTAGGGAGAGTGAGGATAGAGACATTAAGTCACCAGGAGGTGACAGAATATGGCAACATAAGGAGGAGCCTATCACTCAATGTCATGTTGATGCTAAGAAAAGTAGGAGGAGAAGAGAAAAACCAAACGGAGGAGAGTGGGGGGTTAGATAAAGAGACAAAGGTCTTTACAATGCATGTGAAAGGTTGAATTCAAAATTTTGTACATGAAGGAAAGGTTACTTCCAAAAATTGGGTTGTTACATTTACATCCAAGATGGCTGCCACCATATACATATATATATATTCATACGGCATGGATTGCTTATTTAAAATATTATAGTATTTAAATTTAAATTGTAGCGAAGTGCAGCAGAACTTCAATGAGATGTCACAGCTTCACTTCTGCATTACGGAGCAGAAATGT
Source organism: Nematolebias whitei (assembly GCF_014905685.2). Taxonomy (NCBI): domain Eukaryota; kingdom Metazoa; phylum Chordata; class Actinopteri; order Cyprinodontiformes; family Rivulidae; genus Nematolebias; species Nematolebias whitei. Next base: position 11,890,347 of record NC_056498.1, read on the forward strand.
TCTTCTTGATCAATTACACTTAAACAACTGAACATAGAAGTTCTAAAATAATTAAACATAACTTCTAACACTTTTATATTTTGTGATTATGATGATTTTTACAATGTGACATACTTTGAATTTTAAGTTGGAAGACAAAAGTCGATCGGTGCATCTGGACAGGAACTATATACTTGGTGTCTGTCTAAAACAGGTCTCTCTTGTAAACGAGTCCTTGTGCCTCAATGAGACTAATCTGTCAAAATAAAGGTTGAATTGAATATATATATATATATATATATATATATATATATATATATATATATATATATATATATATATGGTAAATGGACTGTACTTATTTAGCAGCTTTCTACTGCATCTAATCAAGATACTCAAAGCTCTTTACAACACAATGTTACAAAGTGTCCTCATTTACCTCCACTCACACATTGATACAGCACCACACTACATCTCTACAAAGACTATTCAGAGCTTTAGATCACATTCATACACTGATGGAACACACATTAGAGGCAATGAGAATTGAATTCACTACAAAAGTTAATAACTTGTGTATCTACAGCCAACTATTACATTGAGAGAGAGTCATTACAGTTGGTCTATGGTCAAAGAGATATTTAGATACCAGACAGGGTTGAGTGCAACAATCAAGGCAAATTAACACACAGACATGGACAAAGCATCACCTCCTCCCTGATGCCTTTTGGAAGGGTGTGTTAAACATGGTGACACATTAATTAAGTAGGTTAGTGTTAAAATCAGCTTTGAGTTGAGAGATGGAGCATACATTTTTTTGTGCCTGAAATTTCATGCCTTAGCTGCGGTTGCTCATCATTGACTGAACGAGTGACGTGTTGGGTGAAGAATGCCCAGAAGTCTCAAATTAAAAGGCCAGTCATCGGTGGAAGTGTGCTTCATTGAATTCGTCCTTGAACTCAGTATCATCTCTGTAAGTTGTGTTTGTGCAGCTCTGTGTCTGTATGTACCACTTTAAATCTCCCAGGGCAATTTGTGTCATTAAGTAAAAGTAATAAATGCGGTCATATGTTGGTCTGTGTACATAAGTTTACCCACGTTCTGTGAGATATTTCTTGGATCAATGCCTTTCGGCAGGGAACATGATCTTTTCTTGTTTGCAGAGGAGAGATGTCTCAGGGTTGAAGCAGCTTTTCACAGAGCTGCTGCCTATGGCCTGATGTTAGAGGAAGTCTTCTACAGCATTTCTCCTTCATTCACATGCAGACTGACATTTTCATGTTCAATCTGTGATGGGGTAGACATGGATTGATGTTTGCATTTTTTTTCCCGTTTTGTCTGTAATTTTTTGAAATGCTTAATAGCAGAAATCATTGGTACTAAAGTAGCATTTGGAAGTGGTTTGTACGGTGGCCCTGAGGTGTTAATGAACAACATTTGAAAAAAATGGAATTACATTTGAAAAAACAGAATTAAATTTGAAAAAACACAACAAAACACAACAACATTTGAAAAAAAAAAAAACAGAATTACATTAAGCTAAAACGGAAGTGGTGAAAACGAAAGTGGTCAAAGCGGAAGTTGCCGCAATCACATTTGAAAAAAAAAAATATAGAATTACATTTGAAAAAGCAGGATCACATTTGGCAAAAACGGAATCACATTAGGAAAAAAACAAACAAACATGGAATCACATTAGAAAAATGGAATTACATTTGAAAATAAAAGGAATTACATTAAGCCAAAGCGGAAGTGGCCAAAGCAGAAGTGGACAGATTCACATTAGAAAAAAACAGAATCACATTTGAAAAAAAAACAGAATTACATAAGAAAAAATTGAATTACATTTGAAAAAAAGGAATCATTCAAAAATTAAATAATTTCCGTTTTTTTTTTTTTTTTCAAATGTAATTCAGTTTTTTTCAAATGTACTTGAGTTTCTTCAAATGTGATTCCATTTTTTTATTTTTTTTTTCTATGTGATTCCAGCCACTTCCGCTTTGGCTTAATCTAATTCCATTTTTTTCAAATGTAATTCTGTTTTTTCCAAATGTTGTTTTTGTTGTGTTTTTTCAAATGTAATTCTGCTTTTCAAATGCTGTTCATTTACACCTTAGGGCCACCATAGGTTTGGCTACTAAGAGCCCAAAGACCATATGTTAGTGTAGCCTCTCAGATGTAACAGTGGTCCAATCAATTCTGCAACGTGAACCTGTTTCATACAAGAGATTTTCATTGACCAACAGAGAAAAGTCGTTTTTCAATTAATCTTAATTTAACCCATATTTGCCAGCGTTAGTTTATAGGTTTGCTTGTACATAAAATAATTATTGTTTATGTGTGGCCCAGTACCAGATGGTAGAATTGGTATCAGTCCTTTGCCTGGTGGTTGGCAAACCCCCTTAAAGCATCATGAAGATTTACAAAAAAATAAAATTACATAAAACGTAATAGAACTTCCTTCTTTGTTTCTTGATGTTTTGCTCTCATTCAAAGACATTGGACCCCTCAGTTTCTTTAATGTGTGTCCCATCGGTGTATGAATGTGATAAAACACTGATTAGTCTCTTTAGAATGATTTGTTTAATTAGATTTGTAGAGATCTAGTAGAGTGATGTATTAATGGGTAAATGTGGCACAGATTGTAGTGTAAAGCCCTTTGAGTATCTCAATAAGATAGAAAGGCGCTATATAAGTACAGTCCATTTACTATTTTCATTTTAAAAACAAGGACAGGAATTAGGCAAATGTTTTAGGCAATTAAAAAAATGGTTACTAACTGAATTATTGTCAGTTAAATCAGTACAAACGAAGAATAAATTATGCTAAATTTACATTATTTTTTAAACTTTATGTCACGGTCAGCGGCCCCCGCTGCCCCCCCATCTGCCTAAGCCTCT
>NC_056498.1:11893235-11896096 GCF_014905685.2 Nematolebias whitei
TCACTCCTCAGTCTGCCTCTCCACTCCTCAGTCTTTATCATTCACACCTGTCCCTCATCAGCCACCTGCCCAGGTGCTCTCATTACTCACTCTCTCTCTGCCTTATAAAAAGCCTTTCTCTCCTTCACTCCTTGTCCGGTCATTGTTCTGTGTTTACAGACATCTCAGTCCTCTTCTGTCTTGTCTGTTTCTTGTCCACCTGATTATCTGCTCTGCCTTGTTTCTGATCCTGTCTGCCCAAGTAAGTTTTGCTGCACCGACAGCCTTTTGTTTTGTTATTAAAAAAATAAATTATTTTTATTTTTAAACTCCTGCCTCGCTCGCCTCTCTGCAATTGGGTTCCAACCAGTGGCGCAAAAAGCGGGTATGCAGCGTATGCAACGCATAGGGGCGCTGCACTGCAGGGGGCGTCAAAACCCTCTGTAGAAAAAATGTTTTTCTAGTAGGCATTTTCTAAATGATCAATAACAGGGGAACAGCACTGATTAGGCGCCCCTCTGCTCCTTCACCTCCCCTCTGCTCCTTCACCTCCCCTCTGCTCCTTCACCTCCCCTCTGCTGCTTCACCTCCCCTCTGCTCCTTCACCTCCCCTCCTATCGCTCTCCCTTCCCACACAGGTGGCTGTGAACACGCCCCTAAGAGAACGCACTCGGCGCGTTTTTTTTTTTTTTTTTTAATCTTGAACTACCGCTCGTTGTGCACATGACAAAAGCTGAGCTGGAGGAATCAGTGACCACATATGCCCTGACCACTTGTGATGTTTCAAGAGATATCATTCAAGAAATATACCCAGCAAGCCGTCTACTGAAGGGTTACAAGGCTCTAGAAAAGTTAAATTTCTTAATTCAAGAGGACCTTGATTTGGTATTTCCAAATTTGACAGTAGCCCTTAGAGTATTTTTAACCATGCCTCTGACAGTTGCATCTGCAGAGAGATCATTTAGCAAGCTGAAGCTCATCAAAACATACCTTCGTTCAAATATGAGCAATGATCGCTTGTCCCAGTTAGCAGTGATCTCTATTGAAAACAGTGTGGCACGGTCTATTTCATTTGATGTTATACTTGACAAATGGGCAAATGCAAAGTCACGGAATGTAACAGTTTAAATGTCATAAATGTTAAAACTCTGACATGGACTCCAGGCTGTTAAGATGTCATATTTCCGCTACATAAAATGTTGAGCACTGACTGAGTACCACTACTGTTATATATTTGTACTTTATAAAACTTCTTATTTGTTTATGATTGAAATGATCACCTGATATAATATGTAACATTAAAAAAATCTGTAATATTACTACTGTATTTTCTAAGTGCATGACTAAGCTGTATGAGGCGGCAAGTAAAAAGGAGCGGGTCGGGGGGGGGCGCCGATGATGTGTTCGCATCCACCTCAAAAATATGTAGTTGCGCCCCTGGTTCCAACACTGAGGATTGTGACACTTTATTCTTGTTCAGAAACAAAACAAAACAGAATAGAAAATATGCTTTATTGGCCACCTAAATGGTAATAATGGTTTTGTCACATATCATTGAAAAAATAAAAAAAAAGGGTTTGCAAAAGATCAGGTGCTTTGGAGAACAGCCAGACCCAAAGAGAGTCAATACATTACAAATACAGAAGTTATTCATGCCTTGTCCCATCTGAGTCTCTGACCCATTCCTTCTTGGAATAAAAAGGTTAATTTTGTAGATACTCATCAGGGGGGTCTCCTTGTGCCATGTCAGTGTTTCCCAGAACTGAACCCACAGCTGCACACAGACACATGAGAGACAAACATCTCTCAAGGATTCTTACCGGGGGACTAACAAGCATGTATGGTCACCTGCTAGTGACACCAAACTAAGACGTTATAACAACATACCATTCAGATCATGACAGTAAAGTAAACAAAAGGTTATAAAAGTGATTGATACAATAAAATAATAGAGCATATATGCACTCCCTCGACACACAGCAGCAGGCAAGTTAAAAGGTTAAAGCAATAAAGCGACACATAAAATGTTTTTGCACGTAATTGTTGATCGCAAATTAAAACAGAGGTTGTGCGATGTTAGCAGGGTGCATATAATTCACAGTAGCACTGTGCAGTCGTGACAGACTATATCGTAGATTATAGTAGCTATGCACAGATGTACATGTTCTTCTGTTAGAGATGAGATATAAAGAGAAATTGTAAATGCCATTAATAATTCCCTGTAACAATCTCAGTGGCAGTAAAGCTGAGTGAGTCTGTGGAAAAAGAAGCTTTGCTGTTTTTGTAGGGTGTCATGCAGGAGATGAGGCAAGCTGTCTACATTGGAGAACAGTTTGGATCTCTCACTGGCCCATATGTCTCCAAGTTCTGTCCAGTTTCTCTTCCAGCTTTGTAAACTGAGTTTACTGAGGATGCTGGTATCCCTGGCACTGATGCAGCTCCACCAGCACCTCACGGCACAGTAAAGGCATTTTAAGTCCCAGCACAGTCTGGCCTGGCCAATGTCAGACTTCCCTATTCAACCCCGGCCATGGTTGTGTTTGCTTTGAGCAGAGTGCTGTCTCGATGTGGATGGGGATCATCAAATCAAAAGAGCATGATGTCATATTTTCAATAAGTACAGAGGAATACATTCACCTCATCGTTTGTCCAGCGTACTTAAACATTCTGGGGATCCATACCACTGTTTCCCGTACCATTATACATGTAAGGCACCCCACCCTGTCAACAGAACCGAGAGCCCTGCCTAACAAACACCCCCCTCCCCAAACAACTGCCAGCACTGACGTAGAACTAAGCTAGCAGCGCGCAAAAAAGTTGCGGTAGCTAAAAAGCTACATACTGTATGTAGCACTCCGTCTTCCTCACTCTGAGCCATCTAC
>NC_056498.1:11896196-11907993 GCF_014905685.2 Nematolebias whitei
CCCCCCCCCCCCCCCCCCCCCCCCCCCCGCGCGCTCGAAAAGACAGTACAAACAGCGTGCAACACGGAGGTGTCTCCGTCTCTCAGACTAGTGGTGGGAATGAGCCGTCGCTGGAGCATGACTCATCTGTGAAGTGAACCCCGCACCCCACCCACCCTCAGGCCAGTAAACCAACAGTTGATATCAAATCATTCCCATCAGCCCCGCCTGAATGAAAACTCAGGTCTCTGGGTTCCTGGAATCAGGCCATAACACCAAATGCAAATACGTGTAACCCAGGTTTTAACCCAAGCTGGGTCAGGCATTCCAATCCTACCACCTCACACCACCCCTTCAGGAATTGAAGTACTTTGTACCATACGGAAAGTAGAGGAGATGAATAAACAAAGTATCAATGTGATCTAATACCAGAAAAAATAGGATTTGCACAAAGAATTGTTTTTCTTATCTAAATCCATGATTGTTTTTTAATAAAGTAATAATAATGCCAGTATGCAGATGCCTGTGTGAACTGAACGAGCTGTACTCTCACCACTGTACCATCCCCTCCCAAGCCGAAGCACACACCGTGCACATACATTGAAACTGCCAACAGGTGCTGGCTGCAGTTCAGGAAGTGGAGACATTCATTTATTTCAATCGCTCCTCTGTCAGTTTAGCACAGCCACCTGAGGATTGATGAAAAATGGATGCAGATTTGCGATTAGTCTGAAATATCAGCTCGGCAGCACTTTGCCTTCCTTAATCAGCTGTTTAATGCATTACATCATGCAGAAATGATAAACCGGAGCCCATTCATCAAACTCCTGTATTGTTCTGTTGTTTTTGCCGTTTTTTTAATTTTTATTTCACATCTCCAAAATGAGAGTGATTATGTTTTTGCCTGTTTCTGTGTGCACATGTCTGTTAGCAGAATATCTTATGAACCACTGGATGCATTGGAGTGAAATTTGCAGAACGTAATCGTTGAACGTGCATCTATCACCCCCCCCCCCCCCAAAAAAAAAAAAGTAGGATTCAACCAATTTCAAGATTTTACTTCAGCTAAAAAATTTAAAACTATACAAGAAATCCTAATAACTCAGCGTTACAAATGTTGACCTCAAAATTAGTGTGGTACTAGTTGAAACTGATCACCACATATTTTTGAGCACAAACTGACTGCAGTGCATTTGTTATTTTGCCATTGATTATTTGCAGTCAGTTAGAACCTTTTAAATGAAACCTTCAGTAAATATTAATCAATATTCATCTAAAACTGAATCATTTTGGAGTTATCCTATTGCCTGAGCTAATTCAGTTTAGAAAAACAAAAAAAGGCGGTTATTTAGTCAAATTTACAGCTATTGTCCTAAAATGTTGTGTAGTTGTAGCATCATTCACAACACATATTTCAAATATTTTGCTTTAAGGTTCAGCAGTAATAGATTACCAGTAAGTCCACTCTGTTTGTCTGTTAGCAAAGTATCTCGTGAATCTTTGGAAGAATTTTTACTAAACATTAATACAGTAATCACTGACTTGATATCTGAGGTCAATCCACATTAACAGTGGCGGGCACTGCTCCGCTAATGTGCTACAGATCTAACTTTCCATGTAGCGGATTAGCGATTTTGCCAACTTTGAAAAACGTTAGTGAAATTTCCTGCTATATTTAAATCCAGTAAATTCAAGTCGGTAACTTTTTTCAAAAGACAGTTCTCCACATTAAAATAATACAGGACAATGGTGATGTGCACAGTGAAAAGCTCAACAAAGCCAAGTACCATCCGGGGATGTCAGCACCCTCGCAGTGCTTTCCTCATATCTACCGCAAACAGTCTGACTCATGGTGTCAGTTTACAGCCAATGACAGTCTTTATCATAAATGCCAAACCAAGCCACAACAGAAAAATAAGATAAAACGCCCATTTTCACTCAGAATGATCCTAAACAGTGGGAAACATTGCACACATAATTTCTACCCAGCATGCATTGCAATGCTCACACTGTTTCTTGGATGTGGCTGTTTCTGGGACGTGACACTTTCACACGTGAGTTCACACTTTACTTTAGCAAAAACAAATTTATTACCAAGAGAATATTGATGATGGTGCACAGCAACTTTGTTGATAATATAAGATAATGTAGAACTTTATTGATCCCACAGGAAATTGTTGTGCCAGAGTTTCACTACAAAGGAACATACACAAGGAATCACACAATAAATAAAAAAACAACAGAGAATATAAGTTTCTACTTTATAAAACTTACTTACTTTATAAAAGTAGTTAACCACAAAGAGGATTACCAAAGTGAGTAAATTCATTATAGTAAATGGCACAAGAGAGAAATCTGACACACATTGAATGCATCACTCTGCTTCACAGCAGAGTTCTGCTTTGCCTGTTTGGTTCCAATGGACCGGATTAATTTCTGAAAGTTGGCCTCTGAATGAGACATGGACGCTTTATTAACCGTTTTGAGTTGCGTTCACTGACAGCATTGTCACATTGCAGTGTCAGTGACAGCAGTGCATGATAAAAGCTCTTTAGTGTTAGATTCTGCTACTTTATTGTATCTATTTAGCGGTTAGCAAAGCTAACTTTTTCATTAGCTGTGCTCACCACTGCAATTCAAGATGGTCACCACAGCTAACTGAGATTAGTCTACATAAAAATATAAATCAGTACAATTTAAACCATTAAGTGAAATAAATTAGTATGGTACTGGCAGAGCGTCATTCCCAACATGTGAGCTCTGCATCTTTCAATATCTCATGAGATTGTGCACAGCTCTTTGTCAAGGTTTGACAAACCGTGTCATTTTTTTCAAGGTAAGAGAGGATTTCATTAGTATATATTTGCTCATTGGCTGTTTTTACTAGGCAATTCCTTTTTGTTTTTGCATGACAACCTATAGTGTCACATCACACTAAATATACTTAGAATCCATTTCTGCATCACACAATGCTGCAGCAGAAGCACGTTCCCTTGGAATGAGCTGCAATCGATTTGGTTGGCTGGTTTGAAATGGTGGAGTTGTGGAGGATGTCAGCATGTATAATGAGGATTAAATCACACAAGTCTGAGGGATATTAGAGTACAGCGTCACTGGGTTTCAGTGTGCACACACCTTCCAGGCTTGATGGCATAGCGGACAAATGCATCTGTAGCATATGATTGTGTGCAATTTAGCATGAGCGTAGTTTCATTGGTTGTGTAGCTGTGTGTTGGACGTCTGAGATTTATCAGTCATCGCTCCCTAATATGGAGCACATTTGTGTGAGTCAGCTCATCTCACCATATAGATTACAAACAATATGAGGTATCTGATCTAATATGGGGTGCTGTTTGTAAAGTTACACAGTCAAAAACTAACAGCAATATTGTGGTTTATTTAGCCTTTCATAATTTTTTTTTTCAAAGTCATAATTTCACCATGTTATTCATACATTTATAAATATCATAGTTCCAAACTTTATTATTTCATTTACAAGATAAATATTTAGTTTACAAATTAAATACTTAACTTTCAAGTTAAATATTTATGTCCACCCTAAATATTTTGTTAGCAAATTAAATATTTATTTTGAAAATTAAATGTTTGGTTTGGAAAATAAATGTTTAGGTCCGAGCTAAATAATTTGTTAGCAAATTGAATATTTAGTTTAGGAATTAAATATTTAGCTTAGAAATGAAATGCTTATTTTGGAAGTTAAATATTTTGCTTGGGCAATAAATATTTAGTTTGTAAATTAAATGTTTAGTTTTGAAAATAAATATTTAGCTTGTAAATTAAATATTTAATTTACACCCAAATGTTTAGTTCACTAACTAAATATTTAACTTGCAAGTTAAATATTGAGTTTATAAATTAAACATTTAGCTTGGACATAAACATGTAGTTTGTAAACTAAATATTTAGTGTGGAGATAAATATTTAGCTTGCTAACTAAATAGTTAACTTGCAAGTTAAATATTTAATTTGTAAACTAAATATGTAGCTTGTAAATTAAAAATTTAGCTAGTGAACTATGACATTTATGAATGTATGAATAACATGGTGAAAATATGACTTTGAAAAAATAACCCATTTTTTTCGTATGAAAGGGAAAAAAAAAATATTGCAGTTAATTTGTGACTGTGTAACTGTACAAACAGCACCCATAATCTAAAAAAAAAAAAAGGTAAATCCCATTAAAGAATAGGAAAGTGCCAAAAGCGGTAAAGTCATACACATTTTGTATAAATTCAAACAAGGGTGAAGGCAGTTAAATAAAATCTTTGGAAATCTGAGAAGAAAAAAAATATTTTATCAACAGAAGGTTGTACCTTAAAATAAAGATAGATGCAAAAAACTTTATTTTTTTTTATCTCCCTCATTCGCAGGAGTGGATTAATTCGTTAATACACTTTCCAAACACCCACAACAGTGAAAATCAGACAATGAAAATGAGTAAATTTTTGAATTTTGGTTCAACAGAATTAGAAGTGCATCTTCTGGTGTTGATGAATTAACAAAAACAATACGAGATTTTGTGACGTAGGTAAACAACCCAGCCCCACCTCGAGTTCTAGCTCTGACGTACTTCACATTAAAAGTTTAAATGTGTTTATAAAAAGTTGGATTATGACTGAGTTTGGCTTTTCAGTATTTATTTATTTATTTATTTTTAATTACAGTGTATGGTTTAGATTTATTTTTAGATTTTACCATTAAAACATTAATTTTAAGTGTGACGTAACCATCAAATAGTGGTTTTGTCTACACTTTCCAACATTTTTGTGAACCTTGAATTTCCACATTTTATTCACGTCCTATACACTTAATTGTTCAAATTTAAATAGATCAAAAACATTTTTGTCTTTGGTTGCTCCATGCATTTCCCATTACTATAGGACATGTAATTTTCTTCTAAATACCCCCAGAGAGAAGAGTGCATACACCCGAACTCTTCTTGACCTTTATTATATCAGAGCTCCACATTCAATCCTCAAGAATGGAAGTGAAGGCTCTTTTTAATTTTGACATCAACTTTATAAAACATTATAAACAAATTAAGAAAACAATAAGTGTGATGATTAAACACGTATGCAGCTTCCAGTTCAGGACCTGATTTTAGTATGTCAGTACCTTTTACATCTTCCCATATCTTCCATATTAGTTGTAGTAGTTATTTGGCTACAGAATATAAATCAATTGTAGATGTAAGGCCAATGGATAACTTTTGAAAGTTTCATTAAAATCTGTATGATTTTAAGCAGATATCTTGCATGAGTAGTAAAGAGAGTAACCCTAAACCTGGCATCAGTCTGAAAGGTAATGCCATACATATTTCATCCAGTTTTTATGTCATGGAGGTATGAGGAAACTCATTGATCCAAGTCTTAACAATAAGAATACCAATCTCATGCAGTTTAAATCTTGTAATTCCACATCTTCAGCCACAGAACAAAAGTCCAGTTGATAATCTTTGTACTTTTAATTTCCCATGTCCTGGATGTCTGAGAATCTACAGCAACATAAGATCCTAACGTTAGGGTCGGATCATATTGATACTAACTTGAGTTATATTGTCTTTCAGTATGTCACGCTCATTCCAAAAATTCAGTGCTTTACTGGGGTATCCATCAATGGCAAGATCAAATGTAAGCACTGGGCCAAACCAGCAGATAATTTAATCGGTACAACAACTTCAGAATCACACACATTAACACGTATAGCATCCATATTTATGTACTAAACACAGTGTACTGCGTGTGACGTTTCACGTTTTCTTCTGCGGATGCAGTCACCTCAAACGGTAAATGGTTCTCACTGGAGTCTGATGGAGGTTGCATTTGAATGATAATGAATTGGACCTTAGCAAAAAAATCAGAATTGAGCATTAAGATCTGCAGTGTGAACGTAGCCATATTGACTTTTGTAAATGGGAAAATGGAAATGGACTGTACTTTTTTAGCAACTTTTTTATCTTATCAAGATACTCAAAGCTCTTTACAACACAATCTGTGCTCTCATTTTCCCATTCACACACTGTTCTATAATCTCTACAAAGCTAATCTGAATCTGTAGAAACTAATAAGAGCTTTAGATCACATTCATACACCGATGGGACACACATTGGAGGCAATGAGTCCAGGGAAACTTTAACATGTAACTGCTGGTGGAATCAAACCATCAGCTCTCCCATCGGAGGACGACTGCTTGTGTTTTTCTAAAGTCACTTGGCTGTTTCAGCCATTTTAATCCTTGAATCCTTTCACTTTGTTAAAAAATGGCCCTGACAAAAAGAAGAAAAAAAAAGTTACCCACCCGTGAGCTATGTTAACAACTGATAACTGATGATACATAGCCAGAGAGGAGATGAAGGGAATGAAGATGAGCAATGAGAGAGAGAGAGAGAAAAAAAGGAACAAACTCAGAGGAAGAGGAAGAAAATAAATTGGCGAGACAGGAGGCTGGAACTCATTTTCACAGGCAGCCTATAAAGTGGAGTTAAATTCACTGTGGTGACTTATTTATACAAAAGTACCGTTAGCAAGTCCTGCCAGAAAGATGGTCAAAGAAAATTGCTATCATTTGATATTCAAATAATATTCAAATAAAAAGCTCGTACTTTCTGTTCCCTCCAGCTTTCTCTCAACAGCTGCCCGTTCCGTTCCTGCTTCTTTCCTCCTTCTGGCTGTTCTGCCCTCCCTCAGAACTACAATCTGAGATGTGTTTGACTCCCTTGCATCCGGTAGTAGCATTGCTCTATTAAACACAGCTTATTCAGTGCTTCATTTTTACTTGAAGAGCTTTGGTTTGTGTTCATCTCAGTTTATTCTGTACTACTATTAGATTAGTACTACATTAATTAATGGAGTAAAATAAATTTTAATGGCTCATAACAATGAACATCTGTTGAATCTGTAATACTGTGTTCCAGTGTGTGTGGGAGTGCTTAATCATGGAGCTCGGATGCAGAGTAATGACATTACTAGGGTTGGGTGGTATCCATTTTTAACATTGTTATGCCTTAGTCAGATTATATTTTGGTAATACCATCTGTCTATAAAGGCTTGGGATGTTTTCTTATTTATGTTTGTAATTTAGGGCATTTTAAGAATTCAATATATATTTACCCATACTTTTTATAGTAAAGATGCAATGGGCAAGTATTATAAAAAGGTGTGCAATGCAAATGCATGTAGAGCTCTATGGCTCTGGCAAATTTTGCAGCAGAAATTCAAAGTTTGAGTCAAAGAATACTCGACTGCAAATGTCTAAACTGGGTTTAAGATATCTTTGAATGTGTACAAAATTGATGTTTAACTTTTATCACATGTATTAAATTCCTCTTTTTATTAGAACAACAAATAATGTTCAGACAATAAAAAGGTGAAAGGGTCACTTCTTTGAGTTTTCAATCCATGAAATGGATTTGTAGAACATCCTTATCATTTAATAGCAATTTGAAATTCAATTTAATTCTGGAGCAGCACAGTGGATCAGTTTGTAGAGCTGTTGCCTCTCATTGAGAAGGTCAGCTGTTCAAGTCCCAGCCTAGGACCTTTCTGGGTGGAGTTTGCATGCTCTCTCCGTGTATGCGTGGGTTTTCTCCAGGTCTCTCCCACAGACCAAAAACATGCATGTTAGACTGATTGGTAATTCTAAATTGTCTCTAGGTGTGAGTGAGAGAGTGAATGGTTGTTTGTCTCATTCATCTCTATGTGTCCCTGTGATGGACTGGAGACCTGTCCAGGGTGTCCCCGGCCTCTCGCGCAGTGATTGCTGGATATGGGCACCGGTGACACCCGCAACCTAAAAAAGTATAAGCGGGTAATTCAAAAAACGTTCAATACAAAAACAACTGGACTTTATTTGTAACAGAAGACGTTCCGCTCCTCATCCGAGGAGCTTTCTCAATTCAATGAGCAGAGAGTGAGAGATTCAGGTTATAAGGCTGAGTGAGATAAGACACACACACATATGTAGATTTGACAAGATTTGACTACATTGGATAAACTAAACAGCCTCTTCACAGACGCATGACTCAACACAGGAGATCCAGTTCTTCAGGACAAGATTCATCTGTTCACCTCCACCTCACAGAGAAGGGACACTCTTTTGAGGACCAAAATGTGCACATTTTGGACCGAGAACACAGATGGTTTGAGAGGGGGGTGAAGGAAGCAATTTAGAGGAGGAGGCCTCAGATTTCCACTTTTAAAAACCTATAATGCAACTTTAAGTCTTATTCCCAGCCAGTTTTCACACCTGATGGGAACAGAGGGGTCTCATCTGTGAATTAGAGGAACAAAGACTTTAAGAAACCCCTACTGTTAAGGTGTGGATGTGTGGCTTGTCAAATCTACATATGTATGTGTGTCTTATCTCACTCAGCCTTATAACCTGAATCTCTCACTCACTGCTCTTTGAATTGAGAAAGCTCCTCGGATGAGGAGCGGAACGTCTTCTGTTACAAATAAAGTCCAGTTGTTTTTGTATTGAACGTTTTTTGAATTCATCATGTCCTGGATGACTGAGAATCTTCATCAGCATAAGCAGGTAATGGATGAATGGAATTTATTAAAATTCTAGTTGAGAAGTGACTGTTATTTTCTATTTGTATCTCTAAAATATGAAAAGTGAACCTATATTATATTGCAATTATTTTCAAATATTATTATTTTTTCAAATAATATTATTTTATCCCCCATATTAAAAAGGTAGAACTGCCTTCTTCCACCTGCGTAACATCACTAAAATTAGAAATATCTTGTCTAAAAATGATGCAGAAAACTGGTTCATGCATTTGTCACATCTAGACTGGACAATTGCACTGGTTTATTTTCTGGGTGTCCAAATACTTCTTTAAAAAGTCTTCAGTTGATCCAAAATTCTGCTGCCAGAGTCTTAACTGGAGTTAGTAGGAGAGATCATATTTCTCCAGTTTTAGTTTATCTCCATGGACTCCCTGTCAAGTCCAGAATTGAATTCAAAATCTTACTTCTAACCTACAAAGCTCTCAACAACTTAGGTCCATCTTATATTCGAGATCTTATTGTTACGTATTTTCCTAACTGAGCACTTCACTCTCAGACTGCAGGTTTACTCACAGTTCCTAGAGTTTTCAAAAGCAGAATGGGAGGAAGATCTTTCAGTTATCAGGCTCCTCTCTTGTGGAACCAACTTCCAGTTTCTGTCCATGAGGCTGACACATTGTCCAGTTTTAAGACTGGGCATAAGACTTTCCTTGTTGATAAATCCTATAGTTAGTGTTGGCTTGTTATGCTGCCATAGGCTTAAGACTACTAGAGAACATTTTTATTTTCCTCCCTGTCCTGTGGCACTCAGAATTATTGTCTGAGGTCACACCACCTTCCAACAAAGGTCTGACAGAGCCAGGGCACCCAGGCCTCAGCATGCAGCCACCAGGGCGGGTCTGCACACACCCCACCACCCAGCCCTAAATGCTGAGATCCGCGAATGCACCTGCGGCAGGGGGGGCCACCACCGGAGGGGAGCGCGACAGGGAGAAGTAGACCCCACATTTAATGGGGGGCCCAAATTGATCCAAGAAAGGGGACCACCTAAAACCCAACCCGAGACATAAACAGGCACACAGAGACAGCCCGACAGACCCTCTGTTGGGTCGTCCATGCACCCCACCTACCCGACAGCGACCGCAACCTGGCCCCTGGCCAGGGGCCAGAGCAGCAGGGAGCAGCAGCTGAGGAAGTCCGACCCAGCACACACCACAGGCCCGGAGAAGCCCCGGTATGACCCCCCCCCCCCCACCCCCACACACACAGCACCCCCACCGCAAATGTCACATCAGGCCGACCAGCCAGCACCCCGTCAAAGTGAAGCCACGCCCCCGACCGCCGCTATACACCACCAACGACCATACATACACAACCACAGCTGACCCCTGCCGGAACCTGGCAGCCACCCCAGCCAAAGGGCCAGCCATTGCAACCAGGAACCTTGATCAAAAGATCTGAACAACCCAGGGAGAACCGGAGCACCGGCCCTATCCCCAATCGCCCCACAAGGCGGCCCAACGCCCACCCACAGCCCAGACCCCAACCAGGCAGCCTATCCCCCCTCCCTGCCCCAGACCCCAAATGTCAAACGAAGAATGGGGGTGTAAGGAAAAAAAAAAAAAAAATATATATATATATATATATATATATATATATATATATATATATATAAATTATCAGGTCTCTCTTGTAAATGAGTCATCGAGGCTCAATGGGATTTACCTGTCTAAATAAAGGTTGAATGAATAAATAATTAACAAGAAGACCCCACTCCTCCCTCCTCCCACTCAAATAAGGTGTTGATGCATGTTGTTATATAGTGCGTTTAAATTGGGGGGGGGTGAGGCGGCGACCGACACAGACCCTCCCCCTTCCCAGAGAGCAGGCAGTGCCCGTTCACCTCCCCAACCCTAAATGTCTACATGCTACATATGAGAGTGGGCACAGGTCCCGGAGGTGAGAATGATTACACATCCCACCACCTAGAGAACAAATTGACCTCAGTTCCTTAAATGAATTGTTAAAATTGAATAGTTTTCATTTTATACTATTTCTATCTTAACATGTGATTCTCGACCTGCCATTGTGTATCTGTTCCTCTCAAACCCAGCCGGTTGAAGCAGATGGCCGCTTGTCCTGAGCCTGGTTCTGTTAAAGGTTTCTTCCTCATGAGGGAGTTTTTCCTTTCCACTGTTGCCTTCATGCTTGCTCAAGATGAGAGTTCTGTGATGGAGTTAATTTCAAAGCAGTCTGCTCCTCAGATAAAAAATGTTACATTATTAGTTTTTATATATGGATGTTTCTGTTAACATTATTTTAAATACTAATATTTCTGTTTAGTGCCTTGCAACGACTTCTGTTGTGATTTGGTGCTATATAAATAAACTGAATTGAAATAACGGGTATAACAACACCAACAATAACTTCCATATGACAATAGCAAAAACAAATACATAAAAAATGTTAATGAGTATTTTGTTGGGCCCCATTTGTTGATAGAAATTTTAACCATGTAACTATCCAACTATAAATATTATACAGAATTTTATTTAATGGTCAGAAGTAGCCTGAGCTAATCAAGCAGTTAGCAATCATTCACTTTCTGTTTGAGTTGTCAGCCACAGTTTGGCAGCACTTGCTTTGGCAAATGACGGATCTGTTTATGTGATATGCAGCAAGTCGTTATGGCTCCCTGCTGCCTGGGCGGCACGTCCTTCCCTGTGTGACATTCCCCAGGACATTCATCAAATATGTAATGGCCAAAAACAGGGGCCAGGCCACACTATTCTCAAGACTTGTGCTTTTTGGCCAACATGTTTCAGACTGCAGATGGAGAAAAGATGTCAGGAATATTACCATCCACGAAATGCTATTTGTGTCCTTGGCATGTGCGGCACACAGTCTTCTACGCATGCAAACTGACCTTCAAATGTAATAGTTTATTTCCTTCCTAACCACTCTTTTTGCATTACTTGATTTGTGTTTATTTATTTAATTATATACATATTCCTGATTTTTCCTTTTAATGTGTTTTGCATTAGAATAATAATAATGGACAAATACCACTCAAAATACACCACAGACCTCATCATTTGTAAAGTAAATAGTTTCATCTTTTATCTGAATAGCTGCAAATTGAAAGGGTAACTATGCTGTTGCTGCCACACACACACATATATACTGTACACACACACACACACACACACACACACACACACACACACACACACACACACACACACACACACACACATACATATATATATATATATATATATATA
>NC_056498.1:11908393-11923187 GCF_014905685.2 Nematolebias whitei
TTTTGGCTGAGATATGATCGTTTTCATTCATTCTGACTGAAAATATTGAACACTACCATTTTCAACTGCTAAATGGCACTCGAGTAGTGTAGGATGCCGTTGTATCATGTAATAGGTAAAAGTGTCTAATAATGACAGAATTGGTTTGCCAAAGCCTGCCACCTTCGTCCAGCTCACCTGGAGCAACCGTCAAATCAGCTTCATTTTGCTGCACCGCCCCAACAAAATGCAGCTAATTTGACCATTGAAGTGCATTTTTTAACTGAGATACACCTTTACTATAATGTTGATCAAGCAAATAATTGTTTTAGGTGCTTATCTTGTTACATTTTGAAGAAGTGTGCAGCGTTCCTCCTTGTCTGCAAGCTCCTGGAGCACTGAGGCAGCAAATACTTTTAAAATCCAGCTGATTTGACCATTTAAGTCATTTTATTAAGTAAAAGTTCAACTGAGACACACCTTTACTATAAAGTCGAGCAAACAAATAATTGATTTTAGGTGTTTATCTTGTTACATTTCGAAGAATTGAGCAGTGGCTTGTCCCTCTGCGCTTTCCTACTTCCCATGTATTGATTTTTGAAATGCAGCTGATTTGACCATCAAAGTGCATTTATTAAGGAAAAGTTACTTTGTAGACTGAGACACACCTTTACTATAATTTCGAGCAAACAAATAATTGTTTTTAGGTTGTTATCTTGTTAAACTTAAAAGAAATGCACAGAGACTCGTCCTTCTGTGCGTGCCCACTTCCACAAATCGTGTTTTGAAATACAGATGATTTGACCATCAAAATGTGTTTATTAAACAAATTAGACTGAGAGACACTTTTACTATAATTGTTAGTAATGAACCAATTGTTTTTAAATGTTAATCTTGTAAATTCTTGTTAAAGTCCTCCGGTGCATACTCCCGTGGCCACCATTTGGCAGCCAATCGATTTTTGGCACAACGCCGGCCCACATTTTTGGGTTATCACCGTTGACGCGTAACAAATGCGATGCGTCAACGGTGACGCATAATAGATTTGACTTATATGCCGAAGCAACATATTTATGGATTTTTCCACTTTATTAGACATATTTGGACTGATGCGACTTATAGAGCGGTGCGACGTGCACGGCGGAAAATACGGTAACTCCTACCCACTTGAATATTTTGCACCAAAAACATTGATTTACTTGCATTCTCTGCTCAATTCCTGTGCAGAAAATCCTTAAAATCTACAAACATTCACCATTAAAATACCTCAGCAATGGTGGATATCGTTGCACCGCTTGTTTTCTTGTCCTTTGTTGAGGATGTATGTCATCCATGAGATCTACAGCGATGTTTTCCACATCTGACATCCAGCCTGGATATGAGTGACAGTTCAGTTTTAATCACAGATCATCAGCAGTGATCATCCTGGTAAATGATGCTCAGGGCCAGCATAATTATTAATTTGTCCCTTGTTCCCAATTAGCAGGCGGATGGAGAAGCGGAAGGGGATATTCAAATTGCCCAGCTTCTCTAAAAGTGGCGTGTTGATGACACAGCACAGTGAAGACTTCCACCATCTCAGGCTCTAATAGGCAACATCTTGTTAGTAGTCCCTTTGAGAGTACTGTAAACGAGCTTGTTCAAGTAATCCCCCCTAAAAAATCAGAAAGCTTCAAAGTTTTATTTATTTATTTTTTTTGGTTTGTTTGTTTGTTTCTTGCATGAATAAATTCATAGTATGCATTTATTTTTATTTTTAATCATGGTCAGAATAAAGTTGGACCCAAAAGCAGAGAAACACTTGGTGCTAAGAGGTTTAACTAAAGATGCATTTATTAATGACCAAGACAAAACAAGAAGCCTTCATGGCAACAAAACTTACTGCTGAGAATACACAGGGGAGCATAAGCACACAAGGAGGGCCGAGACGTACAGTATGGATAAAACCAATACACTGATCCACTGGTGAGGGGATGACAAGAGACCATTGAAATAGCAAACTGAGGAAGCAAGGGAAGTAGGTACACCCTGATTACTAACTAGAAACTGGTGAGGGTGGCAGGCTAACTGAACAAACACTGAGGATGTTTATCCATCCATCCATTATCTTTTACCCACTTCTTCCTTTTCGGATAATGGGGGTCACTGATGCCCCTATCCAGCAGTCACTGTGCGAGAGGTGAGGAACACCCTGGACAGGTCTCCAGTCCATCACTTGGACACATGGAGACAAACGAGACAAACAACCATTCACTCTCTTACTCTCACCTAGGGACAATTTAGAGTTACCAATCAGTCTAACATACAAGTTTTTGGTCTGTGGGAGGAAACTGGAGTACCTGGAGAAAACCTATGCATGCACAAAGAGAACATACAAACTCCACCCAGAAACGTCCCCGGACCGGGATTTGAACCGGCGACCTTCTCGCTGAGTGGAAACAACTCTACCAACTGATCCACTGTGCTGCCTAAACCAGAATACTTAACTAAAACCCTAACAATGAAATACAAAAAAAAATAAAAATAATATTAAAATCTAAACTAAACTGGACGACAAAAAAGAACCCAAAGGAGAAAACGTAAATGTAACAAATGCGGCGCATCAGTGGTGATGCATAATAGATGCAACGAATACGGCAAAGCAACATATTTATGTATTTTTCAACTTTATTAGACAAATATGGACTGATGCGACTTATATGGCAGTGCGATGTGTACGGCGGAAAATACGGTAATCATCTGGTGTTCTTCCACTGTTGAATTACTGTTGGACTTAATTCAATTCAAGTTGGCAACTACAGTAAAGTTTAACAAACAGGAAATAAGATTTTAATTTGGTCAATTTACAGAAATTGAACAAAAATGTTGTGAAATACCTGCTGAGGCTGCCCCCTAACACAAACTCTGAGTGTCCATTGAACTGTTGCATGACTTCATCCACTGTTCAATTGGCAATTGAAGTCATGCAACATATTGCACATGATTGTAGATAATGTTATTTGAAGTTTTGAACAAAAAAAGCTACAGCTCCATCTAAAGTTTTGCGTGAAAAAAATGGAGATGATATGCGTTACTTCAAGGCATCCTTTATTTTAAATAAATGTACAAAAAGCTTTTCTTTTGAGAGCAAAACCAAATTAATCAGTTCAGTTTGATTGCGTGAGCAAGTAACTGAACAGCATCAGCATTTTTTTTTTTTTCTTTCTGGAAACCGCAGCACCACTCCCTAAATCAATCAATCAATGAGCTAATCAATTGTGGTTATATACCGAACCCCATTTAACTTATGGAGACTTTCAATTAGTTTAATGAGCTGCATGTGGCACAACAGAGACTGAGCTAATGCTTGGCTGGTGGTGAGGTGGTCTAATTTCTTAAAAAAAAAATTAAAAAAACACACACTAAGAAGCGTTCAGTTTAATCAGGATTTTATCACCTGTCACTAAAAGACTAGCATATGGGAATGTTTGTGTGTGTGTATATGTGAGTAATAGTGCCTATTATCAAAGTGTCCCATGAACTACTAGACAATTGCAAATGAAACTGACATAAAAAAAAAAAAAAAATGCTGTACATCTACAACTGATTTGCTTTTGGAGTCAAACCAATTGAAAATAGCCACTTCAGCTAACTGACCAGAAATAAAATGTTGAAAAATGCCCACAGCTGAGTCAGTTATACAGATGTTGAGCTAAGATTTGGTGTGGCAGTTGAGCCTGATCTACAGATCATTTAAAGAAAACAAAGTTCTCTCATTTTTCTCTGAGTAAATCCTGAAATTGTAGGCAATATTTCAGTCACACAAAATGCTCAGCTCTAGACAGCATTGCAACATTTATATGTGAAAGGGACATGCCCCCTCACATAAAAAAATATATTTGTTTGGACCCCCCCCCCCCCCCACACACACACACACACACACACATACACAAACATTTACCATGAAATATTAATTCCCCCAGCATTGTTTCTATTTCTTCGTAAATTAATCTATTCCACTTTTTTAATTTGCAGTAGAATACTCAAACCAATTTGTGTTTTCATGGTTACCCACAGTAACTCACCACACTGCATGCAGTGTTTCCAGTAGATCACTTGCTGGGGCAGGAATAGGAGGGGGAGACACCTCTGCGTTGCCCTAGCTTAGCACCATGCTAGTGCCAGCAGTTGTTAACCGGGGTTAGGATGCATGAGAGAAGCAGAGTGCTACGTCTGTAGAATCTTAGCTAGCATGTCTGTATTGTGCGCCGCTAGATTAGCGCTACACTAGTGCCAGCTGTTGTCGGGGGGGTGGTGGGGGGGTTGGTGGGTAGGCTTTGTGCCTTGCTCTACAACAGTTATTGAATCAAGGGTTTACTTGTGTAGGTAAATGTAATGTAGATGTTTAACAACCTCTTACAATACACCAGAATGGAGGAAATGGCATCTACTTTATTCAAAAATTTCTGGGTAAAGACCCCCAAACTCTGCCACCCCCGCCCCCCCCCCCCCCCCCCCCACACACACACACACACACATTACAAATGTGTCTGACAGCATTGGATCTAGAGTAGTATACTGTAGCATATGATGAGTACATACAGCAACCATTCCTATTTATTACTCATATTGTATAACATTAGATGATAAAAAAGCCACCATAGTCAATCATTAAGTATACTTGTATTATGTTCACTGTACAAGCAGAACATACACTTAATAATACTAGAATATTAGCATTAATACATGTTAATGTTAAAAGTTTAGGAAGCTCATCTTTTAATCAGAAGAACGGTGTTCAAATTCACTGAGTTTTCTCTGTCTGGAAAATGTGAATCATTTTCCATGTTTTTCTGATTTCCAGAGTCGCTGGGAACCCTGATCTAACTTATTCTGAATGCTAAGATGCTTTGCCATTTTAATCTTATTTAATTATAGTTATTATAATTATTATTATTAATTATTATTATTATTATTATATATTATTATTATATATTATTATTATTATAATATTATTACTTATTATATCTATAATCTTATCTTATTATAGTTCTATAATTGCACCGCTCAAGGTGGCTGCATGTTGGAGCAGCTCTGTTACGTTCATTCTGAGATTTTGCTTTTGGAAACTTCAGTTCCTCTTTTTCTGGATGTAAATCACATTTTTTGGATGATTGTTTCCTCTGGTATCAGATGCTGTGCAGATGGAAGGATTTTTACTGAAACTTTTTTTTAGTTTTGGCCATTTGTTATGATGTGTAACCATGGCAACAAGGCAGTTTCTACAACCAGGAGCAGCTGATTAACATCTCAAAAGCTCAAATAATATCTCAACTACAGCCCCAAATCTCAAATGAGTTAAAAGGATGTTCTGTGGACACATTGTCATCTACCTGCCAGCTGTGCTCGAGTGCCTGACCACTGAGATCTTGGAACTAGCAGGAAACACGGCTCATGACAGCGGAAGGACAGGATCGTCCCTCGGCACCTACAGTTGTCTGTCCGCAGCAACGAGGAGATTGGCAGACTGCTGGGAGGAGTGGCCATCGCTCTGGGAGAAGTTCTCCCCGGCATTCAGGCGGTCCTACAGCCCGGGGGAACCGAGATGCCAGCCGAGACTGGGTGGACGGATCAGACGGCATCTGCAGCCAGTTTCTTAGGATCCACTGTGAGATGGACCTTTACAAGAGATCCTTCCTGCCTACAGCCATCAGTATCTATAACATCTCTTAATGACACAAGGATAACCAGTTACAACAACAAATAATTTCCCTTTGGTATTAATAAAGTATTTTTGAATTGAATGGAATTTAATTATTTGAAGTCAATTCTGTCTGTTAGCAAAATATTTCATGAGTCACTGGAATGCTTTTTATGAAACTTTCAGGAAGTTATCATTGGATGTATCGCTACAGATGTACATCAGAATGCAGGAAATGCCACCTACTTTTTGAAAAAAAATCTGGGGGAGGACCCCCAGACCCAGAAAGCATGTACCCCTCACATGAATTAGATTTAAGCCAATCTAATTTGAGATCTCTGCCACTGTTAATCTGTCTCAGAATACTCAAAAGTGAACTGTTAAAATTACAGATATTGAGCTAAATATTGGTCTCATAGTAGATGAGTCATCCCTTATTCTCTGAGTTCACTGATCACATGACATTTGTTCTTTAAGTCTCTTCATTCTTTATTGCAGTTAACCCAGAACATTAGAAGTAGAAGCACAACGGATACACTGTTGGAATCACTTCAAATGAAGATGGCTGTCAAAAACAGCTGGACTTAGAAAACATAGGTTTAACTCATTTATGTTTTGGGGTATTGACCTCAAATGTATGTGGTAGTAAGTCATTCACGATACATTTGTGATATCACATAAGACTGAGCCTCAAGTTATTCCATAGATTTGATTAAAAAAAATGTCCACAACTCCATCATTTCCCAAGAAGATATGATCTTAAAATAAAGTTCTGGTGTGAAAGGCAGTGGGCGATATGCATTTGCCATGGATCACTCGGATTTTTTTTTTTTATTGATTTTTTGTATTTTTTTTTATTCTGATACGTATTTAGTCAGAGCTAATTGATGATGTCTTATGTTTCCTCAAACAACAAGTCCTAGCTCGATGATAAAAATAAAATAAAATAAAATAAATGAACGTCTGAACATTGTTTAGATGTTTGCTCATTCCGTATAATGCTTGGATTTGTTTTTGGAGTGAAAAACATATGTAGGGGGAGGATGAAGCACTTACAAAGGTGACAAAAACAACAAGCATTAAAGTAACATTTCAGTGAACAAATAAAAATCGTAAAATGGGAAGAAGGAAAGAAAATTGGTTACTGAGAGTGTCTGAGCATAGATCAACTGTCAGGTTAACGCAGTCAGAGCGACGGTAAGCCCAGATGGGATGACTGAACCTTTCACTGCCTTTCTTCTTCGCTTCTCTTGTCGGAACCATCGCCACTCTGTTCTACAGACATTCACTGTCACTCTGCGTGAACGTGGACATCCCTGGTATTTCACTGCTTTTTCTCTCTAGTACAGAAAAAAGAGGAAGATGCATCTAAAACATTCTTTTAACAAATGCATATCGGCAACATGTTGGCACAGTTGGTAAAGCTGTCGCCTCTCAGCGGGAAGGTTGCCAGAGCAAATCCCGGTCAGGGACCTTCCCGGATAATTTGTCTCTTTGCCGTGCATGCATGGGCTTTTTATTCCACAGACCAAAAGCATGCATGCTAGGCTAATTGGTTCCTAAATTGTCCGTTGGTGTGAATGGTTGTTTCTCTCTATGAGGCCCTGTGACGGGCTTGCTACCTGTCCAGAGTGTACCCCGCTCTTTGCACTTGTAAATAACTTGTCCAACACATTTCTTTAATGGTTTTGGGTCATTGGCAAACCTTGTACTCAACGATAAATTTAACAGATGCGAAACAACGATAGAATCTGTATGCTGAAAAACACAATCCACAATATTGTTAATTTATGGTTAGAGTCTCCTTTACCAACATGGTGTTCAAGCTGTTAACTTTATGTTGAAAGAACAAATGAGTCATTTGAAAAGCATGTACAGGTAGTTGACATTAACTCTTTAAGACAATGCAGTATATTTCAAATAAGATGTCTCTTTTTTTCCTCTAACTCTCAGCAAATAATGGCATTTCTTCTTACAAAAAAAGCCTCTTCTTTTCCCCTTCCTTTTTACCTTGGAGCTTTGTGTTGAGGCTTTCTGTCTGTTTGCTAGGCTGACAGGCTGAGCTGTTGTCTGAGGATTTGCTCCAAAATACCAGTCTAAGGTTTCATTCAATCAGTCATCTTCCCTGTGTCTCAGTAGGCTTTGTATTGACGTGTGTGTGTGGGGGGGGGGGGGGGGGTGGAGCCTTTATCTGACGATGATCCGCTGAGGTTGATTTAGCCTTAGGGTGGAATAAGCAACTATCACACTGTGGATTGATGGGGAAGAAGGACACATGTCCAGAGAAAAGACAAACACACACATAAGTGATCTGCAAGCCTGCTATTGATCCAGTCACCCTGTTGTTGACTCCAGTTTAGTACACTCCCATGGCTGTGGCCTTCCGTAGAGCCATGTCCGTTCAATCAAACTGACCACTGCTGATTTAAAGTCAAGTCAAAGCTTCTTTATTTGCTGTTCACACCATATTTGGGACATGTGGTGGAACAAAATTGTGTACACAGGGTCCTAGTTACATCATAGAAAAGTATAAAATGTAAAAGAAAAACAGCAGCACGATCTAAGATATAAACTAAGAAATACGCTAAACTTAAGAATACGCTAAGCACTAATAGTACAAAAACAATACACCGAACAACAGCAACACAAACTTGAGTCTGTGTGAGCAGATGAGTATGAATGAGCACAGCAGCATGAAATAAATCAGCAGCATAAGATCAGCAGCATGGATAGTCAGCAGCACATATCAGCAATCAAGTGGCATTACAGTGTTTTTTTTTTCCATCCTGGTTAGAGATTCATGAGTCTAACAGCCTCAGGGTAGAAGCTGCTCCTCAGTCTCGTGGTTCTACACTTAATTCTCCATAACCTCCTTCATGAGGGGAACGGCGCAAAAAGTGTGTGTGCTGGGTGAGTGTGGTCCTTCATGATGCAGGTGGCCCTCTTCCTGCATCTAGAGGTGTGGATGTCTGTGATGGTGGGGAGCCTGACTCCAACAGACTTTTGTGCAGCCTTCACCACTCTCTGCAAAGCTTTTCTTTCTGCAGCTGTGCAGCCTTCATACCACATGTTGATGCTGGAGCACAGGATGCTCTCCACTGCACACCTGTAGAAGGAGGTGAGGACTGAGCTTCCCAATCCCACTCCCCTCAGCCGCCTGAGGAAGTAGAGTCTCTGATGTGAATTCTTGATCAGGCTGGTGGTGTTGTTGCCTCAGCTAAGGTTGCTGTTCAGGTGTTCCACCTCCTGCCTGTAGCTGGACTCATCATTGTTTGTGATACATCCAACCACTTCTGTATCGTCTGCAAACTTTACAATATAACTGATTTAAACCCAACCTTAGTGCCTGCTTATGACAACAGCTTTAAAGTATGCCATAAAATGTGTGCGTGTTTGTCAGGACACATTTTTTGATACTGTTAGGGAGTACTAATTTATTGTGAGTCTACAACTGATTAACTTTTGGAAGCAATCCAGTTCATAATGACCACCACAATCATATGTCAGTAGTGGACTGTGCATTTTCAGTGTGAAACAATCTTCTGTGTGAGTTTGGACTTCGTGGCGACCCCTTCATTTGGGTCTAGCCAGGAAAAATCAACAACAAGAACAACAACATTTTAGGCCAGAACCCTATTGATTCATATTTTTTCTTTATGCTGATGACACAGTAGTTTATAAACGCATAAACACTGTTGCCTTAACCTTTGTTTACAAACTGCATTTGACATCATTTAACTTTATCTGTTCCACCTCAAACCAGTACTAAATGCCAGCAAAACGTAAGTTATGTTATTCAGTTTATTCCTTAGTGTCTCAAACCTATTCTTCCTAAAATACACTTAAAATACAGCAGAAGTGTATTTAAGTCCTAACTGAGGTCTATTAAAAAAATAAAAAAAACATTAGTAAAATATTAAGTGAAGGTAGTATATAACAGTGACTTGACTTGAAAGAAAAATGGGTTTGTGATGCTCTGACTGTCATTCAAAATCAAATATGGGTCACACAGACAAACATGTTGGATTTGGTCTCCTTTGCTTGGTGTATGCTGTCACTACATATATCACTGTTTACAAGGAAGGATAACACTGCAGCACTCAAAATCAAACTATTTTTATACAAACTATCTATCCATCCATCTAGCCATCTAATTTATCAGACCAAAAACAATGTCAGGCAAGCATCTTTATGTGTGGTCAAGAAGAAATTTTTCATTTCCCTGACATTTACACAAACTCAAAAGAAGGTATCTGAAGCCATAGGCTTTTACATTTCCATGACAGTGAACACACAGTATGGATTATTACATTTATTCACTCAGCTGGGTGAGGGAGATCTGGTTTTATTTGATTAAAATAGCTTTTCAATTAAAGTCAGTTTATTTATATAGTGCCAATTCACAATAGAAGTCATCTCAGGGCTTTGAACATATTCATTGACAAGTAAGTTAATACTATTTATCTGAGGAGCAGACTGCTTTGAGTTTAACTCCATCACAGAACTGCCATCTTGAGCAAGCATGAAGGTGACAGTGGAAAGGAAAAACTCCCTCATGAGGAAGAAACCTCCAGCAGAACCAGGCTCAGGACAAGCATCCATGTGTTTAAAAAAAATCTTCCTGATATTTGGGTTTGAATCCCATGCCTTAATTTTTTTGAAACATGACCATACTTATCTGTAACTAGATTATTAAAGTGCAAAACAAATTTCAAGCATGTGGCAATATGCAAAAATTAGCTATTCACCCCATCACCCAAGGGAGGCAGACTGGATCACTTGTAGCTGCACTGACATCACACATGGGTTCCTGCATGGCTGGGAGGCAGGGAGTTGTTTGCCACTGGTGCAAAATATGAGAGCTCCGATAAAAAGAATTCAGAACTCCCGTTTTAGACAATGGGAAATACCCATGCTTTTAATTGTGTGTGTGTGTTGGGGGGTAGTTTGGTACCCTAGTACTTGCAGGTCACTTTCTGCCTTCTTTTTTAGTTTTACCTCTTGCTCCTGTATGTTTTACTGTGATCTCCACACATTTGCAGTTTCAAAGTAAGAGCTAGTCTACATTTTTCCTTTGTTGTGAAGATGACACTTTCCATTTAGCACAAGTCATTTTCTCTTGCTCTTGTTTCAAGAATAAAATGAGATATAGAAGGGAAAAGGGTCTAAACATTGTGCGAAGTCATAAAAGGCCAGTGGTTCAATTCCAAGTTAATGAACAAAGGCAATTCTTATAAATTTGTTGAGGACCTGTGTGTACAGGCTTGTCTGTCTGTCTAACAAAGCCTTCCCCATGAACATGTGAATAGAGCTCTAGACCCTTTGATGTCCATTGGCAGTTGTTCAACTTGTATGAATTATTTTAGCTTCAATCATATTCTATCCTTCAGTTTAGTTTCATTAGTTGCTTTTTACTTTCTGGATTGCAAGGGAACTGGTGCCCATCTCCAAAAGTCACTGTGCAATAAGTGAGGTACACCTGGGCTATGTAGAGACAAAGAACGCAAGCAACCTAACAAGGTTGAGTTAGGTCGTCTGAACAGATTCTTCTTTGTTGAAACGTTTTGTCTTTTATCCAAAAACTTCTTCAGTCTGAGGAGCTGGAACAAACTCGGTCTTATAAGCAAGATGAATCCATCCAGAGGACCTGATTCAACCTTGTTAGATGTATCTACCTGGATCATTGAACAGCATCAGGACAAGGCAAACAACCATCCACACTCACTCATACCTAGGTGCAATTTAGAGTTACAAATTAAACTAACATGCATGTTTTTACCCTGTGAAAGAAAACAAGATTACTTGGAGAAGAGTCTCATGTACACAGAAAGGTCATGCAGACTCCACAGTGAGGACTCTGCCAGGCAATGAACCTGTGTGCGACCTTCCTGTGAGGCAACAGCACTAACCACTGCATCACGGTGCTACTGCTTTTAGCTTCATATTGCTTACAAATAAATTACTTATGATCAGACTATGGCAGGCAGATGTGAACTTGCACACCCTAGCTTTAGCTGTATGCACTAAAATTGGCACTGGTGACTTAGAGTGTAATGGATCCTCCTTAGGTTTCCCTCTAGAGTACACATGTACGTGAGCCACAGTGGTGCAGGAGAGTTGAGCTGAGAGACAAGGAAAGAGAAAGCTGCAAATGGAAAGAGGGATACAAACTTGTGAGTACTACTCCTTTTATTACCTAGCCTTATGAGTCATTGCTTTCACTTCTGTTCATGGGAAAACTAATGCCGTGTTGCCCTGAGCGTATACACGGTTTGCTTGCATGTGTAGAGATGATTTTGTAATCTACCCCCTCATTTTGATGACGTTTTATTCAAAGCATGCTGGGTGAGATGTCTGTCTAATTAACAACTAATTACTGGCAAAACGTTGTCCTGTAGACTGGCGGCTGTATTTTATAGTTCAGTAAGATCATGGGGAAAATCACATTTATTGTTCCTGCTTACTATAGAAGGAAGTGAACTGGAGTTACTGCTACTGAAACAGGTTTATGGTTTATTGAGCGCAACTAATATTTGAACTAAAGTTTAGTAATAGGTTTGTGACTAGAATATATTTCTGACAGAAATAAAAAAAAAAAAATCTACATGAACAATAATAAAAACAATGTTTAGGTACTGTATTGTTTCATTCATTATTTTAACCTGCTTCTTCCTTTTAGAGTCACTGGTGCCCATGTCTAGTGACTGTGTGAGAGGCGGGGGACACCCTGGACAAGTCTCCAGTCCATCACAGGGACACATAGAGACAAACGAGACAAACAACCATTCACTCTCTCACTCTCACCTAGAGTCAAGTTAGAGTTACCAGTCATACTAACATGCATGTTTTTGGTCTGTGGGAGGAAACCAGAGCAACCAGAGAAAACCCACGCATGCACTGAGAGAACATGCAAACTTCACCCTGAAAGATGCTAAAACGGGATTTGATCTAGCGATCTTCTTGCTGAGAGGCAACCGCTCAACCAACTTCACCACCGTGCCATCACTATAGCAGCTCTTTGCTGAAGTTTTATCAACAGTCTAAAATTAAACAAAAAAACATACATCAATAAAACAAAAATAGCATGAATGTCCATAAAAATAGATCAACTTTAGGTTGTGATTACTGTACTTGTTGTAGATTGTGGACCTGCAGTCATTGTTACACAAATTGCCTGTTTCAAAAATTACAACAGAGACAGAACAAATTGAAGGGCAACTAATTTTCTTTAAAACATACAAATAAAACATTGTGTCTTACACTTGACATTTAGCTGTTTTAGTCAAATCAAACAAGAATCTTGCACAACCTTTTATCACTCAGTCTGTGTTGAGAGTCAGTCTCAGCTACTGTCACATCAAAATGTAGCTTAATAACTCCAATTAATTATAGCAACGTGTGTTTTTTTATAAGCTTGATTAGGTGTGGCATCCATCTTTATTTGGGCTGACTCCAGAATCAGTTGTGGATGTACACTGAGAACAGATGACTTGTTCAAATCTACCCACTTGTTCACAGATGTGTTCACGCTTTTATGCCTAAAACGTATGTGATCATGTCACTCATGAATACAGTTTAAACTATTCAATAGAAAAAAAAATCCTAAACGTGTTAACAATTGTCACGTTTTATCAAAAACTGTTCAAGCATGCATTAATTAAAAAAGCAAAGTGTGTCTATTTAAATAATTTTAAAATAACTGAACAAAACCATTCAATAGTTTTATAAAATTAAGTATCTCAGTCGTTTTACAAAAAATCTATAAATCCACACCTACAGCTACAATATCTTCCACATTGTCTGTGAGAAAATTTGCTAAAGTGATCAGCTAACGTTGTCTAGATTTCTCATATTTTTAAGACTGTTTAATTCTAGCTGTTGTTACATTTTCTTATACAGTAGTCCCTCGTTAATCGCGGGGGATCTGTACCCTGAAGCCCATCGATAAGTGAAAAAACACAAAGTAGGAATAATAGTACAAGTAGTTTATTCTAATATATATCGTATATATCAGTGGCGTGCAGTCAGGGGAGGCAAGTGAGGCTATGCCTCTTTTTTTTTTTCATTCAACCTTTATTTAGACAGATAAATCCCACTGAGCCTCGAGGACTCATTTACAAGAGAGACCTGATTTCAACAAAGAATGATGACAACAATGGACAACAGTGACAACAATAGACAGTTATAAAAAGGCATACAGATTATTTTTTTTTTCAAATAAGATGGATAAAAAAGAGTAACAAAAAACAGATTATAGGGCAAATTAGGCTATGCCTCTCCTGTCATCATGACAAATAAAAAAAAAAACTGACGATGAGAAAATACATTTAACCTCTTGACTATTCTATAAAATTGTTTTCTTAATTATTTCAACACTTCAATGGTCAAAATCACAGAATTTATGCATTGTTCAAACGCATGGAGGAAATGCTGGGTGAGGCAGTGTACTGCTCTGGTTCACCTGTGGGGGCGCTGTGTCATATACAAAATATGAAGTAGGCATTTGGAGCATGTCCATTGCTGCCTCTCTTTATATCACCAATATACATGTTTAATAACACATGTGCTACACATGCTGATGTTCTACAGTCTGTCTAATATATTGAATGCATGTGACATATTTCTCCTTTCTAATCGATCATAATGCACACTGAAAAACTTGAGGTGAGGCAGAATATACCGTGCCGCACTGATAGGGGGCAGTGCTTCCCCATAGGGATAATGCAGCAGGTGCAATCGCTGTGTGTTCTTCTGTTACACAGAGGGGCAGCAGGGGTGAAGCGAACGGTACACCCATTTAAATTTGTTTAGACAAAATAGAATATCATTTCTCAAAACTAAAGGATTTTTCTAAACACATCATAATTGTTCCAAACTCTTTCATCTAAAAATAAAGGTAAGATGATACGTTTTTTAAAATATTATTTATTTAAAAAGTGAGGAGTATGGAGTTGATTAAAGCATAATTAGATGCCTTAAAAAACAAAAAAAAGCTAAATTTAAATATAATTTTCTATTTTGGGTTCATATATGTTGTATCTTGGTACAATGATAATAAAGCTTGTTCCAATTCTGATTCTGATGTGAGCAGCTGATTACAGACAAGTCTGCCTCACCTGTCACGAACCTCACTGC
>NC_056498.1:11923587-11938075 GCF_014905685.2 Nematolebias whitei
ACATTACAAACATCTGTTTGCCAGGGGTATAGATATTAATGTAAAAGAGATAATATTCTAGTACAAAACATAAAAAACCATGAAATTATATTTACAATTTATACAGAGTTTAAATTCACATTAAGCTTTTCCAGAGTTGAGATGGTTTTCATTGCCTTTTGGTTTTCCAGTCCATTAATTGAGGTGATGTATTGAAGAAGTTCTTTGCTGAAATGGGTTATGTTTGGTTTGGAGTTGGACCATTTTTTCTTGTGAATGTGAAACTTTCCCAGGAGAAGTAGAAGTTGGGTGAAGTGCAACAAGTCTTTATTCGTGCCTTTGTCTTCAAAGCATAGTATAATGTCTTTCTCTGTAAGCTGAATTATTTGTCCAGTTTTTTGCTGTATGAATTGTTGCACATCTCTCCAGAATGAGATTGTATGAACACATTGATAGAATAAATGAGAAATCGTTTCTATGTGTAGTTCACAGAATGTACAAGAATAGTCAATGTCAAGTTTAAATCTTTCCAGTGTTTTTTTAACAGGATATACATTATGAATAATTTTATATGAAACCTCTTTAACTTTGTTTGTTATGCAAAATTTTTCCCAATTTAACCACATCTGCTTCCAGTTAACTCCTTCAAATATGGAAGACCAGAAAAATCTACCAGGAGGCAGAGTGATCTTCTGCAGACAAGTTCTTATGAGTTTGTTGGAGCATGTTTTTTTTGTTACATCGATTCCATCCAGCATTACGGGGCTTCTAAGATGTTTTTTTTAACTCTACGCGCTCTAAAACAGCACAGCATGTCATGAACTCTGCACTCTTGGCCACGCCCACTTCTCCGCTGCAGAACAGAGATTGACAGAGGAGGAGGAGCTACAGGAGGAAGCCTCTCCTGCAGGTTGGGCTGCACACAGGTGCTAAATCATTTAAAATAATTTATTTTAAATACAAATTCCATGCCAATCGTGCGGCTCATCCATCAATCAGCCAATTTTGTGTCATGTCCAATGATATTTTGAAAAACTACAATAGAGCGAGTTCGCGAAAAACGAACCATGAAGTAGCAAGGGACTACTGTAGTTCCAAAGTAATTGTGTGCTGACAAAATGTACAGAAAAGTTTTTCTGCTCTAGTCTTTGTCCATAGTGTTACATTTTGAATGCTTGTAGCCTACAGGACAAAATGAAATATATTTGTGCAATAAATGTCACATAATTATAGTTATATAGTAGTTGTAAAAGGATAAAAAAAATGGTCATGCTAGTTGAATACCCTTGTTTAACGGTTCTATTTGAGTGTGTGGTAAGAGTGATACCATTCCTCTTCTACACTACCAGATAGGCTGCACTTCTTGATTTTCATCTGGAGACCACTAGCAGGGATCATTTCAGGACATTATGCAGGCAGGGTAACAGGATCCCTCGATTGATCCCTGTTTTCCTTCGCCAAGAAAGGCTACAGAGCTGATATCATTAGAACTCGGACTGTCAACATCCATGCATCATCTTCACACTTATCCTTTTACTTTAAAATAAAAGAGCTGCTAAAAAGTCAATTAAAGCAAAACTGTGGGTCCAATTCAAAGTTGCTGGTATGTCTAAAGAGTAGAAGAGTAACAGAACTGCAAAGTTTTAATAAAGAGGCAAGTCATCTTCAAGGCAAAAATCAAGAGATGATCTGATCCCTGCATATTTGTCATGGTGAATGGTGAGCTTCTTGGTTCATGGTGATGTGAGTCCTGCTTAAAGGGAGAAATTAATCCCCTAAAACCATCACAATAGTTTGTACTAAAAGGTTGTACAAACTGTCAGTGAGGCATTGACTGCTGATATCATTAATAAAAAAAAAATAAAAAAAACTTGTAATGTTTAGTAAAACTTTGAGAAAATTCAAAGCAATTTTGCTTCAATTAACTAATTTGTTTTTGAGATCCAGTGTTGCCAGGTGTACGATAATTATCGTATTTGTACGACAATGTTGCCCTCTGTACGATCAATACTCCCAAAAAAAGACAAATATACGATCATTTGACCATTCTGTGAATGTGTGGTTGTAATCTGTTGTCATTAGCCTGTCGCAACTGTCTGTCTGAGTTTTTTTGTAAAGCCTGAAGGCATCTGTGTCTGCAAACAGATGCTTTTCTGAATGTTATCTACGAGTGACGTATTTGCGTTTGCCTCAGAACAACGGCCATGATTGGATGAATAGTCCACTGCGCCCGCCCCATGACTCAAGTCAATTAAGATTTATTTATAGAGCACATTTAAAACAGAAACTGTTACCAAAGTGCTTAACAAAAATATCACAACATCAAATAAAAAGTAGCAAGATATATTTACAGCACATGGAGTAAAAATATAAAATCAAAAACATAATTAGAAACAATGAAATACTAAATCAGATCACGTTGCGTCAAAAGTCAAGGAAATGATAACAAAAAGCATAAACTCAGTCAGAAACAATGAAATACTAAATCAGATCAGATGACTTTGTGTTAAATAGGAATAATAACAAAAGCATAAACAGAATCAGCATCAATGAAAAACTAGATCTAAATCCGATCACCCTGTGTTAAATGTCAGTGAGTACAGATGTGTTTTTAGGAGAGTTTTAAAAATAGAGACTGAAGTGGCCTGTCGAATGTTGATGGGCAGATTATTCCAGAGTTTAGGGCCCACGACTGAAAACGCCCGATCTCCTCTGAGCTTCAGCCTGGTTTTAGGTACGGCCAAAAGCAGCTGGTCTGATGATCTCACAGCCCGAGAAGGAGCATAAGGATGAAGGAGGTCGGAGAGGTATGAGGGTGCAAGGCCGTTAATGCACTTGAATGTCAGCAGGAGAATTTTAAAATTGATTCTGACACGCACAGGAAGCCAGTGAAGAGAGGACAGAACCGGAGTAATGTGCTCAAACCTGCGAGTTCCTGTTAAAAGCCAAGCTGCCACATTTTGTACGAACTGGAGACGTGAAAGTGAAGCCTGACTAACCCCAACATAAAGCGAGTTAAAGTAGTCCAGCCGGGTTGTAATAAATGCCTAGACTAGTTTTTTCAAGGTCGGATCTGGACATAACGGACTTAAGCTTTGCTATTTGCCTATGATATGATATATACTTATGAGTGAGGAAAATAAAAAAGAAAAGAAGAAGAAGCAGAGCCGGTCTGGAAGCGGACCCATCACTACTATAGTGCATCAATAGATTTGTTATTTTGGTTATGACGGGTGTACGATAATTTCCCTCAAAATACGATAATTTTATGTCTCTAGTACGATAATCCTACATTTCTCACCTGGCAACACTGATGAGATCCTCTGGTTGGCTCTGGAGCCAATGGAGCTTTAAAAAGGAGGTAAAACTTTATAAAGAACACGGAGTACGTTGATGTCCCTTGTCACTAAGATCTTTGAAAAGTGAATGTTTCTAGTTAAGATGAAAGTTTTTCTGAACTGGAATTGAACAGGTAATGAAAGTAAACCCTAATGGTTTTGGTGCAAGATATTTAAGTGGGTAGGAGTTACACTGTATAATAACAGAGGGAGGTTTTATTTACTTTTGCTTACTCAAAGAAGCGCAGAGTGATGCATTCTGGCGCGTGGAGAGCAGGGGCAGCCATCTTGGCAACCCAATTTACAACAGTGACCTTTCTTACACTTATTTATACACTCACTTATTGTACAAGTTTTCATGCTAACAACACATACGTAATGTCATGGTTGCAGCCATCTTGTTTTTTGATGTGGCAACCCCATTTTCAAAAGGATCGTTTTTGTTACACCTAGATGTAGTCACACCTCAAAAAAAGCATTCAGTACCTCACTTAGTTTTCAAGTTATCATGCTCACAACATAGGACTACACGGTGGCTCAGTTGGTAGAGCTGTTGCCTCTCAGCAAGAAGGTTGGAAAAAAAGGCCTTTGTGGGTGTAGTTTGCGTGTTCTCTTAGTGCATGTGTGGATTTTGTCCAGGTACTCCGGTTTCCTCCCACAGACCAAAAACATGCATGTTAGACTGAGTGGTAACTCTAAAATTTATTGTCCCTAGGTGTGAGTGAGAGAGTCAATGGTTGTTTGTCTCGTTTGTCTCTATGTGTCCCTGTGATGGACTAAAGACTTGTCCAGGGTGTCCCCCACCTCTCGCACAGTGACTTGTGGATATGAGCACCAGTGACTCCGGCGACCCAAAATGGAAGTAGTGGGTAAAAGATAATGGATGGATACTCACAACATGCACAGATGGACAGGATATTTCTAATCCCCCCACTTTATTCTGTGATGGTGGACACAAAGTTCACGTTGTGTTTCTGATGGTCTTGGGTTTCTAACTACCTACCCTTCAGTCTATATATTCCCTGGATAGTCCTGTCACCTGTGCAACCTGTTCTAATTGTAGGTCACCTCTCTACTTAATTCAGACTCTAGTCTTGTCCCAGCTACCCATCTCTGCATGTCCTTTACTGCTTCTTTCCTAAAGTGTAATGTCCCGGCATCCTGCTCTGAGGTCTACATTCGATCTGATGATGAGCCATGCTTCCAGGTTTTGTGTAAAGTAAAGGGGTTCGGTGACTCATAGTCCAAGCTCAGACTTTGAAACTCTGTCTTTAGTGCTGTTTAATGATCTTATTCCAGTCTTCGCCTGAAAATACTATATATGCAAAGATAGGTGCATTTTAACACAATGCTCAAAGCACATAGGTGTACACAACACACAGCACATGTATTGCTGTTCACCATGATGAAATAAATGATCTTGACATGAGCTCTATACCTATTAGGACCCATGTAACCTCACTGTATGTAGCCTGCTTTCTTGATGTAAGAACATGTAAGAACATATTTTGAGGATTCTAAAATTGGACATTAGCTGACATTAGTTGAGTGGCTTTAGCTTTGTGTACTTTATGAGTTATGAGATGAGCGTTTAAGTCGTGGTCTTTTGTGTGGTACAAACAGAACTGGTGCTAAACAGAGCTCAGAGATCTCAATCAGTGCATGCTCAGACGTCACAAAAACAAAAGCTTTGTGGAGAGATGAAAAGCCTGTCCTGAATTATTCATGGTTCTTTATGTAGGCATGTTTTCATCATCATGTTTTACCTTACTGATATCATATCCACCGGAGTGTGACAAATGATTTAGGTGAACGGAACACCGTACGGAGGAAGAAGCAATGAGAAACGATGTGAGCAAAGGAACTGCGCACATGCAAAACAGTTGATTTGTCAGACGAAGTTTGTGCCTGCTTTGTCCCTTATTGATGTCACTGTAAAAACATAACTTTAGCTTTTGAAATAGCGCACATCAAATGGAGGGGAAAACAAATCACGCAGTGGTGGTTTTAAAAAGATTTGAGCATATGTATAGAGAACATGTGCCCCATCCTTTGCATGATAGCACAACAAATTAGTTGGTTCGTCCTTTGACCATGAGCAGTCATTAAGAATTGTGAAAAGCAATGATTGACAATATTAATAAATTGTGATAACTTATTTTATATTTTAAACTTGTGTGTGGTGATGCTGTTTCAGTTGGTTTATCTTTTTTTATTTGTTCTGTTTTGCCATAAAATTGACACCCAGCATTTTTAAGCTAAAACATTTTTTCTAATTTATTTATTTATTCTCTCAAGGACAAAGTCACTTATCTTGGACTGCAGTAGCTTTGTGCTCAGAGCCATGGTCTTATAAACCTTAGGCTGCCTGTTTGAGCACTGGTTGCATTAAGAAGGTCATTCGGTGTATTACAAATTACCAAATATTTCATGCAAGTTTGCTATCAGAAGGTAGTGCTGCAAAACGGAGCAGCCCCCCCAGAAATATCTGTCAAGGAGAAACCTGTTCAGGACAGCATTTTGTTTTCTAATCTTAGCAAAACTCTTCACAACAGCAGATCATGAAAAACTGGGTTTAAATCTAGAAGTTTTACTCAAATGATCACTGTAGTAACGTAAAATAGATTTTGATAAACAGCCCATGACTGACTCAACAGCTATCGTCTATTAGTAATACTCATCATTTTTTTTATTCCCGGTCAGTCAACAGCATATATGTTTTTGCCTATGCCTTTCTGTGTTTGTGCATCTGTGTTAGCAAAATATCTGATGTACCACTGAATGATTTAAATGAAACTTTCAGGAAATATTCATTAGATGTACCTCATCCATTAATTTTTTGGAACTGACCCAATTCATTTTGGCTGTCACAGCCAAATGTCAACGAAAGCACAATCGTGGACATGTTTCAATCAGTTTTATAGATATTGAGCTAAAGTTTGGTGTGGTTGTTGGTGTCTTTCACAACACAAATTCCCAAGTGATACTCATAGTGCAAATGTTTTACTTAAAACTTTAACATTACCTATTGTTGTCAACCCAGTTTCTCTTAGCAAATATTACATTAACTCGAGGGACACACTTTATTAAAACCTTCATAAAGTGATCATTAGATATTGATAGATCCACAGCTGATTACTTTTTATAGCCAATCTAGGTCACAATAATTCCCATAGCTACAGTAAATAACATTAGAGCCAACAAAAAAATAGCTCTAACTTTAACAGCATGATGGTGTTTACTCACAATGAGAAGGCCTTTGATAAGAATCTTGTCTTCATTTGGGTTTCTTTGGATACTCAAGTTTCTTCCCACAGTTCAAAAAACATGTTGGGTTTTATGGTGATTCTGATTTGATCCTAGGAGTGTGTGATTGTGTGAATTAATGACTCTGCTGTATGTTTCTGTGTTGAGCCTGTGACGAACTGTCGACTTTTCCACGGTGTGTATTTTGACTGTTTGCAGTTGGGATACAGCTTCATAACCCTGTACAAAAATATGTTGCTACATAAAATGAATAAGTGAAAAAACTTATGACAGGGTGTCAAGGAAGAAGGTGGATTGTTGCATGAGGAAATCTGGAGTGGAAGAGAAGTATGTTAGACTGGTACAAGACATGTATGAGGACAGCAGGACAGTGGTGAGATGTGCTGTAGGAGTAACAGATAGCTTCAAGGTGGAGGTGGGATTGCATCAAGGATCAGATCTGAGCCCCTTTTTTTTTTCTCTGGTGATGGACCGACTAACAGATGAGGTCAGGCAGAAATTCCCTTGAACTATGGTGTTTGCAGATGACCTTGTGATCTGTGGTGAGAACAGGGAACAGGTGGAAGAGAACTTGGAGAGGTGGAGGTATGCACTTGAAAGAAGAGGAATGAAAGCCAGCAATAGCAACATAGGGTACATTTGTGTGAATGAGAGGGATGCAGGTGAAAGAAAGAACCTATAGGGAGTAGAAAACACAAAGGTGCAGTACTTCAAATGCTTGGGGTCCACTGATCAGGAAAATGGGGAGTTTGGTAAAGAGATGAAGAAGAGAGTCCAGGCAGGATGGAGCAGATGGATAAAAGTTTCAGCTGTGATTTGTGACAAAAGGATGCAGGCAGTAAAGGCCAAAGCAAAGGCTTACTACAGAAGAGTAGTGAGACCAGCTATGTTGGTCTGGAGACAGTAGCACTGACAAAAAGACATGAGACAGAACTGGAAGTGGCACAAATGAAGATGTTGAGGTCCTTGGAAGTGAGAATGAAATTGTCAAAAGTACAGCACATGTTGAATGATTTGGAAATGTACAGATGCCAGACTAAGAAAGTTTGGACATGTAAAAAGGAGGGACAGTGGGTATATTGAAAGAAGGATGTTAGAAATGCAGATATCAGGAAAAAAGACAAAGAGAAAGGCCAAAGAGGAGATCTATGGATGTAGTTAGAGAGGACAAGGAGGCAGCTGGAGTGAGAACAGAGGATGCAGAGGACAGAGTGAGATGGATGTACTTCTGTGGCGACCCCTGAGAAGGGAAAAGCCAAAGGAAGAAGAAGAAGAAAAATGAATGAGTGTTAGAGAGTAATTTAAGATATATGAAATGGATTTATTTAGTCAAAGAAAACAATAATGAAAGGCTTTTTACAGCTTTGAACAGTTACAGAGCACCCACTGGCCCATTTGATTGGGTGGTGCTCCATATATGCAGACATATTTTTCCTTATTACAGAAGCAGGAAAGGAGTTTGGCCCATTTACAGCATGTTATCCTTCTCTCTCTCTGTCCTGTTTTCTTGCTATCTGCTCATTGTAAATAAAGGTCTCAGAAGCCCTCAAGTCTTCCACATTTAAGTATAGACATTTAAGTTTATATGGTCTCCTTGAAGGTTTCATAAAGTGTCATAACTTCAATGTACAAAAGCTTGTAGATTTGAACATTTACTCTGGGAAATAACATGTGTTTGGGTTTTCAGTTCAAGTTCGACATAAAGTTGCTGTAGATGTAATATTTTATGTGCAGTAGCCTAATTATAGCCTGTTTCTTTGAGGGACTAGTTCATTGCTATGAGTGACTAGAAATTTTAAGAAAATCTGCATGACGCTGTGTTGCTTACGAACTGAAACAAGTTCAGGGCTAATATTTGAATATAAACTGGATTGTTACTTTATTATCATTTAATTCAAAAGTTATTGATATAATTATCAAATGTAATTAGCCCAGCACCCCATAGCATTTGTACATTATGTTATATAATATAAATAAACAGTATAACTGTGATTTTATTACCTTTTTAATGAGCGTTCTAGATCTGAGATGGAGCTGGTCTCCCATGCCAATTTTTGATGCAAGTTACTGTTCGATGCTCATTCATGTAGGCATATCGAACTAATCCTCATTTATCCCCTACGATCCTATTAATCAAAACCCACATGCCTCACCACAAAAATAGTGCGACTCACTGTTTAGTGGTGAGAAAATATGCAAACATGAGCATTTAATTTGTTTTCTACTGACTTAGGTTATTAAATTAAATTAAACTAAAAAAATGTTGTTTTTTTTTCTCTTAGTTTTATGAAACACTATAATTAAAGTAAAGTGACAAGTTCTGAGTAAATTATCTCACCTACATGGTGACAAATTTACAAAAAAATATAATATTTCATATTCATATCCATCCATCCATTATTTTTACCCACCTCTTCCTTTGGTCACTGGTGCCCATGTCCACCCATCACTGTGCGAGAGGTGGACAGGTCTCCAGTCCATCACAGGGACACATAGAAACAAACAACCATTCACTCTCTCACTCACAGATAGAGACAATTTAGAGTTACCAGTCAACCTAACATGCATGTTTTTGGTCTGTGGGAGGAAACTGGAGTACCCGGAGAAAAACCCACGCATGCACAGAGAGAACATGCAAACTCCACACACAAAGGACTCCCCGTGTGGGCTGGGATTCAGTCCGGCGATCTTCTTGCCGAACGATGGTGGCTCTTTCAACTGCCCCACTGTGCCCCATATTCATATCAAATGTATTTATTTATTTTTGTTTTGTTTTATTTTATTTACTAAAACTTGGATGAACACAATACTTCTTCTGAAATATTGTTCTTTAAACAGTTAGTTAACATCAGCTTTTAAATACCTTGTTCAAACATGAAATAACATAATTTATTGTGTTTTACATGTTTACACATTCACTCACTCACTGTATTGTATTTCCTATGTGAGGACTAAAACACTTTTCTGCATTAATTTATGGTGGCCAAGGCCCCTACTGGTCACCCCTGGCTCCACCATTGCACCTGATTGTGGATAAACTTGCTCCCTGTGCTCCCCAGGAACCATCACCTCAGACAAATAACAAAACAAATCCAAATAAAACAACTACCTTTATTCCAACAAAGTTAAGTCAGGTCCTCTGAATGGTTCATTTTGTTGAAATGCTTCGTCTTTCATCCAAAATACTTCAACAGTCTGAGAAACCACAAGAAACAGTCTTATAAGTAGGACACTCACTTAGTGAGTCAACCAGTTTGATGGTGCTCAGATGGTTTCTGGAGTCCGCCCTCTCCCCCGCCGACTCAGTTGAGGCAGTCATGGACAAAGTGGTTCAAAACATCTTGCTGCATCTCTTCAGACTGATGAAGTCTTTTGGATGAAAGACGAAACGTTTCAACAAAAATAATCCGTCCAGAGGACCTGACTCAACCTTGTTGGATTATTCTACTTGGATTACTGAGCATGAATCAGGAAACTACTTTTATTCTTCTCCACATTGTAACCTGCACTAACTTGAATATCTTGCACCAAAAGCATTAAGGTTTACTTGCTTTCCCTGTCCAGTTCCAGTTCAGAAAAGCACTCAACTCAAAAACTACAAACATTTACTATTCACATCTCTTAGCAATAGGGGACATTGGCGTACTCCTTGTTAAATTTCATAGACTACTTGAACACAGTGTATATCATATATTTGTGCCAAGTATTTGCAGAAAATGAACGTTAACAAGGTGTGTGTGAACACGTCTGAATGTGAATTTTGTCTAGTGTTTGCTGGTTCAAACTAAGAAAATGTAATTGTCATCATCTGTCTCCATAACAAAGCTACAACATGTATGTCCACATTCTTGTTACTTTTGTGTCACTGTATTGGTCCATGATGCGGCTGTAACTATACATGAACTTTCAATACACTAAAACTTTCAATCATCACTTACAAACTATTTTGGTACAGATTAAGGTATTTTGGCTGATTTTGAAAACCACATTTTTAAGGTATGCCAAGGTCCTGTGTCTATAAGGGATTTGAAAAGTGACTGTTTGTAGTCGTTGAGATGCATGCTTTTCTGGACTGGACTTGAACAGCGAACGCAGTTAGACTGTAATGTTTTTGGTGCAAGATATTCAAGTGCCTAGGAGTTACACTGTGTATAAGAACATAAGTATTATTTTTCTTGTGTGTCCAAAGCATCACAGTGGCGAGTGGAGGGAACAATTTTATCCACCACTAGGACACAAAGGCTGAGCCAGGGGTTGGCCAATGGTGGCCTTGGCCATCATAGATTATTCTTCAGCCACCCCATAGGCCACTAGGAAATCAATATTTTCAAGCGAGTTTACAGAAAAACAAGCCAAAATTCAGTTATAGTAAATTGAATTAATAAATAATTGACTGTGTTATCCACTGGATAAAATGGACAACCAACCATGTGTATTTTTTTTTTTTTTTTTTTTTAAGTAGCATGCATTTAATGGAACTCCCCTATCACCTACTGTACACAACTGAATGTAGCTTGCAGCAACAGGTCTGAGAAAAAAAAAGTCTTGAGTTTATTTTTAGGTAATAAACTGTAGGACAGATATTAGGGGCAGAAAGATTTTGGGGCTTTGACACTGAGCCCTGTGGTATATCTTGAAACTGCTTACCAGCCCATGCCTACCTCCTAAGAGTACCATGAATGTGAGGGATCAAATTCTTTATACAGGACCCAATATCTTATAATTCTGGTTCAGGTCAGCACAAAGCTAATACTGAGAATATAAAATGCTGAGCGTGGTGGTCTTTTCATCCATCTTTGTTTCAGCAAATGTTTTAATGATAATTTGCTTTTTTTTTTGTGTCTTACTTCCAGTTGGTGCAATGTGAAAATAAAATCACAGAAAACTGCAACAGTTAAATAACTCATGGTCTAGCAGTCTTGAAGGAATGTGTATTACCAGCCACAAAGCTGCCGCTTTTTTGCGCAAACCTATAAATACTGTTATGCGAGATATTGTGCAATTTCACAAGAAGGCACACTCATAGGCTATGTTGTGAATGACTTTCAGCTAC
The DNA here is from genome assembly GCF_014905685.2 of Nematolebias whitei. Taxonomy (NCBI): domain Eukaryota; kingdom Metazoa; phylum Chordata; class Actinopteri; order Cyprinodontiformes; family Rivulidae; genus Nematolebias; species Nematolebias whitei. Next base: position 11,935,225 of record NC_056498.1, read on the forward strand.
TACCATACAATTAGCTGAGTTAAATCCAAATTTGTCAGTTAGCTGTGTTGCGTTTTTTCTGTTGAATTGACTCCAAAGATTAATTGGTTATAGATGTAGATCCAATGATGTATTTCTACAACTTTCATTAAAATCCATGGTTAGTATCTTGTACACTATTTTAGCACTCAGAACACACACCATACTTACTACTTACCCATGTATAACTCAACGTTCGTATGAATTATAGCCATTTTTGGTAGAGCCCAACCGATATATTGGTAGGGTTGATATTTTAGGTCAATACAGACATTTGAGGACCTATCAGAATATGTGATAATTGTCCCATTATGCGCCAATACATTTCTAATTTTCATCGCTAAAATACTGGGAATGAACTATAATTGTACAATGTATTTAGAAGAGGGCGCATGAAGACTACTTTCAAGTCATAGCCATTCACTTAAGTTTCACTTTCAAGTTCAGTGCAGCTGAAGTCGGGAGCGATACTGTGTAGCTTATTTTGCTTAAGTGAGTATGATAAGTTTATTTTAACTGATCTGTAAAATTAAAAAAAATCAATGATAATAAAGTATTTTCAATTCTCCACTCGTTTGTCATTAGCTGTGCACCTCTCGAAATAGCATGCTAATGTTTAGATAATCTAACATAGGCTATTGCCTTGTACCACTTTATCCAGAACAATAAATCTAACATAGTGCTAAATACATATCAGTGTTAGTAACATTATTTTTGTTGTCCTCAATGTAATGAAGTGTTTGTCTGAAATTGTTACTTTTCTGCAAAGAAAAAAAAAGATCTCTGCTGTGTCAATACTAATTAGACCTTTACCATTCATGACGGACAGTTTAAATAATGAACAGGGAAGGGCATTTCTTTTTTTTATTTATATTTATGTAATATGCTTGATAACTTTATACCATACCATATCAGCTTTATTTAGAGAGCACTTTAAACACCCAAAGTCTAAAGTGCTGTACACATACTAAAACAATCAGACAATAAAGAATGATTAAAATAATTAAAAGTCAACATTACAGATGTTGTCAAAGGCAAAGGAGAAGAGATGGGTTTTAAGAAGGGATTAAAAAACAGACAGGGAAAAGGATTGTCTGATGTTCAAGGGAAGGTCGTTCCACTTTATAGTGAATAGTGTAGGATAGAAAATGTGAACGCATGTTAGGAATATGCCCTGTGATGGACTTGCGACCTGTCCAGGTTGTACCCCGCCTCTCGCACAGTGATAGCTGGACATGGGCACCAGTGACCTCCGCAACCCAAAAATGAAGAAGCGGGTAAAAAATAATGGATGGATGGATGAATGTTATGAAGACAGTTTTTATGACCAGTACACCACTTGTAAACCTACTCTGGGACAATGTATTGTGTGGATCTGATTAGCTTACCTTCATGGTTTGCTAACAGCTGAGCTAAATAAACAAACCCTGCTCCACTCGCTGTTTTCTTATATTCTTGGTGGTGGACAAAGCTCAACATTTTTCAGCCATTATATTGGTATTGGCGATAGCCAAAATTTCCATATCGGTCAGGGCTCTAATTTGTGTGTGTTTAACACCAGCTGGCTGTGTAAGCCATTTTGAATCAGGTTCACTCCAAAAGTTACTAAGTGTTAAATGTACATCTAATTAATACTTTCTGCAAGTTTCATTAAAATTTGTTAAGTGATTCATGATATATATTGACAATAAACACACGCAATAATAAGTTCAGTTGGTAAACCTTATTAGTTCACACAGGGGTCAGTTTCAGGAAGGAGATGTTGAGAAAACTATGGGATGTGAGGCCCTCGATGTACGTATTCCTGAGTCTCAGACTGCCACAACTTTATCCTCAACACCACCGGCTAACCTGATTATGACATCTCTGCCTTGTTTTCATCCACTTTCTCTTTATTAGTTAATAGGCTTAGCTCTCTCAGGAGGCTGCAGACATATTGGATCAGCATACCAACCTGTGCTCTATCTCTGCCTCATTTTCCATCTCCACCCATTTTCTCTCTTTCTTTCTTTGCCTCGGCAGAGTTTTCATGCTAAACCCCTTTTTTTCCTCTCTCTGAAACAGCTGCGTCTTTAAATGCCCCCATGTGATCTAAGAACATTCCTATCCATGCATGGAAAGGCACACATGCAGGTTATATCCACTCAGCTTAATATAAATGAATTATTCATTTCTCTGCTCAGCCTTTAGGAACTCGTCCTTCTCTGTATTTATCTTTTTTTACACTGTGGTTTCGTCTCATCCGTGCACACAAGTGAATGTATGCTGCTTCTCCGATGCTGGTTGAGGAGTCATTAAACACAGACATCAACCTTGACTTATCACTGGCAATATAAACATAATAACTCCAGTGGGATTGTGCATTACACTGTAATTGACCCTTCCTTATTTGCAAAATGGTGCCTTTCATTTCCTGTTTCATGTGAGGCAAGTCTTTAAGCTGGGTGATGGATAAAATTAGCAAAAGAACTGTGTTGATATGTCCTACTCAACGTTACCTGTAAACCCAAAACAGGGGTAAAATCAGATTTGCTTGAACTATTTTGTCCCCCATAGCAAGCGAAGAGGGGGAAATCCCATATGTCCATCCAAAACTAGAAAACTATAAACTTTCACTATTTAACTCCCTCAGAAGCTGGAGACATTGGCAAACAGCGCATTTCACCTTACTTTTATTTTAAATTTGCATGAAAACATGAGTTTTTCTGAGTGCCAAATGATCACATAGAACCTGTTTTTAAAACTGGACCAAGAACTAGACTAGATCTTAATAAGTTCAAAACCTATGTAGTTCCTATGTAACTTGGCGTATGTATATATATATATATATATA
>NC_056498.1:11938175-11942056 GCF_014905685.2 Nematolebias whitei
ATATATATATATATATATATATATATATATATACATATATACTCATACAAAGAGGAGTGGTGGCACAGAGGTTGAGAAGGTGGGCCTGTGATTGGAAGGTTGCCAGTTTGACTCCCCAACATTAAAATATGGGTGGGATATAGGTGAAGCACTCACAACTGTCTCCACCCTCATTTGCCCCACTTTGGACCCTTGAGCAAGGCCCTTAACCCCCACCATCTGTTCCCCCGGGTGCCCTAGATGGCAACTCTCTGCTTCACACAAAGGGCTGTGGTAGTTTGGTGGTCTGTGGTTGTGTCAGGAAGGGCATCCGGCATAAAAAAAAACATTGCCAAGTCTTTGTGTGACAGTTCACTGTGGCGACCCCTTAAGAAGGGAGCAGCCAAAAGGGGTGGCTGTGGCTGAGTGGTTAAAGCAGTTGTCCTCCAATGCAAGAGTTGGGGATTCGATTACACTAGCAGTCACATGTCAAAGTGTTCCTGGGCAAGACACTGAACCCCTCATTGCCTCAAATGTGTGTCCCATCAGTGTATGAATGTGATCTAAAGCATTGACTTGTCTTTGTATAGATCTAGTAGAGTGCTGTATGAATGGGTAAATAAAAGCACAGATTGGCGTGTGAAGCCCTTTGAGTATCTCAATAAGATAGAAAACACTATATAAGTGCAGTCCAGTTGCCATCTATCACATATATGTATATATACACACACACACACACACACATATATATATATATATATATATATATATATGTAAATATATGTGTTTGTGCGTGTGTGTGTATATTATCTTGTAAATCTTTAGAGAGGGAAGGCATAACTCACAACTTTTGGTTTGATTTTAGTGAATGAGGGAAATGAATGCAACAATTGCTTTCATTTATTATTATTATTATTTTTTTGTATTTAAAACAACAATCAAACAAAAAAACAAAACATATATGTTACATTGAAAAAATATTTTCTAGCTGTGCACCATGACTATTTACCTCGTCTCACTCCTGCTGGGTATGAGTGGTCCTACAAACAGTTTGTGTTGTCTTATTTTACCTGCAAGTTCCATATACTGTAACCATTACTAAAACTGATGTGTCAGAAACAGTATATATGCATTGCGTTCACCATATTAGTTGATAACAGCAGAAAAATGTATCCAATTGTGAGATAAATCCTGTTGTAAAATGAAACCTGACGTAGTTTTGAATCACTTGTAGTTCTACTGAAGTCACTGGATCCCAGTCTTAATGAAGTTTGTAGCCTTCTGTTAACAGTGAACAAACCCTGCAATGTTTTAGTTGATACACATAAAAAGCAGTTTCACAAAGGTTAGCAAAGTATACAAAAAGTGAACATTTAAATATCTTTATCTTTGGAGGCTAGATTGAAATTGTCCCCTACTTCCTGCTACTTGTCCTTAAAGACATAACTCAGTTGTGATAAAGTAACAAAACCCATCAGGGGAATTTATATCCCTGAGAAGGACCAACCATACATAAAGGTCACACTTGCAGACTTGTAGTCTTGTGGTCATAATTAAACTTTGGCACACAGAAATGTCTGCGTGTTTCCTGGAGTCAGAAAGCCTTTAGGAAACCATAGGATGTGTGAAGATAATGAGTAAGAGTGTTTCTATTAAGCACGTACGTGACTCTATACAGAATCATGTTCAAATGAACTGAAATAATTTCATCTGTCAAATTACTTAGGGCTGAGTTTTCATTCACATTATTGTTTACTTGTTTAGTTTCTCCAATTTTTATTTTTATTTTTGACTAAGTACCTTAGCCTATTATCAGCTAGTTTAAGCATTTATATATCAAAATATTTAGTTTGTCATGGTATCTTGGCTATGGCTTTTGTTTTCTGTAACTTTTATACTTTTTGAAATGATCAACTGTATTCACTCTTTGTACCTTGTTGTGGAGTAAAGAGAGGGATTTGGAAATACAGTACCATCTGTCTGTCAGTGCATGTGAGCTTGATAAGCTGAAAGATAAGTGAGGTTCATTCATATCCTGACTCATGCTCAGTAATTCAGGTAGAAAAATCCAACAAAGTTCAGTCAGGTCTTCTGGACAGTTTTCGGACAGAGGACCTGACGGGTGGCTGTGGGTGAGTGGTTAAAGCAGTCGTCCTACAATGCAAGAGTTGGGAGTTCGAATCCACCAGCAGTCACATGCCTAAGTGTCCCTGGGCAAGACACTGAACCCCTCATTGCCTCAGATGTGTGTCCCATCGGTGTATGAATGTGATCTAAAACTCTGAGTAGTCTCTTTAGAATGATTTGTTCGATTAGCTTTGTAGATCTAGTAGAGTGCTGTATGAATGGGTAAATGAGGCACAGATTGTAGTGTAAAGCACTTTGAGTATCTTTGATAAGATAGAAAGCTGCTATATAAGTACAGTCCATTTACCATTTAACTGGATTATTGAGCATGAATCAGGGTATTTTGAATCACTTTAGCCACAATTGCATCAAACGAGTCGACAGGGGAGAGGGCGGACTACAGAAACCATCTTAGCACCATCAAAACTGGTTGACCCACTATGTGAAGGTGCTATTTCTAAGATTGAGTTTGTTGTGTCTCCTTGGACTAATGATGTCTTTTGGAAGAAAGATGAATGTCTTAACAAAATGAAACCGTCCAGAGGACCTGACAACTTTGTTGGACGTATGGTTCATGTTTCGTATTACCTTTTCCATGTGTACGTACCTTTGTACCGTTTTGCTATTTTTTAGTTATATACTGTAAATGTATATAACATACCACTTGTATGGTAGACGGTGTTGTATTAGTTGTTCTTCTTGAAGGTTTTCCTTTCCCTACAAACCAATGCTAGAGCTCTTTCAAAATGATCATTGGCTGCTTGGTCACCTCCCTGCCTACTACTTCATTTGCCCAGATGGGTAAGACATACAGCACTTGGAAAGTCCTGATGGTTCCCAACTTCTTTCATTAATAGATGATGTAGGTGACTGTTCATTGGGACCTTTAGTCCTGTAGAAAGTTTTCTGGACCCTTTCCCAGATTGATGCAATCCTGTCTCTAATGTCTGCAGACATTTTTAGACTTCATGGCTTGGTTTGTGCTCTGACATGTACTGTCATCTATCGGACTTTGTGAATAGACATTGTATGATCAGGCTTCCTAATTCATGTCCAGTTTACTGAATTCACTATAGGTTGACTCCTGTCAAGTTGTGAAGGCATCTGAAAGATGATCAGTGGCAACAGGGTGCACCAGAGTTCAGTTTAGAGTGGCATGGCAAAAGACTGCATGCTATTTTATTTTATTTGTGTGTGTGTGTTTTGTTTGATTTACACAAGAACACCCCCCCCCCCCCCCCCCCCAAAAAAAAAAGTCTCTTTACAGAGACATTTTTTTAGCATTTTTGAGAGAATAAATAATTTATTTAATATTAGAGTAAGGCTATACCTGGAGTGGTAAAATTTGGGGAATTTTCTAATTTGATAACTTTTAACGTGAATGAACAGTATTTTGAAGAAGTAAATTTTATGTTTTTATTCAAAGTTTGCTCTTAACAGGGATTTTAAATAGAGCGGAGGGGATATAAAGTATTTTATTCTAACATTCTTTCACAAAATTCAGCACCTTTAATTTTATGATCTGGGCTTCAATGAAATTCTTTCTAAATGGTCCAACTTGTCTGAGTTTTTCTTGTGTGACATTAGAAACCCGTGGTTGTGAAGTTTTGACATGTTGCTGGTTGTCAAACTGGGCTGGTTCAATCGGCTGTAGCACAGATAAACTTTTGTGTAGATGAAGGTACAAACCACAAATAGATTATGTGCACCACAAAATGCTTTGAGAGAGAGAGAGAGAGAGAGAGAGAGAGAGAGAGAGAGAGAGAGAGAGAGAA
>NC_056498.1:11942156-11942881 GCF_014905685.2 Nematolebias whitei
TAGAGAGAGAGAGAGAGAGAGAGAGAGAGAGAGAGAGAGAGAGAGACCTATGATTGGATGGTGTTTTCTGTCTAAATGTTGCTTGCATTTGATAAACGCTGTAAAATGGCACCATATGTCCTTCTACTCCCCCCCCCCCCCCCCCCCAACACACACACACTCACACTCGGGGTGGGTTTGTCCTTGTGTTTGGCAGCAGATCAAAACAAACTCCCTCTAGATTTCTCCAGAGCTGGCGGTGCCTGCTATCAGGCGATGCAGCTGCAACTCAGGTTCTCATTGTAGCCTTTGGCTGAGAGGGCTAACATGTAAGTGAACATATTAAACCAGGGGTCATGAGCTAATGGTTTATTAAAGGGGGAGGGGGGAGTGATGCCTGGCCTTTTTCTCAGCCAAGTAAATCATTGCTGTTCCTTCATTAAAGGCATCACCTGTGCAGTGTGACAAAACAATGCAGCATAAATTACAATATATCAAATAGTTTTAATAATTGACACCTGCACTGGAAGTAGGTCATTTCTACAGCATCATATGGGTTAAAAATGCTCTTATTTTAAATGCATTTTGTAACTTTGCCAGTGGATGAATTTTAAGAAAACTTTCAAGAGTAAATTATTAGATGAGCATGCACAACTGAAAAACATTTGGACTCAAACCATTTAACCAAGATGTCAATCCTAACAGATATACTGAACATTACAACATAGGGATATATATGTATGTAT
>NC_056498.1:11942981-11951978 GCF_014905685.2 Nematolebias whitei
TGTGGGAGGAAACCGGAGTACCCGGAGAAAACCCACGCATGCACGGAGAGAACATGCAAACTCCACCCAGAAAGGCCCCTGGACCGGGGTTTGAACCAAGGACCTGCTCGCTGAGAGGCAGCAGCTCTACCAGTTGCGTATATATACATATGTATTCAATTCAAATTCAAAAATACAAAAATTCATTAATCCCAAAGGGAAATACTTTATTGTTATAATTTGTTATCCTTATTTCATTAAGAGATGTTATAGACACTGATGGCTGTAGACATGAAGGATCTCTTGTAAAGGTCCAACCCACAATGGATCCTAAGAAACTGGCTGCAGATGCCGTCCGATCCGTCCACCCAGACTCGACTGGCCTCTCGGTTCCCCCGGGCTGTAGGACCGCCAGAATGCCGGGCAGAACTCCTCCCAGAGCGATGACCACTCCTCCCAGCAGTCTGCTGAGCTCCTCGTCGTTGCGGACAGACAACTGTAGGTGCCGAGAGACGATCTTGTCCTTTCACTGTCATGAGCCGTGTTTCCTGCTAGTTCCTGGATCTCAGTGTTCAAGCACTCAAGCACAGCTGGCAGGTAGATGAGAATATGTCTACAGAGCATCCTTTTCAACTCATTTGAGATTTGGGATTGTAGTTGAGATATTATTTGAGCTTTGAGATGTTAATCAGCTGCTGTTGGTTGTAGTAAACTGCCTTGTTGCCATGGTTACGCATCATAACAAATGTCCAAAACTCAAAAAGTTTCAGTAAAAATCCTTCCAGCTGCACAGCATCCGATACCAGAGGAATCAATCATCAAAAAAAAAAAAAAAAAGATTTACATCCAGAAAAAGAGGAATTAATGTTTCCAAAAGCAAAATCTCAGAACGAAAGTAACAGCGCTGCTCCAACATGCAGCCACCATGAGCGGTGCGATTCTAGAACACATACACACACACACACACACACACACATATATATTCATATGTGTGTGTGTGTTTTGATGTTGTTTTTGTAGAAGAGAAGCATCAATAAGTTGAGTAGTGACAATACGCAATAATATAAATAAGTAATAAAATCAATATGTAACACCAACTGTAAATAACAAACTCAAGTAGACTTATGTGATTTGGTATATCATGTATTTCCGTATTTGTCACATAACTGTGATATGATAACACCAAAAGTCTTCTGAAATTGTGTTCTGGCCTTTGGTTTGGGTTTTACCAGGGCTTAATTTGTAAACTGATCTTTTCTGGAATGCAAATAGTGGGCGGGCTGGCGGGAGCAAGGAGAGTGGAGGGGGCTTATGGGTCCTCCTCCCCCTTAAATTTTTGAATAAGGTAGATGCTATTTCCTGCATTTTGGTGTAGCCTATTTTAATGGGTTGTTAAACATCTATGTTTACCTAAATTTGTAAACAGCTTTTTTTATTGATTATGTCTGAAACATATGCATGAGTTTACATCAGGAGTTGTGCAAGCTCTGTACAGCTGTCTGGAGATGGTACTGTGCATATAATATATGGCAAGCCAAGTGGCCTATTAATAGCCACTTTTACCACATGTCTGTCTATTAATGGGCCACTTGGCTTGCCTTACCAAGGAAGACACTTCATCCCTGTGGGACATGCAGTCCGCATCTCTGCTGGGCAGGAGCGTGTGCGTGAGCCTGCTGTGGCCGGAACATCCACTCCAAAGACTGCGTCCGTCGGGCCAATGGCAACGTCTCCTCTGTTGTATTTTTAATAAATAATCAAAATTAAAATGTGCAATGACTTTGGACTTTTAGGGGTGGAGATTTGAGTTGCCGGATCCAAGCAAACAGTTGTCGCAACACACCCGGTCAAAATGAGAGAGCTCCTGGATCTTGTTCTGGCAGGATCCAGCTCAAATTAAGCACTGGGTTTTACTACCTCCTCCTAGAATTGTTTGTGCCCTCATGCATTACACATTTTTTGGGGAGCCACAGTTACCCAATTGCATAGTTTTTTGTTTGTTTTTTGGCAATAAATATTTTAAGTAAACTCTTAGCAAAATATATATTCAACAACAGATTTTAAATGTAAATTTTAGGAAACAATTACTGGTTTTATTTTTGCAATTGACATTTTTTTCAGCCAACCACATTCAAGATGGCTGCCACAGATAACCTGCAGCTCAGTCCCTTATACAGTTAGTGTGCTAGCATTTGGCATGGTAGTAGTTGAGAAACATTCACAACATCTACCTCAAGTGTTACTCATTGCAAAAGACCTTTGACTAAAACTTTAGCTTTAATTTGTGGAGTAAACCTTGTTTGTCTGTTAGCAAAACTTTTGTGAACCACTGAACAGATTTATACTTTCAGAAAGTAATCCTTGGCTGTACATCTATGACTGAATGTAGTTTGAATTCAGTTCGATTCCAGATAACCTCCACAGCTATTCAACAATATTAAACATAAAACATTCTGTTTAGATATTAAGCTAAAATATGATGATGTGGGATTTGGGTTTTTCACAATACAAACTAACGAGTGTTTAATTCTCAATGACTTGGAAGTCAGGGAGTGACAGACACAGGTGAGTGGTTACCATAGTAAACACAATGAAACCATGGCAAGAGCTTCAACATTCAATTTTATCTTGATTCTTTTTAAACTTTTTATTCACTTCATCCATCAGGTTATATATATTTTTCCTTTACTTAGATGATGATAAATGTATTTTGTAAATTTGAGCTCCAGCTATATTGGCACCTTTTTTGTAGACATTTCTAGTTGCACTGTGCTGTTTTATCAAAGCTGTTAAAAATATTAGTAGAGTCAGGTTGTTGTGGAGTCAGAGCTGTACAGACAGATGTATAGAGGTTAGAAGCACAACAATGTGTGGATTGAGATGGAAGGAGAGCTTATTGTCAGAAAGTGTCAGGAGAGCTGTGGTCTTAGTTCCTTCAGAGAGATGTTGATCACAGTGTGCGTGGCTGATGTGGGATCAAAGGCTTTGTCAGTCAAAGATCCTTGACTCCATCTCCGCAGAACCTCCAACAGGTACTCAGGGAGGCATCGACATGGAATAATTCATGACTGGAGAAGCAAAGGCTGACTTTCTCTCCCTGGCCACAGGAAGAGGGTACATATCGAGTCAAGGGTTGCAACGGTTTTATTACCAGCCCCTAAGCCCTCTGCTAAGAACAACGGGTTTTTTTTTGGCTAGTTTATTACTTGTTATAAAACTAAGGATAAATGAATGTATGATGAGTGGTGGTTTTGTCAAGCAAACTACAGTATATATTAAAAAAAATAATAATAATAATCAGCTGTAGATTTGTCTGGTTTCTGAAAAGTGTATTCAGAGTTGTGTAAGCATTTGCAAATTGTCCTTGTTTAATTCCTTCCTAATCATAAAGACATTGTTTCCTCTTTGACTTTTGCACACATTACACAAACATTGACAAGTTGATGAAAAGCCAGTTTATTGGTCAAAAATGAATTCATCTGAATAAGACTATCTATGAAATGATCACCATCCTGACAGAAATCAGACAGTCATTAAAAAGTGCTCAGAGAAGTATGTTTCCAATTATTAGTCCACTAAAGATGATCAAATTTTAACATATTAAGGGTGCCAGAAGTCTTCTATAAAAAAAGTATTGTTTTCTTGGCTTTAGGGGTGTCTCAGTACCAGCTTTTTTCAGACTTTGTACAACTACAAGTACTTCAGTTTGGGTACCTGCCAAAACTAATTACAAATACAAACTAGTTAATGAGTTAGTACTTAAAAATTACACAGTGACTTTAGAAATACTTTTATTTTATTAAGAACATATAAAACCATCTGTTGTCTTGACATAATATGATTGTCTTAAAATGTTTCTAAACTTTGGACATTTTAAAATGCTGTGCTTGGTTATTTGCACTGAAAGAGAAGATGATGTCATCAAGTATGAAAGTAGTACTGGTTTGAAGTGTCCAGGTGTTTTAATAAGTCCAAGCATATGAGGCTGGTGTTTGGCCAAATATTGATACCAGTATTGGTATTGGGACACCACTACTTGGCTTATTTTCTTACATTATCTATGTATTGGGCAGAAACCTACTGGAATATTATGTCAGGAGAAAATCCTTTTGATATTTTCAGATACTCCAGCAACATATGCGGTGATGATATGTTTGAGTTTATTCTTCTTTATCTTTCTGTTTAGAAGTTCATAATAATTTCTTATGTTAAGATGTTTTCTCTCATTTTGTGTGTCTTTACTTTATTTAATTGTGTTGGTAATTTATGGGGTGTATTGTCTGTATCGTCGACTTCCATTTTGGCATTGGGCTATCTATAGTTGTAAAATAGTTTCATTTAAAAAAAAGTGTTGCCAAAATGGCTGCCGTCATACATGTCTGTTCATCTTGTGTGGTGCACAACATGAAAAATAAGCATCTTAAGGTGTGGCTGCATCTGTGTATGGAAGGTCACTGTCAAAAATTGGGTTGCCCAGTCAAAATCCCAGATGGCCACCACCATATAGCTATGTAAACCAACAACCTAAATCATCTGAATAATCTATGGTTTCTAGTTGTTAAGCTATAGATTCTAGCCCTGTGATGGACTTGCGACCTGCCCAGGGTGTAACCCACCTCTTGGACCGTGATGCTAGATATGTGCACCAATGATCCCCACAACCCAGATAGGAAGAAGCAGGCAAATATTATGGATGTATGTATAGTTTCCTAAAACAATTGGGATGACCCAAGATTAATCTATGACCACCAGTGTCCAATCCCTGGCTTTGCTATCGCACCAGATCATTGATAAAATTCCTTACTCAACTCACAAAGATGTGTTACTTTTCAGTGCTTGGGTTAAGCAAAGTACATATATAAAACTACCTCTACTCTTTTACACAGTGTAACTGCTACACACTTGAATATCTTTCACCAAAAAAACAAAAACAAAAAAACATTAAGTTTTGTTCACATCCCCAGTTCAATTCCAGTCCAGGATACTTGAAAACGCATCTGTAAAATTACAAACATTCACTTTTCAAGTGCCTCTGTGACAAGGGACATAAGCGTATCACTTGTTTTGTTCATATATCACACCAAATTGCCCTCTCCATAGACAGTTATTTTATGGACCAGTTTCCTGTATGTTTACTCATTCCTCCCTTGATAATACTCAGGCATATCTTGTACTATGGCTGGCAGGTTATGATGGTCATGAGCTTTGCCTTTGTTGTATAGACTGGCAGCTCCAGGACCTAGCTGGAACATGTGCCGTAGGCCTGGTTCTGCTAAAGGTTTCTTCCTCATGAGGGTTTTTTATTTCCTTTCCACTGTTGCCTTGTTTCTTGCTCAAGATGAGAGTTCTGTGATGGAGTTAAACTCAAAGCAGTCCGCTCCACAGACTATTATTATAATTTTTTATATATGAATGTTTTTGACCAGCACAGTGTTGCAACTGGTAAAGCTGCTGCCTCTCAGTGAGAAGGTTGCTGGTTCAAATCCTGGTACGGGGGCCTTTCTGGGTGGAGTTTGCATGTTCTCTCCATGCATTCGTGGGTTGTCTCCGGGTACTCCGGTTTCCTCCCACAGACCAAAAACATGCATGTTAGACTGATTAGTAACTCTAAATTGCCCCTAGCTGTGAGTGAGAGAGTGAATGGTTGTTTGTCTCTATGTGGCTCTGTGATGAACTGGAGACCTGTCCATGGTGTACCCCGCCCCTCGCACAGTGATTGCTGGACATGGGCACCAGCGACCCCCATGACCCAAAATGGAAGAAGCAGGTAAAAGATATTGGATGGATAATGGATGAATAAATGTTTCTGTTCAGTGCCTTGAGATAACTTCTGTTTTGACTTGGCGCTATATAAATAAACTGAATTGAAGAAAGTGATTTCTGAGTCAGTTTGTTGACTTTGCTTGCTCCCTTTACAACAACCCAGCACTAGTTAAGCGGGAAGCAATTAAATCATAGTTTTGCTGTCAGGCAGTTTCCAATGTTATGTCACTTGGATTGGTCTCTCTGGTATTCCTGCTTGTTGAGTTCCCAGGACAATGAGTCTGGTTCAAATGTGCTGGCTGTAGGGAGCACGCAGTCCAGTCCCCAGTAATAATTAATAGCGACATTGCACAGGTTTAACATGTGTATCAATAACCAATCAACTACTGATGCAGACGTGTTGCCTTACAACAAAACACAGTGTTGGCAATAGTTCCTCCTTCAGCAAAACTGTACCATCAACTTCATTCATAATGCTACTTGTGTGATATGACCCTAGCTCTGTGTCAGTGTGATATATTTTATTTGTCTTCAGACAGTTTTGTTTTAAAAGCACATCTTATCCCAGTGGGCTGCAAGCTGCACAATTGTGTACCTTCCATCCATCCATTATCTTTTACCCACTTCTTCCTTTTTTGGGTCGCAGAGATCACTGGTGCCCATATCCAGCTATCACTGTGTGAGAGGCAGGTGACACCCTGGACAGGTCTCAAGTCCATCACAAGGACACAAAGAGACAAATGAGACAAGCAACTCTCTCACTCACACCTAGGGACAATTTAGAGAAACCGATTAGCCTAACATGCATGTTTTTGGTCTGTGAGAGGAAACCAATTGTTGTGGTGTTGCAAGACTGAATTAAGGGAAAAATAAGCAGACACGTGGATCAGCTTCAGTTCTCATTTTACTTTCACATCTTTCGTCACTCTCTGTACAGCATCTTTTAAACATAAGGTTTTATAGCGCTCACTGGTGCCCTTTCTGTGCAGCAACAATTCAACAGCACAACACAGCACGTGTGCCCAGAGAAAACCCACACATGCACTGAGAGAACATGCAAACTCCACCCAGAAAGGTCCCCGGCTGGGATATGAACCGACGACCTTCTTGCTGAGAGGCAACAGCTCTGCCATCAGAGACCACCGTGCTGCCCATTGTGCACCATTATCATAAAAAAAGTTACCCAAATTAACTGTTATACAGTTTAACTCATTCAGCTCAGATGTTTTTTGTCAGGCCAGAGTTGTTATGAGATGTAATCATTGAAGGTCTTGGCTAGACAGTATCTGATATCAGTTTATATACATATGCTACAGATTGTACTGGTATATCAGTACATACGATGTGTAGCATCTGTGGCCTCCAATGAACTTTGATTTCATGATGATAATATGGGCTGGGCAGTCTGTCAGTAAATCTCCCACTGTCCAGCATCAGACAAAACTGCAATTGGCACTTGGGCACCTGTGATGTATTGTACATCACAGCACATGCTGTATTACAGCTCTGGTACAGCAGATGTGTGGATGATGTAAAATCGTAAACTATAGAATCAGAAGATGATATAATACTGATAAAAAAATGTAAAAAAAAGTTCTGGATTGGTACATCAATTCAATCATTGTAATCAAATTGGGACCTCCCTAATGATATTCATAGACTTGGGCATCTGATTATGCTATAAAATGGGCGAGAAAATCAGGAAAGGGAAAAAAGAACTACAAGTCTCAAAGACATCAGGATAATTGTAATACATTGGGTTTGACTCTTGGGCATACTCTTGTTTTATCATAAATAATTTAATGCTAAAAGTTGATAACCAGAAGTAGACAATTACAAAGCTTTCATGTTAAGGCCACATTTTGCCCACTATATAACTAGAGCACTGTTCACCTCACACAACACTCACGTTGAGTCTCATTCAGCTGTGTGTTAGCTCCTAGTTGAGGGTAACATAAAAGGACTCGTGGGTATCTTGTGCTTCAAAAAGCAATAGATCACTTAAAGTTTTTATTCTGTTTGATTTATAGTTAGAAAAAGACATAACACAGCTTTAACACTTAAGAAAACAACTTGGCTTTCTTTTCTCATCTCTACAGACAAATACTGTCTGTCTAGAGATGTGAAGCTTGCAAATGATCCAATTTTTTTTGAGCAGCTCATGGGAACCATGTCTCAAACAACTGAGAGCCATTGCTTTTTTTTTTTTTCCTCCTTGTGATTTCCTTATGTTTTCTTCCTCTGATGCAGATACGCATGCTTCTCCTTTGCACATTTAACAAGTCACGTGGTATGGCCCTTACATTGCACAGCTCATGTCGTTACGTACAGCCATGCTTACTGATGGAGGACATCTGTAGTGACGTCGCTTACTAGTCAAAATTGAACAGCTCTTGCAGGCGAGTGATTAACAGCATAACTATTATGGCTCTGATATATCCAGGAGTAAAAGGCAGGACACACAACATATGAAGCTCAGACAAAAAGAAGGAGAAGCACCGAACCTGCCAGCTGTTGACCATCGGATTCGGGCTGCCCTCCTCGCCCTATGATCCAAGGACTAATCCTACAACCAAAAACCGTAAATGCAGTGACAGCCGGTAACTCCCAGTTCCAACAACAAACAGCTCAATGGTTCAGTGACAAGGTGCAACCACAGGTATCTCTGGCAGGAGTGGGAGCGAGGCTGGAGCGAAAAGCCAACAACCATCAGAACAACATCACTCCTGCCCCACTCCCTCATCCAGCAGGTGGAGCTTGGTACTTTAAGCCATCTTCAGCCAATTAGTTGTTCAGAGAGAGAGAGAAAATAAATGAATTAGACACACGTTGACATAAATGACACAGGGACACGTCTCAGAACCAAATGAAAGCTGAGGGAGGGGTTGTATTGTACTTTTTTTTTTTAAACAGTAACTTTTTAGTTTTAACCAGATTGTTACAAAGAAAGTAAAAAAAAATAAAATAAAACCAATAACCTACATGTTGTTGTCTTTTTGCTGCAAGTGACGCCATGTTTTTAATTCAAAACACAGGAGAGCAAAAAAAAAAAACCCCCACAAGATTGCACCCTAACTTTAAAAAAATGGGGGAGCAGTTGGTCCACCTGCACCACTGTGCAGGCACCTATGTAGTTACAGATACATAACTCTTACAACTAGAACTTTATAAAGAAAACACTTTAAAATAACCACAGCTGCACCAAAGTGTCATACATAAAAAAAATTTTAACATGGTCTGTTCTAACACTTGCTA
>NC_056498.1:11952088-11958765 GCF_014905685.2 Nematolebias whitei
ATATATACTAGATACATCTATTTTTATAAATATTGTGCATTTAATATAAAATCATATTTTTTGTTTTACCTTGTGTTAAGATTTATAAAAAACAATTTACTTTAAAAAAAAGTTTTTCTTTTTTTTTTTTTTACTCAGAAACACACAAGTTGCCAAAGTACATCAATAGTGGTAATTAAGTGAGAAGCTGTTAGCTAATTAGTTAGCCCATTAGTTAGCCCATTAGCTTGCTAGTCTTGAAGGAAAGCATACATTCTAAAGTTAAAAAAAAAATTGAATTTATAGACGTGAAAAGTAAAATCAATATAAAGAGGGAAATTGCTAACATATAGGGGCAAAAACATGTATCACTTACTCTGAGGCCATTGGTGTCAGAAGCATTTGTAATGTGGGGGGACACACTGGTGGAGAAATAAATTTTTGAATAAAATAAATGCCACTTCCTGCATTCTGGTGTATTTTACCAGGTTGTTAAACATCTACGTTTACTGATATAAGTAAACAACTGATTTGATAACTATTTTAGAGAGCACTGCACTACATGAAGTAGCCTGACCAACACTTCTCCTTGTGTGATTAGAGCACGCTCCAAACACAACATCTCTCGTGCATCCGAACACCACCCCTTAACACAACATCTTATCTTAGCTAGCGGTGTGCAATACAGCCGTGCTAGCTAAGATGCTACATATGTAGCACTCCACTTCTCTCATGCATCCTAACCTCCCTCCCCCAGTCAACAACTGCCAGAACTAACAGAATGCTAAGCTAGCGTGCAACACAGTGTCTGTCTACCTTTCCTCTCCCTGCCCTGCCAAGTGGCCTCGGGGAAACACTGCATGTGGTGTGGTGAGTTGTTGTAGGTAACCAGGAAAACCTGGAGAGGACTTTTAGTGGTTTGAGTATTCTCCTATTGTTGTTTGTTCACAAAGACATAGAAACAGTGCTGGGTGAATTAATATTCCATGGTAAATGTGTGTGTGTGTTTGGGGGGGGGGGGGGGGGGTTTTAAAAAAAAGTTTGATGTTTTTTTTTTTTTCATGTGAGGGGAACATGTCCCCTTCACATTTAATTGTTTCAGTGACTATGTCTGAGGCAATAAAAGCATGGATTGCAGTGCACCCTCAAGGGTAATGTGAAATCAGCACTTTACATTTTGATGCAGTTTGAAACAGCTTGGAAAGCACTTTCTTAATGAGTTCATAGGTAGATGGCATTTGACCTGACTCTTAATACGCTCGTTCTCTGACTCATTTTTGCAAATCACTTGGAGGGGGCACAAAAGGTGACTCGACATCACATTTATTGGTGATCATCAAGCTTTGCAGAACAGCCACATGGAGCTCTACCATTTTATATAATGTATATTTGTAATCATATACCAATGATCTTCAGCTGCTGGCCTCTGGAACTGGGCATGTAAGCTGCGCTGCTTTGCTGCCTGCTGCTGAAACTAAAGTACGGACACGTTGCCTTTTGGTTGAATGTGTTAACTCTGTCGATTTTATAGCAAATGACCTAAAGTCTGGTTTGGTTGTAGTTGAAAGTGAGCTCCAGCATCTTCTTTAAATGCTAAATAATAGTGCTTTTTTTAACACTGCCATTAATTAGAGTGGTCAAATATGATTGTCTGTTAGCAACATATTTCATGAACTACAGGGCACATGGTAATGAAACTTTTAAAACGTTATAATTAGGTGTACGGCTACAACTGATTAACTTTTGTAGTCACCATAGTTCACGAAGGCTGTAATATCTAAATACAGCTAAAATACTTCAGTCAGTATTACGCATATGGAGCTAAAACTTGGCGGGATAGTGATGATGGTAAGTTTGATTTAAAAAATATAGATATATTTGTTTGTTTGTTTACTGACCCACTCATCAAAAGAATCAGGTTTTTGAGTTCTTTGATTGATTTTAGTCATTAAGCACACACGCAAGCTCCACTACTAGTTCTCACTGAATCATCCCACAAATATCAGTAAACTGAAATGGTAAAATTATCCATTTTATTGTGAGAAAAAAAGTGAAAAAACAACTATTCTAAAAAGGAGAAACAGCGTTGCAGACTTTCAGTCAGTTGAGCTGAAACAAGGAACCAGACTGCTGCTTTGCACATGCTTAGGCAACTTTTAGCTTGATACAATTAGCATAGCAGGTGACCAGATTTCTGAAATTAAATCTGGGGACATTTCCAGCTCGGAGACAAAAAATAATAAAATGTTATCAAGATGAAATTAAGAAACAAGGACAGTACGGTTTCATTTATGTTTTTTTACATTTTTTGTCAAATTTAAACAATACAAATCAAATGTAGCAGCTGGAATGTGTCTCTCAACACACGTCTTAAGAATAATAAATCAAAATAAATAATAGTAGCATTGGTGTCAGAAACATTTGTAATGTGGGGGGAGGGGGTGACACACTGGCGGGGGGGGGGGGGGGGGGTCTCTCTGAAAATTTTGAATAAAGTAGATGCCATTTCCTGCATCTGCTGTGTTTTAGCAGGTTGTTAAACATCTACGTTTACCTCTATAAGTCAACACCTGATTCAATAACTATTTTGGAGAGCACGGCACAATGGCCCCAACCTAGCGCTAAGTTAAGGAAGTGTGGAAGAGGATAAGTGCAGAAAAGGTTATGTACAGATAATAGTAAAGTTTTTTTTTTTTTCTTTCGGCTGCTCCTTTCTTCAGGGGTCGCCAGTGAACTAACTCACTTGAAGACTTGGTGATTGTTTTTACACAGGCTGCCCTTCCTGATGCAACCACAGACCACCGAGCTACCACAGCCCTCTGTGTGGTGCAGAGAGCTGCTATCTAGGACAACTGGGAGAGCAGATGGTGGGGGTTAAGAGTCTTACTCAAGGGCCCAGGGTGGGGCAAATGAGGGTGGAGGCAGGTGTGGGTGCGTCACCTTTCTCACCCACTTTTTGATCTTGTTGGTTCAGGGAGTTGAACCGGTGACCATCTGATCACAAGCCCACCTTTTCTAACCTCTGTGCCACAGCTCCCCACAGATAATAGTAAATTGAAATACTTAAGTTCCCATCTGCCTGTAGACTTCCACCATCATCCCACCATACCATACACCATAATCACTGTGAAAAATCACATCACGTTGCTGCTGATCTGTTTCATGTTGCTGCTGATCTGTTTCATGTTGCTGCTGATCTGTTCCATGTTACTGTGTTCGTTCGTGCTCATCTGCTCACACAGACTCATGTTCGTGCTGCTGTTCGACGTAATGTTTTTATGCTATTAGTGCTTAGTGTATATTTAGTTTATGTTTTTCTTAGTTCATATCTTACATGTTATCATTGTTTTTTCTTTTACATTTTTATTGTTGGATGTAACTGGGACCCTGTGGACATAATCTCGTTTGCACCACATGTACCACGTGGTGCGAGCGACTATAAAGAATCTCTGACTCTGACTCTTAAACATAAGAAATAAGACACAATTTAGTTTACCTATTCTTTTTATTTTCTCTTCCACTTATTTCATCTTGTCACTAGAATAACTGCCTGTAATTATTTAAGAATAAGAGTCAGAGAGATTTATTTGTCATTCGCTTCTCATGTGGTACATGTGGTGGAATGAGATTATGTATGCTTGGTCCCAGTTACATCCAACAATAAAATGTAAAAAAAAAAAAAAAAAAAAAAAAAAAAAACAGTAATAAGATCTAAGATGTGAACTAAGAAAAACATAAACTAAATATACACTAAGCACTTGTAGCATAAAAACATTACGTCGAACAGCAGCACAAACATGAGTCTGTGTGAGCAGATGAGCACGCATGAACACATAAACATGAAGCAGATCAGCAGCAACATGATGTGATTTTTCACAGTGATTATTCTGGTTAGAGATTCATGAGTCTAACAGCTTCAGGGTATAAGCTGTTCCTCAGTCTAGTGGTTCTACATTTAATGCTTTTCAACCTCCTTCCTGAGGGGAGTGGGGCAAAAAGTGTGTGTGCTGGGTGAGTGGGGTCCTTCATGATGCAGGTGGCCCTCTTCCTGCATCTGGAGGTGTAAATGTCTGTGATGGTGGGGAGGCTGATTCCGACAGTCTTCTGTGCAGCCTTCACCACTCTCTGCAAAGCTTTTCTTTCTGCAGCTGTGCAGCCTCCATGCCACACGTTGATGCTGGAGCACAGGATGCTCTCCACTGCACACCTGTAGAAGGAGGTAATAATGCTAATTCCAGCCTTAACTAGTTTCCTCCCCTAATAAAATGCCAAAAAAAATCCTATTTTTAGCAACAAAAAAACCCAACTATATTTATTTGGAGCTCCAATCTCATAGAACAGAAGAAATGCACATTTAAATAGATGATGATCTCTCCCTCCTCATCATTTTCAGCTCAGTTTGTGCTTCATTCAGTTTTCATCACAGAGGAGCTTTCATACGCCCAAATTTATGGGCTCAAATTCCAGCCCTAACTTTTTTTGCAGGTGTAAAAAAGATTTGTGATTTTGTAGAGAAAAAAAAAAATGCATGTGTAAAAAAAAGATTTGTAAAAAAGATTGTATGGGTAAAAAAGGAAACACTTTGTAGAATGGTGCTTTATGAAGTTCAGTCCATTTCCTTGTTAGTTGACCTGCAGATCTGCCACATTCAATATGGCGGATGCTTTGATGACCAGTCCGCTCAACGAGGCGTCTACAGTCAAACCCATCTGTTCTTTGATTGGATCCTTAATTTGTGGTTGACATGACATTGACCAATCAGCTGAGAGAAGGAAAATCTAGGACAAAATTGTACACGTCGTTTTTGGATTTGTATTTGTAAACAGAACATCGTAAAAAAGTTTTGCAACTTGTGATTTTTTTTTTCAAATACAATTTTTTTTTTTTTTACAAGGTCACCAATCCGTTTTACACCTACAAAATATTTAAATCTGGAATTTTAGCCCATACAAACTGAGTAAACAAACAACTCAGCGCTAGTTTTTTATTTTTTTTTTACCTGGACACAGCTGACAACACTAGAAACTTTCCCACCATGAACCAAATGTTTCTCACAGCTAGGATCAGCCCAGTTCAAACAAAATAACATACCAGATCACAGGACAGCTCCCTGTCGGTGGTGAAAAGCGTTTGCTACTTCTTCTGTTTTAAAAGTGGCACATCTGGCTCTTCTTCTCTGTCTGTAACATTAACAGCTGTGCGACCAGCTACAGTAATAGCTTTTGTTGCGCACAACATACTCACTCATGCTTTCTACCCAGCTACTGTAATAACAGTCTACACGCAGCATTTTCATCTCATTCATAAAACACTAAAATCAGAGACATTTCCGCGGACATTTTTAACCGGGGACGCGTCCAAAACGGGGACTGTCCCCGGAAATCAGGGACGTCTGGTCACCCTAGCATAGCATTTGCAGAATAGTGACATGATGCCTGATCTTTCTTTTACTATTAGCTACAGCTAGCTAACTGTAGCAGAGACAAATCAGTGAGGAAATGAGTTATTGGGGATGAAGAACTTTGTCAATAACTGTTTAGTCTACAGCCTGTCATGATAACATGATCACAGTTTAAAACTATGGCATGAAAGGTGGTTGGTGATATGGATTTTGTTTAAGGAATACAACGGTGTTATTTAAAAAAATGGCCTCTGAAATTTATTTCACATCTAATTTATCATTGTTTTATAATTGTGCTCTTTTGTTAAACAACTTGAAAGTTCCATCCATCCATCTTTACCCACTTCTTCCTTTTTTTGGGTCATGGCAGGGATCACTGGTACTATTTTACTGGATCATTTTTATTTTACTTCATTCCATTTCAGGTCCATCGTTCCTCTTTGTATATGAATCTCCAAGTAGTCAGACAACCATACTTGTGCGTAGGTTTATGAGGACCCCCTCATAAAGATTTAAGATGGAGCTTTTAGGGCTGTTGACAATGTGGTGGAGCAGTTGAAGTGATGGCTGTAATAAATTAAAACATAGTAGTTGTGAGTTATGGGCTACACGGTGGTTAACACTGCTGCCTCCTAGTACGAAGGTTTGACTCAGCCTCTAAGAATCATTACTGAATTAGATCACATATGTGCCAACACTTGCCCAACCAGTCTCCCAGTAATCACTTCTGCCCCAAGTGATAATTATTTTTATCTTGTTTGTCCACCAGAAAGATAACCTTTTCATTTATTGGCCAGTTACCTGTCTGCTTCTGCTGCTCTTCTAGGCTTTAATTAAAGTTTTGATTGTGCACACAAACTCTTCTTTCATCACCTCCAATGTTTTTTTCTTTCAGCATGCTCACTTTCTCCAGATCAATTACCTGAACTGGTTGTCAGAGAGGCACATTTCTTGAAGTGTACCTTGAGAGGAAGGTAAATGAAGTTGAAAATTCATAGAAGTGTAGTGATTTCTGCTCTTATTGCATCAAGATTCAGCACTCGATGGACTGTTTGAAATTAGTGAGTGGAGTGTGACACAGCAAACTTTTTAAATATAACCACCTGTTTGATCAAAAGTTACGCTGACAAAATGCTGCTGAACAATTCTTAGAGCGAGCTCAAACAGCAAAAGGAGGTATTAATTATGTAATGTCATGTATTCAGAAGCAATCATCTTTTGAAAAATAATTACTCTTACTAGTAAATATCATTTTATTCAGTGTGTCATGTAATTTTGATCCTCTTGTCTACATGTG
>NC_056498.1:11958865-11962728 GCF_014905685.2 Nematolebias whitei
ACACACTTTTTGCCCCGCTCCCCTCAGGCAGAAGGTTGAGGAGCATTGAGTGCAGAACCACTAGGCTGAGGAACAGCTTCTACCCTGACACAGTTAGATTCATGAATCCCTAGTCAGAATAATCACTGTGAAAAAAAATCACTGTGAAAAAAATCACTGTAATGCCACTTGTTTGCTGATATGTGCTGCAGACTATCCATGATGCTGCTCTCATGCTGCTGATTTATTTCATGTTGCTGTGTTCATTCGTCCTCCTCTACACACAGACTCATGTTAGTGCTGCTGTTGTTTGGCGCATTGCTTTGTACTAGTAATACTTAGTGTATTATTAGTTTAGTGCATAGTGTATTATTTTAGTTCATGTCTAGGATCTTATTACTGTTTTTCTTTACAATTTGTATTTTTGTTGGATGTAACTGGGATCCTATGTAGGTCCTACACAGTTTTGTTCCACCTCATGTACTACATGTGATGTGAATGACAATAAAGAACCTTGAATCCTTGAATATATTTAACCTTTATTTATACAGATAGGGTCAGTGAGTCACAAGGACTCATTTTCAAGAAAGACCTGTATTAGACATACAACATATAGAGTACAGCCAGCAATATGCAACCATGAAAAGCAATAAAAATAAAACTAGTGTTATAAAAACACTGTTACTGTTAGCGGCGTAGTGCTATCAGCAGAGTGGTTCTGTTAGCAGTGTGGCTCTCAACTTTTAATGTTAAAGTTACAAAATGTTGTCTTTGGTGCCTTTTTGTTTTCCAAATATATTAGTGTTTGTGAATGACAAGTATCAACTTAAAACATTTTGTAGAACAGTGCTTTACGAAGTTCTGTCCATTTCTTTGCATTAAATGACTGACAGTTCCGCCACATTTAAAATGGCGGCGACGTCGACCTACGATTCAGCGCTCAATGGGGCGTCTACGTATATATGTCTGTGGTCCTGTCACCATTGTGGTACTGCTAGCAGCATGGTCCTGTTAGCAGCGCGGTCCTGTTAGCAATATGGTCCTGTTAGCAATATGGTCCTGTTAGCAGCGTGGTCCTGTTAGCAGCATGGTCCTACTAGCAGCATGGTCCTGTTAGCAGTGCGGTCCTGTTAGCAATATGGTCCTGTTAGCAATATGGTCCTGTTAGCAGCGTGGTCCTGTTAGCAGCACGGTCCTGCTAGCAACGTGGTCCTGTTAGCAGCGTGGTCCTGTTAGCAGCATGGTCCTGTTAGCAGCGTGGTCCTGCTAGCATCAGGACAACCACTAAAAATGCATGCAAGGTGGTGACCCCTGAAGAAGTGAGCAGCAGAAAGAAAAAAATAACAACTAATTATCAACTAAATATTTCAGGGAACAAATGTGTGATTTGCACCTTTTTAAATATCAACTTAAAGATAACAGAAAAAACTTAATATAATTTTAGTTTTTCTTTTTGCCAGTGGAAAAGCTCTCCTTTTGGTTTGTTTGAACTTGTGCACTGTCACATTTTCTTAACTGGACTGGATTTGTTGTCTTCCCATGTGTAGAACGTTTTCATCTTCTTGGTTCCATTTTTTTTCCCAGGGTACGTTGACACAGCAGAGTCCTCCAATCACTCTTTGATATTCTCTCCATCTGAGAACAGCTTACTGTTTTTTTCTTGTTTTGTAAGATATCACAAACTAGTCTTCACTGCACTATTCTGAAATGTGTAAACCTTGGTACCAATAAGGCTTTGCTGCTTTTTACAGTTGGAACAGAAAAGCCTGGGATGTGCGTCTGCTCTGCATGTTTTATTTGATGCTGATTTAATCTACGATTCTTAGACAATAATCAATATGTATTTACTTTAGCTATAAAAACGAAACTGTAAAAATACAGTAGGCTGTTTAGTGTTTTTAAACAAAAAAAAATACTGTCACACAGAGGTTGCCTTGTTGTTTATACTGCAATGCATCATGGGTACATGACAGACTGGTTGCTCAGGTGAGGTCCCCGTTGAGCTTAAATGGTAATTAGAAGGAATAAAACAGTTAATTTAATTTAAATCCATTGCAAAAAGAAGCTACCATCACTGGAGCAAGAAGTCACAAAGCACTTGTTTGCTGATGAGGTGCTTCTTTGCTGTTTGTACTTTGTCAAGGTCATTCTTTGTCCAAATATGCTGTGGTGTGTTTTCTGAGGTGGACAGTCTGCAGACCTCATTGTGATTACATTCTGCTGTTTTAAAACTGCATCATTTAGCTGAAGCTCCCAGGCTTGTTCTGAGCAAATCAGACATTTATGGAACTGCTTTTTTACTTTAGTTTTATTTTAAAGGTTGTGAGTAGGCCTGTCACGATAATAAATTTTGCTGGGTGATTAATTTGTCTCACAAATTATTGTGATAAACAATAATATTGTTTGAAATTTGACAATAATTAGTAATTGCCAAATTTAAGAAGAAATATTGTTTGATTTTTGTGTGTACGACATTTTTTTGATCACTGGATGGCAGTATACAACTGAAAGGATGGATTGTGAGGGAGCGCACAGCGTGTCTCTTTAAGAAAAATGGGAGGGAAGCCCCTTGACGTGATGCGGGCTGTCACTCGTTCCTGTTTTTTGATTCTCAAAATGGCGAACGCTCGGTGTGGTTTGAGCTCTTTAGCATAGCATTTTTCACACAAAGCTTTTAATAAAAAAATCAGTAAACAAGTTCTCAGTTTCTTTTTGCAGAGAAAAACAACTTTTTAGACGAAGGCACGGGTTTCGACAGTGACTTTTTTTGCTTTGACAAGACAGGGGTTTTTTTTTTGCCGGAGGTTGGCCTGTTAGCTTAGCTTGTAGCTTAGCTTCTCAGCTTAGCTGCTTTTAACGAATCAAAAACACAATTTTGGATGGTCAAAACAGATTTTACAGAGAAAAGAGAAAGGGAGGGGTCAGTGAAGAGCACTGGAGTTGAGCCTTTTGTCATCCAGTGTCTTCAGTAGAAAGAGAGAGACACGAAGAAACGATAAAGCCAATAAATGAAAATGAGGTAGATCATTTTTATTTATCATTTGATTAATTGATTTATTGTTTAGTGCGATAGGCCTAGTTGAGAGGATAAGAGGATCTGCGGTGGAAGTGGTCTCCAGCTACAAGTACTTGGGTGTACACATGAATGACAACCTCAGCTGGAGCAACAACACCACCAGCCTGATCAAGAAAGCTCATCAGAGACTCTACTTCCTCAGACGGCTGAGGCGAGCTGGTCTGGGAAGCTCAGTCCTCACCTCCTTCTACAGGTGTGCAGTGGAGAGCATCCTGTGCTCCAGCATCAATGTGTGGCATGGAGGCTGCACAGCTGCAGAAAGAAAAGCTTTGCAGAGAGTGGTGAAGGCTGCACAGAAATCTGTTGGAATCAGTCTCCCCACCATCACAGACATCTACACCTCCAGATGCAGGAAGAGGGCCACCTGCATCATGAAGGACCCCACCCACCCAGCACACACACTTTTTTCCCCACTCCCCTCAGGAAGGAGGTTAAGGAGCATTAAGTGTAGAACCACTAGACTGAGGAACAGCTTCTACCCTGAGGCTGTTAGACTCATGAATCTCTAACTAGAATAATCACTGTGAAAAACCATATCATGTTGCTGCTGATCTGTTTCATGTTGCTGCTGATCTGTTTCAATGTTGATGTGTTCATGCGTGCACATCTGCTCACAGACTCATGTTCATGTTTGTGCTGATGTTCAATGTTTTATGTTATGAGTGCTTAGTGTATATTTAGTTGATGTTTTTCTTAGTTCATATCTTAGATGTTATTACTGTTTTTCTTATACATTTTATTGTTGGATGTAACTGGGACCCTGTGTACATAATTTCGCTCCACCACATGTACCACATGAGGTGCGAAT
>NC_056498.1:11962828-11971418 GCF_014905685.2 Nematolebias whitei
GGAACAGCTTCTACCCTGAGGCTGTTAGACTCATGAATCTCTAACTAGAATAATCACTGTGAAAAACCATATCATGTTGCTGCTGATCTGTTTCATGTTGCTGCTGATCTGTTTCAATGTTGATGTGTTCATGCGTGCACATCTGCTCACACAGACTCATGTTCATGTTTGTGCTGATGTTCAATGTTTTATGTTATGAGTGCTTAGTGTATATTTAGTTGATGTTTTTCTTAGTTCATATCTTAGATGTTATTACTGTTTTTCTTATACATTTTATTGTTGGATGTAACTGGGACCCTGTGTACATAATTTCGCTCCACCACATGTACCACATGAGGTGCGAATGACAATAAAGAAACTCTGACTCTGACTCTGAGAGGAACTGTTACATACGTTTTACAGCAAGTGTCAAGCTCAAGGCCCGTGGGTCAAATCTGGTTCTCATTAACATTGTGTCTAGCCCCAAAGAAGATGATTTAATTGTAAAATATGTTTATTCCTTCTGTTTTTGATAAACTCTTGTTGATGAACGTGAAAGCAAATAATGTATCAACTAAAACTGGCCCAAGGGGACAAAGTTTTTAAAGTTGGTCCTCTTTTGTAACTGAGTTGGACACCTCCATCATGGCATAGTACAAGTTTGTGACGGTATGATAACTTTTAGCTGCCAAAATACAAAGATCAAGGCAGCTCTCCACATAAACACTGTATGTGCTTTTCACATGGGAACTAAAGCTCCCTCTTCAGAAGCTGCTTTGTGTTTGGCCAGCTGTTATGTATCAAGAATTGAGATGTATTTACCGTAATTTCTGGTCTATAAGCCACTACTTTTTTCACACGCTTCGAACTAAGCGGCTTAAACTATGCTGTGGGAAATTTATGATTTTTTTGTAGGGGGCGGGGGGGGGGTGATGGGCTAACAAGCTTCATGCCACCAAAACATATAGTCTCATCACACCTGGGTGCTCCCATATGCCCCTTTTCCATTAGTACCTTTAATATCGGTACAGCACGGTTCTACTAGGGTTGGTGCAGTACACATTGTGTTTCCATTATGCTTTCGGTACCGGTTCCAGAGGGTGGGTTCAAATTGACGTCACGTGCCTTACCAGCTGGTGGCGGTAATGATGGTGCTAAGACCCTGAAATAGGTTTCAATACAGGGTGAGAATTTATTTTGAAGTTTCTGGTAAATTTAAAAATAATACGGATTATGAAAATTATCAAATAATAAGAATAAAAAATTAATTATATATATATATATATATATATATATATATATATATATATATATATGTGAATTTTAGTTCACCATTACATCTCTGATAAACCAGATTCTACAAAAACTTATATGTTTAAATTTTTAATACGTTTTCGTCATCATTTGATGTATTTGCACTAATCGTGTCTATTTTTATTGTTCAATTAGATGTGTGGTTTTGTTTCTTGTTCACAGATATATATTTTTAATTTTATCTTTGCTTTAAAGTTTAATTCTTGTTTTGTGATTAGTACATCTGTGGGTTAGAATAAAGTTGAACTAAAGGCTGTGTCTCTTCTTTAAACGTGTTTGAGGGAAATATTTCTGAAAGATCCAATAACTTTGTGTCTTTTTATGATTTTTCAGATGAGTTAACTTTAACAAACTATTTATTAGTCATTAACGTGACAACAGGATTTCATGATAAAGCCGGCACCGTGTATTTATTTTTCAGTTCATTAAATATATCTGCTGCTATGCATTCTGTTGCTGTAGTCATCTTCTTCAGAAGACTCAAAACTTTCATTTTCATATCGACCATCATTTTCATCACTGCTCTTGAGAACAATGACAATAGCTTCAGCTGTGTGTGCTCCTGTGTCTTCTGCTTGTTCTTTGGTAAGATGCTGTAGTAATGCGTATTTGTTGGTGTGTTACTTCTATAATGAGTGACATAGGATGGAGCAAAACAGATGACAGCTAAGCAGCTTTTAGACAGTGTTGTTGGTGCTTTGTTTTGTTCTGTAATGAATGATGAATGACATGCAGATGGCAACATTTGTAATTTTTTTAAGTTTGACATAGCCGCACATCACCTGTCCCCAGTAAGTTAAGGAAAAGAAGAAAGACACGCATTGCTTCTCTAACATGCAGTAGTAACTGACTGGGATATCTGCTAGATATCCTTCTTGGCCTTTGTTAAATTGTTCTTGGTTTGGATTTTTATGCTTAAAACTTAGATTAACAAATATACAATGGAACAAATATGAGAACAGCACACAGAGATAAAGACATCAAACATCTTGAAAACAACTAAGCAAAGCCCACATTTCTCTCCAGTTGTTCTCAAAACGAGACGTCGTTCTTCATTCAACCTTTATTCATCCAGGTTAATCCCACTGAGCCTCGGGGAGTCATTTACAAGAGAGACCTGATTTTTTTTAACAAAGAGTGATGACAACAGTGGACAATCATAAAGGATGCGTACAAATTGAGAATAACAAGTGCAAATAAAAAGGTATTGAAAAATGTAAAAACAACTAGTAAAGCTATGTAGAAAACTAAAAACAGGAACATGTCTGCATTGGTTCTTGCCAGGATCTTAACAGATGTTTAAAGCCACTTAGAGAGATCAAGGTCGAGAGCTTCTGGTCTTTTTGCAAGATATTCCAGGAAACAGGAGTGGAGTAGGAGAAGGCTCTTTTACAAAGTTCATTCTGCACAGAGGGAACACTTCATGTAATAATGTCCTGAGAGCGCACGCTGTAACTGCACTCACACAGTGATATGTAGGAGGAGATGTATGAAGGCAGCAGACCAAGAAGTGATTTAAAGATGAAAATGAACCAGTGAAAGAGTCTGCTTGAAGTTAATGGTGTCCAAAAGAAGGTTAAATCATTTCATCTGGACCAGTTTCTGTAAGAGAAAAAAGTTTTGTCTTCCATCCAGAAGCCTTCATCAGTCTGTGGCCTGCCAACCAGATCTGTGCCTCATTGCTGTGTTTCAAGCCAACTTCCTGTTGGAATCTCAGGAGCAGGCTAAATCATTTGATTGTTATACATGCTGATTGATTGTTTTGGACAGATCGGCCCTTTTGCATGTGTTAAAAGCTTACTTCTGAGATTCCAGCAGTGAAGGCTAGTTATGGGACAGATCTGGTTGACAGGCCACAGACTGATGAAGTCTTCCGGATGGAAGATGAAACGTTTCTCCCTTAAATAACTGGTCCAGGGGAAATGATTTAACCTTCTTTTGTTATCTACCTGGATGATTGAGCCTACAAATGTTTTATTTATTTATTTATTTTTTTATGATGTCCAGCTACCCAGTAAATACAGGTTGCAATGGTGGATACAGTAATCACAGCCTGTTATGAATCTTAGCGCACCATGTTAGGCCGCATCCAACATCTGTAAGGTGCTTGTAGGAGCGTTCATGTAAATACTGTCACGTAGTCAATGGAGGAAAGGAAAGTTGCAGTTACAAGGCGTTTTCTAGTGTTCAGAGAATTATAGTCAGACATTGAAGATTACTGACAACGTCAGCTAACTTGAGGTCTGAACAGCAGTTTGTCTCATCCTCTTTAAACATCACTGGATGACTGAGCTGTTCCCTGTAATGATAAAGAGTAATACAATTTGTTCAACAATTTGACTAATTTCTTGATGGATAAATATGCACATGAAATGATCATCATGCATTTTTGAAAAAAAAAAATATATATATATTTCACAATATAACAAATGTAATCTGCATAAACCACGTTTTTTATGTCAGAAAGCAGGAAAAAAAATGTCTCAGCTGATAAGATGTCATGATGCTGTAAAGCTTCAGAATACAAATAATTTACTCAAAAGTATCCCATTGATTCTGTCATAACAGAATGAAGTCTGGCACAGAACAGCTGCTGGAAAGATCAGAAGTCACAAGTGGTACAGTGGCGTCCTCCATCTGATGGATTTGAAAGTGAATGTTTGTACTTTCAAAGTTTTATGGACTGAAATTAAGCAGGGGATGCAAGTAAACAATGTTTTGGTGCAATATATTCTAGTGTATAGTAGGCACACTGTATAGAACAACAGATATAGTTTTATGGTTTGTTGCTTGTCCCAGGCGGCACAGGATGATGGATCCTGGCAAGTGGAGGGTGCAATTTTATCCTCAACCAGATGCAATGGCAGCTCCAGGATGTGGCTGATTGTGGCCTTGGCCACCATTAATTAATCGTTGGCCACCGCGATGGTCACCCCCAGTCATTTAATGAAACTGTACTTTTAAGCAGCATACAAACTAGAAAGCATAGTAGGCATTGTCGGTTTGCATATATCTATATATTTATGTATACATAATCCAAATTTTAAAAGGAAACTTTCTTACACCTAGATGCAGCCACACACCAAAATAAAAGTCTGTATCTCACTTATTTTTCAAGTTATCATGCTCATAATGTTCACTGATGATCTGAGGACATTTCCAGTTTCTCCTATTTCCTCTGCAACAAGGGATTAAACAAATGAGGGGGTCCATTGATGTTTCACAACTGATAGTTCATCCATTATCTTTACCTACTTCTTCCTTTTTGTGTCACGGGAGTCACTGGTGCCCATATCCAGCCATTACTGTGAGAGAGGTGGGGGACACCTTGGACAGGTCTCCAGTCCATCACAGGGACACATAGAGACAATTTAAAGTTACCAATACGCTTAACATGCATGTTTTTGGTTTGAGGGAGGAAACCTGAGTACCTGGAGAAAATCCATGGAGAGAACATGCAAACTCCTCCCTGAAAGGCCCCCGGCCGGGATTTGAACCGGTGACTTGCTCGCTGAGAAGCGACAGCTCTACCAACTGAGACACCGTGCTGCCCACAAATGATATTGTCTTTGCAAAATTTAAAATAAATATCACACTGGAATGCTTATTTTTATTATTCTGATGTACTAATTATTAATCATTGTTTTTGTTTGTGAAATAAAAAGTTTATGTACTTTTTTGCTTGTTAAACTAAGAATGGATGTTTTACTTTCATTTCCTTCAGAAAGTTGTTGTCCTTATAAGGTATGTTTTTTTTCAATTATTATTATTTATTTAGGTAAATATGCAGTATCTTACAGTATGCGCTTCAGAAGTTGGACATCACTGAAGCTATAACACTTACCTCCTCAGTTGTGGAACATTACCACGTTTTCAATTGAATATTTCCTTGTCTTGTTTGGTGTACGTTTTTATGTATATCATCTATCATGTTTTAAACATCGCCAGAAAATTGAGGCAGAAAAAGGATTTGAGAGATTGCCAAAGAAAGGGAAGGCAGCGGAGTGAAAATAGACAAGCAGAGCAGTGGTGAAAAGGATTATGGAATCGTGTGCTATTGTTAGTCAGGGACGTCAGCGTGCATGTGTGTATAATCCAGCTGGGGAAGGAAAAGGCACACTGAGCTATGCAAACTGTTATTGACAGCAGTCCTTGGGCTTAATGCTGTGCTTACGCACTCTCTTCTCATTTCCCGTTTTTTCCTTGTAGACAAAAATTACTGTTAGCAAGGCTGCGGCTTTTAGAATTGTTTAGCTCTTCCCTATTTTCCTCAACATAAATTCAACAAAAAATAATTATTTATTGAAAAATGTTTATAATAGCTTGAAATGATGAATATTGAAATTGACTGTTTTATTATGAATAAAAAAAATGCTCAGTTTGTTGAAATGCATATATTCGATCCTCCTCGTGCCATAATTTTAAGATAAGATCAACTTATGAGGAAAAATGAAAAAGTTACAGCCATTTAAGTAAGTAAAGATTACAGTTGCCATCTTTGCAATTTTTTTTTTGCAACAATGCAAGATCTCGCAACATGTTAGCCCTCAGAATATATGTTGAGAATATCCTGATGCATGCTCAATAATCCAGGTAGAAAAATCTAAAAAAGTTAAATCTGGTCCTCTGGACATTCAAAAAAAAACAAAACAAAGCAAAACAACAAAAAATGTAGAAACGTTTCGTCTCTCGTCCGAGAGACTTCTTCAGTCTGAGGTGCTGTTTTCAGCTCAGTCTCTTAAATAGCACCTTCTCAGAGTGGATCAACCAGTTTTGCTGCTGACAACCAAAACCAGCTGATCACATGCTCAAGAAGGACCATCAGCCTAGCAATGGATCATTAGCACACTGATGGCTGTGAACTATTCACAGAGGGCTGAGTGATACTAGCAATCACAGCATTGTAAGAGGGGGACAATTGAACACGTAGGCCTCCACCCCTGTTTAACGATGGACGATTTCTTTTCACAAAGATGGCCTCCTTTACTCCTCTCTCAAACCATCGTTCCTCTCTATCCAGGATGTGCACATCTTCATCCCTGAAAGAGTGACCGCTGGCCTGGAGATGAGTGTAGACCGCAGAGTCCTGGCCTGATGATGTTGATCTGTGCTGGGCCATCCTTTTGGCCAGTGGCTGTTTTGTTTCCCCGATGTAAGACTGATCACAGCCCTCCTGACACTGAACAGCATACACAACATTACTCTGTTTGTGCCGGGGGACTGGATCTTTGGGATGAACCAGTCTTTGCCGTAATGTATTTTGGGGTTTAAAAGCCACTGGGATGTTATGTTTAGAAAATAAACGTCTCAGTTTCTCTGATACTCCCTCAACATATAGAATGACCACTGGTCTGGGTCTGGGTTCCTCCTTTTCACCTGTTGGCTGACTGGAGTCCTGTTTGGGTTTCTTCTCTGCTTTTAGGAAGGCCCAGTTAGGATATCCACATTGCTCTAGAGCCTGTCTTGTGTGGGATTTCTCCTTCTGCCTGGCTCCTGAGCTAGTGGGGACGCTGTCTGCTCTGTGATACAGAGTCCTGATGACTCCTAACTTGTGCTCCAAAGGGTGATGGGAGTCAAACTGCAAATACTGGTCTGTGTGGGTGGGTTTGCGGTACACCTCAGTTTGCAAATGTCCTCTATCAGAGACTGAGACCTCACAGTCCAAGAAAGCCAACTTGTCATTTTTTACATCTTCTCGTGTGAACTTGATATATTTATCCACAGAGTTGATGTGGTCAGTAAAATGTTGGACTTCCTGAGATTTACTTTTAACCCAGGTGTCATCAACATACCTGAACCAATGACTTGGTGGTGTCCCTGAAAAGGACGTCAAGGCTCTCTTTTCTACCTCCTCCGTGTACAGGTTGGCAACAATAGGAGAAACTGGAGACCCCATAGCACACCCATGTTTCTGCCTATAATATTGCTCCCCATATGTGAAGTAGGTTGACTGCAGGCACAGTTTCAAGAGTTGACACAGTTGTTCTGTAGAAAGTGTGGTCCTGCTGCTCAGAGTGGTGTCTGATTTTAATTTTAAACTGACCACCTCTACTGCATCCTCAACAGGAATGCACGTAAAGAGTGATGTGACATCAAAAGAGACCATTGTTTCATCAGTCTCCATGATGACATCCCTCACCTTATCCACAAAGTCCATGGTGTTCTGTATGTGGTGTTCTGAGCTGCCAACTAAAGGGATGAGTACAGACGCCAGATATTTGGAAACATTGTAAGTGACAGAGTTAATCATGCTAACGATTGGTCTTAAAGGTACACCTTGTTTGTGGATTTTAGGTAAACCATACAGACTAGGTGTGGCCTCCCCTGGGTACAGTCTGTGGTACAGAAAACGGTCAATAGCCTTGTCCTGCTCCAAAATTTTCAGGCAATCTATCAATTTCTTCTTGTAACCACTTCCTGGATCTCTTTTCAGAGGTTCATAAGTGTTTACGTCACTAAGGAGTGTCATAACTTTCTCATGATAGTCTTTCTGGTTCAAAATCACTGTGCACCTTCCTTTGTCTGCTGGGAGAATGATGATGTTTTTGTCCTTGCTAAGAGTGGTGAGTGCGTCCCTCTCCTCTCTACTGATGTTGGAAGGTGGTGGTTTGGCATTGCTGAGGCAGGCTGAAACTTTGATTCTGAGCTGTTCTGCTTCAGCCTCTTTAATTTTGTTGTTGTGGATGGCTGATTCTGTGGCTGTGATCATCTCCACCAGAGGAATTCTACTTGGTGCAACCGCAAAGTTCAGTCCCCTGGCAAGAATCTCTGTCTCTGGCTGGATGAGCTGTCTGTCAGATAAATTCTTCACCCACTTTTCTGTCTCCCTGGCATGTAATTGACTACTGGAGTGTTGTCCTACACTGAATGTGTTGTTATTGGAATAGTGATGTTGTTGATGAGTTATTAGTAAGTTAAACTTGTTTTGTTGTCGAGTCTTGGACTTGACATGCTGTGCTAAGCGTGCCTGATCTGTACAGTCCAACACTTGCTGAAGTGTGGTCTGATCTAGACACATAGTTAGTTTCTGTTTAATGTGCTCTTCTTTGGCCTTCAAGGGCTCAATAGTAAAATTGGTCTGTCTCACCCGTTCATTCAGCAGCTGGGTCTGTGCCTTCTGAAGGATCTTGCTTGCCCGGTGCCCGCTGACCGAAGATTTTAGTTCCAGGCTCTTGGGAATGATACCACTTTGTCGACATCTGAGGTTGAATTGCAAATGGTTCCTGTAGTCTGCCCTCTTCCTTGCTGTTTTCTCAAACTCTCTAACTAGTTTGAGGCAATCCTGGCCAAAGTGGTT